>NC_091459.1:63557871-63917871 GCF_027789765.1 Dendropsophus ebraccatus
GCATCAAGTTTATCGCAACTGAAATGTCAGTTTAAAATGTCTCTCATTCTAAACGGACATTTCAGTTGCGATAAACTTGCTGCAGAAAAAACGCAAAACGCACACATACGCGGATTTCTCGCAGGTTGAAATCTGCACCACCAGACCTGCGGATTTCCGCGGAAAAATAAGCTGCGGATGCGGTAGGTGTAAACGCACCCTTAATATGTAACAAGTGGCCGATTGTGTATAAAGTGAATATTTAAGATCTTGTGAACTCAATATTCTTAGATATATATAAAGCTGTTGTGTTAATTTTATCTTTCAGACATTTGATCAATGGAAGGATATGTTCCCGGATCTCAGTGAATACAAGTGGGTTGTGCCAGATTTTGTATGGGACTTGGATGAACATATTAATTTTGGTAGGTAATGCTTTGTATGTGAAATAATGGTAGCATCCTGCTGTGATTCCATCAGTAGGTATTCCGTATGAATAAAATGTTTTGTCTAGATTAGTTTCTCTTCGTATTGTGTTGTGTGACTAAAAGTCGAGCAGCTACTTAGTCCTTTTCCAGCTGCGACAGTAATGTCCAATGTTTTTATAGTCTAAGTATCTAAAGTTACTTTGTGGTAGCTCACTGTGCATAGTTGTGGCTACAATGCAGTGCCAGATCTGTAAAAAAAAAACAAACAAAAAAAACAAAACCCAGATCTCTGTGGGTATCAGTACCGCATAGAACTCATACAATCAGGTCCATTAGGTTCCACCAAGGTATAACAAACAGTTTTATAGTCTGTAGTTTACACTATTATACTATTGCTGGAAGCCTCAGAATTCTGTAAAATTATATATATGAAACACTGTAATATATCCTATCAGACCCCCGCACACACTCATCTGTTCCCCCTTATAGGAAATCTATCTTCAGCTGACAGAGGACATTTTAGTGCACTGACATTAGGTTATACTGCCCACACAAGTCTATGGGGGGGGGGGTGAGTGTGGACCTGGTCCTCTCCAGACTGCCCAGTTTCCCACTTTACTAACTTTACCGTTGAGCTCTCAGACCAAAACTTCCTCTCCTTTATGATAACAAATTCTCGTCCTTCTCTTGACACCCCGACCTCACTCACATACAGAAACTTACGTGCTATAGACACCCAACAATTCTTAGACACTGTACAGTCATCATTGCCCCTGATCTCTTCCCTCTCCTGTCCTAATTTGGCTACCAAACAATACCACGACACCCTTAAAACCACCATGGACAAACTTGCACCCCCTATACCCCAAAAAGCCCCACACAGACAGCCACAACCCTGGCACGCATCCAGAACTCGTTTTCTTAGACGGTGTTCTAGGTGTGCAGAACGTCAGTGGAGGAAATCCAAGACAACAGCCAACCATCTATATTTTAAGTTCGTGCTTAGAAGCTACAAATCTGCTCTTCACTCTGCTAAGAAATCCTACTTCACCACTCCCATCTCTTCTCTATCCCATAACCCAAAACGCCTATTTGATACCCTTAACTCTCTTTAAACCCAAACTTCAGACACCCATCACTAACCTTTGCGCTGAAGACCTATCCTACTACTTCGAAAACAAAATAGACACAATCTGTCAGGAGATCATCTCCCAGTCCCCAGATAATATTAATCCTATTCGCTCTCACTGTTCCTCCTCATCCCTTTTAGCCTTTGAGCCAGTGACAGAGGAGGAAGCCTCCAGACTCCTCTCCTCTCGCCCCACCTCCTGCCCTAGTGACCCCATTCCCTCGCACCTAGTCCAGTCTCTCTCTCCTGCTGTCACTTCTTACCTTACTAAAATCTTCAACCTCTCCTCTGGCATCTTCCCCTTGACTTTCAAACACTCCATCATCACTCTATTACTGAAATAAAAAACCTCTCTAGACCCCTCCTGTGCTGCCAACTATCGACTTGTCTCTAATCTTCCTTTTATCTCTAAACTCTTGGAACGTCTGGTCTATTCCCGCCTAACCTGCTACCTCTCTGAAAACTCTCTTCTTGACCCCTTTCAGTCTGTTTTCCGTCCTCTCCATTCTCCAAATGATCTCCTCTCCGCCAAATCTAAAGTTGACCACTCTGCTTATTCTCCTGGATCTATCTGCAGCTTTTGACACTGTAGACCACCCGCTCCTCCTCTCCACGCTCCGCTCTATCGGCCTCAAGGACTCTGCTCTTTCCTGGTTTTCCTCCTATCTCTCTGACCGCTCCTTTAGCGTATCACTTTCTGCTTCCACCTTATCGTCTCTTCCTCTTACAGTCGGGGGTTCCTCAGGGATCAGTCCTGGGCCCTCTCCTTTTCTCACTTTACACTTTACCCATCGGACAAATCATCAGCAATTTTTTTTAGTGCCATCTCTATGCTGATGATACCCAGCTCTATACCTCCTCCCGTGATGTCACGCCCACACTTCTACAGAACACCAGTAACTGTCTGTCTTCTGTCTCTAACGTTATGTCCTCCCTATTCCTATAACTCAACCTTGCTAAAACTGAGCTGCTTGTATTCCCTCCCTCTGCTAACCACCCCCCACCTGATATCTCCATCTCTGTCTGGGGTGCAACCAGGGCTGTGGAGTCGGTAAGCCGCAGCTCCGACTCCAACTCAGACTTCTGAATTTTATCAGGTCCGACTCCTGCTCCTTCATAAATGGCCAGTCAGATACCAGGGGAATTATTTATCACACTGGCTCAGCAGCTTCTCCCTAATGTCCTACATGATCCCGGGGCGACTTCTGGAAAGATATAAAGCAGCTTCTCCTGTGGATGCAGCCAGTCTCCAGCCTCCATGTCCCGAACTAGTCACAACTAAACTAGATGGAGCAGGTGATCTTTTCCTGCTGACAATCTTCTATGTTTCTAACTAAATATTTACCATACACACAGAAACACTGCTAACAATGCCTGATACCTGTAATATAGCTTCCAGCCATAGTCATATAGAGGGGTCACACATAATGATATAGAGAAGTCACACATAGTAATATAGAGGGGTCACTGTGGGTGCGGGGGCACGCCATAGCACATACACACAGCCTGCTGCAGCCATAGTGCACACACACAGCCTGCTGCAGCCATAGTGTACACACACACACAGCCTGCTGCAGCCATAACACGCACACACAGCCTGCTGCAGCCATAACACGTGCACACAGCCTGCTGCAGCCATAGCGCGCGCACACACACACACACAGCCTGCTGCAGCCATAGCATACACACACACAGCTGCAGCCATAGTGTACACACACACACGCACACACACAGCTGCAGCCATAGAACATTGAAGGAAAACACACAATCTTCTCCCAGAGAGAAATCACCACACTGAGGACAGAGGTTACTGCTACACTACTTATGTCTTCTCCTCCTCCTCCTCTATATTACACAGGATATCTCCATATTACACTGCTGCTCATCCAGCATTCAGGAAGAGAAAAGCACAGATCTCCCCACACACAATGGACTCTTCCAGCTCAGAACTTTCAAATAGTGATCAACAACTTTTCCTCGACCACCCTTATCTAATAGGGCCAGTGTCCTATTAGAATGTTGCTCATAATATATATTGATTAGCAAAACTTATAAAATTCATACCAAAACTCAATTTTAAATTGTTCTCTGACTCCAGCCGAAACTAGTTCCGACTCAACGACTCCGACTCCACTGCTCTGGGTGCAACCATAACTCCTACACAACAAGCCCGCTGCCTTGGGGTTATGTTTGACTCTGATCTGTCCTTCATTTCCCTTATTCAATCTCCTTAACGTTCCTGTAATTTGCATCTAAAAAACATCTCTAAAATCTGTCCCTTTCTTACTATCGAATCTGCTAAAAATCTCGTTGTCGCTCTGATTCATTCCCATCTAGATTATTGCAATTCCCTACTAATCGGCCTCTAAACTCCTCTAAACTCTCGCCTCTAAACTCTCCTCTCTCCAGTCCATTCTTAATGCAGCAGCCAGGCTAATCTCCCTGTCCAGCCGCTATACCGATTCTTCTCCCCTGTGCCAGTCATTACACTGGCTCCCTATTAAACACAGGATACAATACAAACTCCTCCTGCTCACCCACAAAGCGCTTCACAGTGCTGCACCCCTCTATATCTCCTCCCTCATTGCTGTCTACCATCATACCCGTGCCTTACGCTCCTCTAATGACTAACATCCACCTTGATCCGCACCTCTCACTCCCGTCTCCAGGACTTCCCCCGAGCTGCACCAGTTCTATGGAATGCATTACCCAAGACTGTTAGTCTGACCTCCAATATCCAAAGCTTCAAACGTGCCTGCAAAACACATCTGTTCAAGCAGGCTTACTAGGTTCCCTAATTTGACTGCTACCCTCAACCCCCCCGCCCACCACCACCACCACACACACACACATACATACACACACACATACACATGTGTTACTGTCTCGCATAATGTGCTGGGTTCACAGGTCAGGCTGCTCAGTAACAGCTGAGCTCATTGAAAGCTGACACAGTCAAAGAGCCTGCAGGGGCAACCCAGGGGAACCGCTATATTCTACTTATATAGCCAAAATAGTGCTACTTCTCTTGTCCACAGACTCCACACAGGGCATTGTGGAAAGTTACCTAAAATGACACACTTTGGATTTTGTGTGCTTCCCATACTACAGCAGGGGAAGCAGTCGTTTTTGAGTCTTTTTTACCGTTGTCACTTTTTATTTTATTTGCAGAAAAACTCCGTAAAGCTCTTCCGGATTCTGAGGAGCTAGCTAAGCTTTTGCCGGACTTTGAGAAGCTAGGAGAAAGCTTTAGCTCATTAAAGGCATGGCTGTCATCAGGTGGGCAAGATGCATTAGCATATCCGTGTCATATCCTGCAAGTATCGCAATGAATTTGTATGTCTCATTGAAAACACAGTTGAGGTCACACATAAGTGTCATTTCATTTGTATGATACAGTTTTCTAATCGTGATGCCCACCTATCTGAGACTTATGTATAGCACCTGAAGAAAAAAAGAAATCCATGCTTGCCAGACAGTATCATTGTGGTAAACACTGGCACATGGGAGGTAAATAAAATGTTATTTCTCTGACAGTCGGGAGTTAGGCTGGAAACACACACAGGAGTTTGTTGGAATACTGACACTGCAGCTTTTGTGTAGCTTGTACTTCTCTTTCCTGTTGGATCCAATTCTGGGTTTAGCAAAAAAACTGCAGTGGCAGTTTTCCAAAAAACTCCTGTGTGTGTTTTCAGCCTAAATCCCAGCTGTCATTACTAGGGAAGCCAACAGGTAAAACATGCTGTGTAATATTTCCTGACATACTGTTCTTTTTTTTATTTATTTTTTGTCATTTGCCGGTTTTAAAGTTATCTGTACTATTTAATTAATGGGATGCATTATATGATCAACCGAAATTATATAATATATTTGGCCAACTCTCAGCAGTGTGGTGTGGAGTAGATGGATTGTACTCACGTCTGGTGTTGGTTTTACTTGCTTGATGTATATACTGGTTTGTGGTGATCTCCAACTTGCCCTGTGTTTGCACATGCGTTTTATGCTTTGGGGTATTTCTCCTTTTGTAATGTTAAACATTCAGTTCCTTCCGTGCTTTTTCCCACTTGTCTGTTTTTTATTCCTATACCTGTCATTAAAGGTAAGGGAAGTGACTTTATTGCTTTGGAATGCAGACACTATAGCCACCACAGTAGTAGGGTTTACATCCAGGCCCCAGAACATTGTGGAATGTAAGTATTCAGCAGAACAAAGTTTGATGAGATACTGTCCATAATAATCTATAGTGACAAGCCCAGCAGATACTTACATGGCCCAATGGTCTCAATCACTTATAAAAGAGTGCTTTGGGTATGGCCAAGGTGTCTGTGTGCAGTAGTGCTGGGTGCATTGTTTTTATCTGTGAAACATTATAAAATCTGCTACTGAGGGTTCAAGTTAAGCCTCTAACATAAGTGAATGGAGCCTGACATACTCTCTGAGATAACCACCAAAAATTGCATTTAAAAATAGTCATCTAGGGGTTGTTTTCTCAGAGAGGATTGACCGTACATATAGTTTATGGTGCAATGTTAAAGGGGAACTCCAGGTAGAGGTTAAAAAAATGAAACTTCTGCAGAAGCATAAAGCATTACTTACCTATCTATTCCAGTTTTGAAACTACCAAAAATCCATTTGTTTTGAGGGGTAATACACTGTATTCTCTACCTATAACACCACACAGCACGCCGTATTCTCTACCTGTAACACCACACAGCACGCTGTATTCTCTACCTGTAACACCACACAGCACGCTGTATTCTCTACCTGTAACACCACACAGCACGCTGTATTCTCTACCTGTAACACCACACAGCACGCTGTATTCTTTACCTGTAACACCACACAGCACGCTGTATTCTCTACCTGTAACTCTACACAGCATGCTGTATTCTCTACCTGTAACACCACACAGCACGCTGTATTCTCTACCTGTAACTCTACACAGCACGCTGTACTCTCTACCTGTAACAGCACACTGTATTCTCTACCTGTAAAACCACACAGCACACTGTATTCTCTACCTGTAACGCTGATATTGGAATAAAGTAAAAAACTTTTTGAATTTTTTTTTTCTTTTCATTTCCACGCACATATTATGATCAAGCATCTGTTATCTTTGAAGTTGAGCCCCACAGTAAGGCTCTGATCCTCTCTGCCGTTTAACATAATTTACTTGTGTTATGGTGCGTTTACACAGAGAGATTTATCTGACAGATTTTTGAAGCCAAAGCCAGGAACAGACTATAAACAGGGTGCAGGTCATAAAGGAAAGACTGAGATTCCCTGTCTTTTCAAGTCCATTCCTTACTCTGGCTTCCAAAATTGGTCAGATAAATTTGCCTGTGTAAACGCACCATAACTGCATCATTTTTGTGAATACGCTGCAGTACTGCAATGACACTCCAACATGTGTGAACACAGCCCTAATTTCACTGCACACTTCTGCACAATTAGAGAAATCAGTGCAACACCTGCTTCTGGACGGTCAGAGATGGTGAATCACTCAGGGGATTGGAGGATCCAGCCAAGCCTCCTGGGAGATCACGCCCTGTCTGCATCATCAACCTGATCTCAGCAAACACACACAATGTGAGAAAGAAGCATGGAATATTTGTCTCCTAAGGGGGGATAGCAGAAGGAGCATGAAACCAGAAGGCCCACTTACACTTATAAATAACTTAAATAAACCTTTGTAATAAAGACAAACAACTGGTTGGTGAAAACAAGCAACAGTGTTTTATTATGGCTTACTTTATTTAAACATAAAATAATTTATTAATTATTATTTCAATAATTCATAACTTAAAGTCCAAAATTAAACCAGTCCACAGAGATTACTCTGTGACCACACCCCACTAATAAAACACAGTGACATTTTGTGTGATCTAAATAAGGGGAGGGTGGGCAGTGGCTGTTTAAGGTGAGGTACCCGACTGAGCCCTTGGTCACAGAGCGCGCACCAGGCCCGGACTGGCAATAGGGCAGTTCTGGCAAATGCCAGAGGGGCCGCCCCCTCCGTGGGCCGGTCCGGACCCCCTCCATACCCGGCTACTTCCTCCTCCAACTCCTGTAAACTCCTGATGCTGCCCAGCCAATCACACGGCCCTGCAGCATCAGAAGGTTACAGGCTGTCTTCTGACTCACAGTGCAGTGCGGCCTCCTCTTCTTCCTGTCCCGGGAAGCCCCGCCCCCTGCTGCCCCTGTCGGCCCTGTCACTGCCATGCAGAATGAACAGGCATCAGCTGGGCCTGTTTATTTACATGTAAGTTCTGGGTCCTGCAGAGATCACATGACCTCCCCTGCAGAGATCACATGACCTCCCTCACTGAAGGCCGGGGGCAGCGCCTGTGTGTGACTCTCCTCCTCCCTGTCAGCAGCAGCAGTCGGGACAGAGGAGGAACCATCATCATCAGCAGAGTGTGTGAGTAATGGAGGCACTGGGGGAGGTGTTATGTATGGGTTCTGACTAAATCACTACTACACCCACCATTATGCCCCCAGACCACTACTACACCCACCATTATGCCCCCAGACCACTACTAAACCCACCATGATGCTCCTTAGACCACTACTACACCCACCATTATGCCCCCAGACCACTACTACACCCACCATAATGCCCCCAGACCACTACACCCATCATTATGCTCCTTAGACCACTACTACACCCATCATTATGCCCCCAGACCACTACTACACCCACCATTATGCTCCTTAGACCACTACTACACCCACCATTATGCTCCTTAGACCACTAGACCACAGGGGGCCTTTCTATTTCATAGAGGGAACCTGGCTCTAAATACTACAAGGGGCATAACGTGGGCGCTGTAACAGCGTGGGACAATATAGATGGGGAGTTTGTATAGAGGTGATGATGGTGTTGGAGCTAAGAACCTATAATGTTTGTCGGCTAGACTCTGCATAGATAATGCATAGACAACCCCGTACGGTAAGTGGGCCTGTGTGCTTTGAAATGCCAGGGCCGATTTTCAGTCCCAGTCCGGCCCTGGCGCGCACTATATACTCGCTCTTTTTCCCGCTCACTAGCTGTCCAATCACCTCTGCCACACATCACCATGGTAACCTTCATCTGCCCAGCTACTGTCCATATGCATCTGCCGGTGACGTCACTAACCACCGTAGTCCTTAGACCCGGTTCTACTAATCCATCACCTACAATAAAAGAGGGGCCGGGAGAGAGAACAACACACCAAGCAATATAACGGGGGGCATCTGTTCTCATGGGCCCACTATGTAAGGCATAGTGGTCTTTCAGGAGACAATGTGGATTTGCACAGAGGCCATTTTTCTTCACTTCCTGGATTTCTATAAGCTACCAGTATGATAGAACCGTACAGATACGGTAATACATTGTGTAGACACATATATTTAACTTTTAATGTACTTTTAATAGAAAACAAGTTTTTCTTATCCGGAGTTCCCCTTTTAATCTGTGCAGAAGTTATAGATAGCGTCTACAGATAAGTAAACTTCAGGATCACCCAAACACTCTGCATTTGTATACTGGTGGCTGAAGAAGTTGGATGCTGCCCTAATGCTGCCTGGAAAACATACAGCTATATCCATGTTTTCCAGGACTCCCTAGGGCTGTATCCAATAATTTCAGCAACTTGAAATCTCTAGCAGTTTTGCATACAGCTTAGGAGCTTTCTGCTACACTTCTTGAGAATATACTTAAAGTATACCTGTACTTTTAGAACTACGTGTAACTTTTCCTTCAGTGTATCGTTCGCTGGCTCTACTTCTCCACCTCTTCACTTTACTGCTGGGTTTTCTCAAGGATCAGTCCTGGCTCCTCTCCTGTTTTCTCTGTACACAGTCCCCATTAGACAAACTGTCAGCAGATTTGTCTTTCAGTACCACCTGCGGGCCATTGACACTCTATGTCCTTCTTGTGACCTCACCCTGTACTCTGACGAAACACTAGTGACTGTCTGCAGTCTCAAACATCATGTCCCCTATACATCTGAAACAGAATCTTTCTAAAACCGAACAGCTTATACTAATTCCATTTAATAACATTTCCATCCCTAAGTTTAACACTAATATAACTCCCAAGTAACACATACTGACTTGGGGTCATGTTGAAATCAGATCTTTCTTTTACACCCTACAAAAAACTTGCCACCTGCACCTCATAAACATCCAAAGAATTTGCCGCCTTCTTACTGTTAATACAGAGAAAACTCTGTTGCTCTAATTCATTCTCGCTTTGCCTACATTTTGCTAATCAGTCTTAGCCTTCTTTGAACTCTCCCCTCTCTTGTAAAGAGCCATGGTAGCTTCATGATTTGCTTACATTAAAATGTTACTGTCATTTAAAAAAAAAAAAAAAATTATCAGGAAGGGTCTCAATGTTGGGACTGCCATGTTTTGAGCGCTCAACCAGGGAGTGACGTTAGCTGCTATGTGCTTCTCTTGGCTATGTCTAGTAATTGTAAAACCTTTCACATATTTGCGTGGCATATCTAAATTTTTTATTTTTTTTTTAAATGATAGCAAAGTCAGAACTATGGAGATCAAGTCCCATGACTCACACAATTTGCTGCTAATGTCTTAGTGCCAGATACCATGTCATCCTAACTTTCGGTGTCTCTTCCTCATTGGCTGTTTTGGTGCCATGACCTACATAATAATAGACAGGTGGTTGAAATGCCAAGGATGATAGGTGTATAGTAGTAAGCTGTATATACCAATCTAATTGGCAACTATTGCCATGTATGCATTCTCACTTTTCTTGTCTTCAAGATCCTTTTAAGAACTTAGCACATTTTGGTGTGTTCTTCCAATACAACATGAGAAGCAGCAGTTATGTTTAAGTCATATTAACCACTGACTTCTTATTTGCAGAGAGACTCAGTAAAGCTCTTCCAGATTATAAGGAGCTGGCTAAGCTTTTTCCAGACTTTGAGAAGCTAGGAGAAAGCTTTAGCTTATTAAAAGGATGGCTGTCATCAGGTGGGCAAGATGTGTGAGCATATCCATTTCATATCCTGCAAGAATTGTGTTTTGTAAAGCGTTTGTGTGTCTCAATGTGTCTCAAGGCTGGGTTCACACTATGTTTTTGCAATCAGTTTTTGCAAAAAACAGATGAAAAATGGATGGAAAAAACAGATGCATGTGTGTGCACCCGATTTGATTCGTTTTTCCATTGAATTCCATTATAAAAAAGGATCAAATCGGATCCTTTTTTTAACCTACGCAAAAATTAGGTCGACTACTTTTTTGTGTATGTTATAATGGAATTCAATTGAAAAACAGATCAAAACGGATGCATCGGTTTTTTCATTCATTTTTCATCCGTTTTTTTTTTTTTCAAAAAACAGATTGCAAAAACATTGGGGGACATTTATTAAGTCCGACATTTTTTACGCCGGACTTAAAATGTCCCTGCATCTTCGACGCTACAGAGATTTATGTAGAGGCGTACTGCACCGCACCAGCAAGCAAAGCACCCCACCAGCACCATTTACTGTTTCCTGTCCCATGGGAACAGGATTGAGAGGTAATTTTTCTTTCCCCTCTCCTTCAGATCATCTTTGAAGCATGTCACCGGGTAAGACCGGTACAGCTCTCGCTCATCGGCATCCCAGGTGGCGTAAGTCTCTGTGATGAGCTGCGGCCCAGTCTGGCTCCTGCCCCAGCACCTCCTAGAAAAACGGGTCCCGGCTTGCCCCCTGGCCCCTCCAAATCTCTGGTGCGGCATCCTCTGCCTCCTCTCTGGTGGCTGGTATGTGCGCATGTTAGTGAGATGGTGGGCTGTGTGATGGGGCGTGGAATCTCTCGGAGGTGGGACCTACTACAGGCCGTGTTCTGCAGCGTCCAGGCTGCAGCCTGTCAAGGGGAGGACTGCAAACCATGCAGTGGGAGAGTGAACTGCATCAGTGCCATGGCGGAGGTGGGGCCATCCGGTCTCCTCTGTTTTGGCGAGAGATTCAAAAGTTCAGCAGAAGCTCAGTGCCGCTGAGTGCTCTGCGCTTTTGGTATAGAAGCTTTTTTGCTTCTATTGCCTGCTGTTGCTGCTCTCTGCTTCTATTGCTGTGGCTGCTATTGGTTGCTGTTACTGCCTACTGCTGCTGCTCTGACATTTTTGCTTTTTGGCACTCCATTTCACTCTCCACCTCTGAACTGTGGATTCTGATAGTCATAATGTGTTGAATCATCTGAAGCTTCCCAGGCGGAAGCTCCTGCAGTATGCTGGGGGCAAGAGGGGTTCTCCCCTTAGTTGGTTCCTCTTATACTGTTTTTAGTTAAAGCCTGTGTTATTTGTATTTTATGACTGGAGGAAGCTTCTAAGAAGGACCATCCCAGTAAAGACTGTCCTTATTGTAAGAAGCGACAAAGTAACTCATTTGTCCTGGATATAATAAAGTTTAGTTTAAAGATCACTTTTTTGTGCTTCCCAGGGAAAAGATTTCTGACTACTGACCTATCCTCAGATCCTGATAAGCATGCAGCTCTGGTTTCAGAGGTACACTTCTTACTGAGTAAAAAGGTATTGGTTCTTGTGCCAGAAGACCAGAGGGAAGTAAGATTCTATTCCACCATGTTTTTGGTCAAGAAACCAAGTGGTTCTTATAGAACCACCATTGAATAAGGTCCTGTCTTATGAGAGATTTAGAATGGAATCTGAGAACTACTTCATAGCTACCGTTGACTTCAGGGATCACATCCTTGTACATCCCAATTGGTAGATGTTCCTTAGGGTAGCTGTCAGAATGGAGGACTTGATTCAGCCTTTTCTGTACACTGCTATGCCCTTTGGTATGTCACAGGCACCTAGAGTTTTTACTAAAGTGATGGCAAAGGTAATGGTGCATATCAGAGAGAAGGATATCATCATTATCCCCTACCTAGACAATTTCCTTTTAGTAGGTAGTTTCATCTCCTTAGAGTCTCAGATTCAGCTGGTTGAGAATATTTTTCCAGTCTAGGTTAGGAGGTTAATGAGGAAAAATCTCAGCATTGTAAATTTTTAGGTATCTGCCTTGACTCTTGAGCACAAAAATCTTTCCTTCCTGATAACAAGATCACCCAGATTTTACTTAAAGTTAGAGACCTTATTGATCATTCCCACACTACAGTCAGGGCAGTTATGTCGGTGTTAGGGTTGTATCCCTATCCCTGCAGTTCTCTGGGCTCAGTATCATACTAGGGTTCTCCCATCTCAGATCCTTAAAGAACAACTCTGCCCAAAAGCATTTTTTAATATGTTATTAGTTATGGAACGTTAGACAAATTTGTAATGTACATTCCATTATGGGAAATGCACATTTACTGCTGTTTCCCTTAATTTAGTAGATCATGGAGGCTTCAAATTCTCAGAAATTTTGTGACGTACTTCCAATGGAGTGTCCAGCAGGGGGCGCAGGGGAGTACCATTGACTTCTATATATAGTGCTCCCCTGCTGGACACTCCATTGGATTTAATGGCTGTCTATGGAACAGGTCAGTCTGCACTAGTGATGCACGATGCACCGAAATATCGATACTACTATCGATATTTCGGGCAGAAAAAACCATTCGGTACCAGGATTTCCTGGTATCAATACTTTATGTTAAACTGCCTTATAACGCAGCTTAACATAAGGTATAGCGCAGAGAACACGGCCGGCGGCTATGTTCTCTGTGTACCGCCCCCTGCCCCAACCTGTCACTTACTCGGCCCGCTCGTACTCCGCTCCCGGCCGCGCCAAATTTAAATAGCCGGCACATAGCAATCGCTTGTGTCGGCTATTTTACAGGGTAGATGCCGCTGTCACACCTGACGGTGGCATTTAACCCCTCCTGAGCCTCTCCATATGCAGCAGGAGTCTTCTGCATATGGAGCGGCCGCCACTGCTAATGACTGCTGGCCGCGACCTCGCGGGCGGCAGTCATGTAAATATTCCCCCCCACACACACACACACACACACTCAGGACCCGCTGCTGCAGCCGGGTCCCCCATACACACCAGTTCCCGCTGCTGCAGCCGGGTCCCCCGTACACACCAGTTCCTGCTTTTGCAGCCGGGTCCCCAGCGCCGCACCACCCCCAGGACCTGCCGGTGCAATGCAGTCCCTCGCAGTGTCACACCCTTCAGTGTCCACAATACTGCGCCACCCCCCCCTTTCCTTTGGGCCGTCCGGTACAGTGGCACAGCAACTCCCAGCATACCTTCTTGTGGGGAGTTGTTTAACACAAGGAGGTATGCTGGGAGTTGTTGTGTCAGGAGGCTGCTAATGCACTACAACTTCCAGAAACACACCTTCTTGTGCACTACAACTCCCAGCATACCTCCTTGGGCACAATGAGGTATGCTGGGGGTTGTAGTGCACAAGAAGTTGTGCTGCTGGAAGTTGTGTCAGGAGGTTGCTGCTGTACAACTGCCACTCCCAGCATACCTCCTTGTGCACTACAACCCTCAACATACCTCCTTATGCACTACAACTCCCAGCATACCTTCTTGTGCACTACAACTCCCAGCACACCACCTTGTGCACTACAACTCCCAGCATACATTCTTGTGCACTACAACTCCCAGCACACCTTCTTGTGGGCAGTTGTACACAAGGAGGTATGCTGGAGATTTGTAGTGCACAAGGAGGTATGCTGAGGGTTGTAGTGCACAAGGAGGTATGCTGAAAGTTGCAGTTGTGCAGCAGCAGCCTCCCGACACAACATCCCAGCATACCTCTTTGTGTACTACAACTCCCAGCATACCTCCTTGTGTACTACAACTCCCAGCATACCTTCTTATACACCACAACTCCCAGCATACCCGCTTGTGCACTACAAATCGCCACAAGAAGGTATGCTGGGAGTTGTAGTGCATAAGAAGGTATACTGGGAGTTGTGCACAGGGAGGTATGCTGCGGGGTAGAGGGGAATTAAAAAGTGTTCAAAAAAAGTTTAAATTAAAAAAAAAATAAATCATTATAAAGGTTCTAATAATCCCTGTTCCCTTTTTTTAAAAAAAATATATTTGTATTTTTACATATTTTTTCAAACTTTATTTAGTATCGAATTAGTATCGAGTATCGAAATAAGAAAGCTGGTATTGGTATTGAACTCAAAATTCTGGTATCGTGACATCCCTAGTCTGCACATATATACACTGTACTTCTCCCCCATCATCTGCTCATACTATGAGCAGATAATGGGGAAGTAGTACCAGGGCTATCACCGCCGCCGATTCCGACCCTGATGTCATTCATACATCCGGCGGGTCCGCTGCTGTAATTGAGGCCCCGGTCTCAAGGGGGAAGTAGGCCCCGGTCTCAGGCCTACTTCCCCTCTGAGACCGGCGCCTCAATTACAGCAGCAGACCCGCCCGGACCCCCTGTTGCCGCTGCTGATGCCACCCCTGCTGTCATTTGTACGTCTGGCGGGTCCATTGCTGTAATTGAGGCCCCGATCTCAGGGGGGAAGTAGACCCTGGTCTCAGACCTACTTCCCCCTTGAGAGCGGGGCCTAAATTACAGCAGCGGACCCGCCTGGACCCCCTGTCGCCGTCGCCGATGCCGCCCCTGCTGTCATTTGTACGTCCGGCTAGTAATTTAGGCCCCAGTCTCGGGGTAAGTAGGCCTAAGACCGTCAGCAGCAGACCCGGCGGACGTACAAATGACAGCATCGGCCGTGATGGGGATAGCCCTGGTATTACTTCCCCATCATCTGCTCATAGTATGATCAGATGATGGGAAAGTAGTACCAGGGCATATGTGCCGGCAGCGGGGGGGCGGGCAGATTGGGGATGGCCCTGCTACTACTCCCCCGTCATCTGCTCATACTATGAGCAGATGATGGGGGAGTAGTACTGTGTATATATGTGCAGACTGACCTGTTCCATAGACAGCCATTGATTCCAATGGAGTGTCCAGCAGGGGTGCGCTATATATAGAAGTCAATGGTACTCATTGTATTCTATATATAGTGTGCCCCCTGCTGGACACTCCATTAAAATTACACCCTGATTCGTGGCATTATGAACTGTCTGAGAATTTGAAGCCTCCATGATCTACTAAATTAACGGAAATAGCAGTAAATGTGCATTTCCCATAATTAATCTACGTTTCAAATTTGTATAACTTTCCATAACTAATAACATATTAAAAAATGCTTTTGGCCGAACTTATCCTTTAACCCCTTAAGGACGGAGCCAATTTTCATTTTTTGCGTTTTCATTTTTTCCTCCTTGTGTTTAAAAGGCCATAGCACTTGCATTTTTCCACCTAGAGACCCACATGAGCTCTTATTTTTTGCGTCACTAATTGTACTTTGCAATGACAGGCTGAATTTTGGCATAAAATACACTGCGAAACGAGGAAAAAATTCAAATTGGGGTAAAATTGAACAAAAATTTTTTTTTATTTTTATTTAGGGGGTTTTTGTTTTTACGCCATTTGCCCTGGGGTAAAACTGATTTGTTATGCATGTTCCTCAAGTCGTTACGATTACAACGATATAAAATCAGTATAAATTTTATTGTATCTGATGGCATGTAAAAAATTGAAACCATTGTTAACAAATATACGTTCCTTAAATTCGCTCCATTCCCATACTTATAACGCTTTTATCCTTTGGTCTATGGGGCTGTGTGAGGTGTAATTTTTTGTGCCATGTTGTGTTCTTTCTATCGGTACCTTGATTGCCCATACACGACTTTTTGATCGCTTTTTATTACATTTTTCTGGATTTGATGCGATCAAAAATTTTTCACTTTGGGATTTTTTTGCGCTTACACCGTTTACCGTGCGAGATCAGGAATGTGATTAATAATAGTTTGGGCGATTACGTACGCGGCGATACAAAACATGTTTGTTTATTTTTTTAAAACATGGGAAAAGGGGGTTATTCAGACTTTTATTAGGGGAGGGGACTCTTTTTTTTTTTTTTTTTTTTTTACACTTGTACTAGAAGCCCCTCTGGGGGACTTCTAGTATAAGTGCATTGATCTCTCATTGAGATCTTTGCTGGGTACGTCATATGTCCCTAAGAGGTTAATAAGTGGGATGGCTTTTGGAATCCCTAGACACTCCTTTTCTCCTCTCTCTGCAGACTTTGATGCCTCTTCTAGTAAGAAGAAAAGGATCATCTCAGCAAAGGTCTCTTCTGGAACCCTCAGGACTTGATCACCATTACAACAGACGTCAGCCCTTAAGGTTGGGGAGCTCACTCAGGGTTCCTTATCCTTCATGGTGTATGGAATCCCGAAGAGACCAGAGACTCGGTCTTTACCAGAATTAAGAGGAAGGAAGTTCCTCTTAGAGGAGGAGTTCTAACCGAAAATGCCTCAGTGGTAGCATACATCAACCATCAAGGGGCATTGAGATCTCAGGAACTCATGAGGAGGGCCTACTTCATCTTCAGAATGGCGGAACCCCACCTTCTCTCCCTGTCGGCTCTCCCTCCTGAGAGGGGTGGACTACCTAAGCCGACATCAACTCAACCAGGGGGAGTGGGAGCTGTGCCAGGAAGTGTTTCTTCAGATTTGTCATCTCTGACTCCAACCATAGACCTGTTTGCCACTCGGTCCAACAGGAAACTTTAGAACAACTTCTCCTTCTGCATGAAAGACAGACCATTAGCTTTGGATTCCTTGGCACAGCTATAGTACAGAGGTCTCTTTTAAGCTTTCCTGCCCCTCAGACATACCACAGGTGATCCAGAAGATCAGGCAGGACAGGGCTCATATTATCCTCATAGCACCCTTCTAGCCAAGAAGGGTGTGGTTTTCCTGGCTGAAGATGTCTGTGTCAGATCCTTGGATCCTGCTAGAGAGGTCACATCTCCTCAACCAGGGCCATTGTTCCATCTGAGGGTGGGAATTCTACATCTGACAGCCTCAGACGTAGAGGATAGAGGGTTGTCCCCGGAGGTCATTTCTACTTGACTGGCTAGTGTTCAGAGGGTCACGTCTGCTATGTATCTTAGAACTTGGAAGGCCTTCTGACGTTTTGTTAGTCAACCCGTTAATGTTCTTGCCCCTCCAAAAATTGCCTTGTTTTAGTTTTAGATTTTTTGCAAAAAGGAAGACCTAGTACCGTCAAGGTACAAATATCAGCTCTTAGTGCGCTATTTGACTACAAATTAGCTGACCATCCTTGGGATAGGAGGTTTGGTAGGGCCTCTGTCGGATTGTGTCCCAACCAAAAGTCTAGATTTTCCCTTTGGAATTTAAGCATAGTGCTATCTGGTTTAACTTTATCTTCTTTTGAGCCCTTGTCTGACTCTCAGATTAAATTTTTATCCTGGAAGTTATCCATCATGCTGGCATTTACATCAGCTAGGAGAGTCAGAGCTTTCGCTATTATTCCTCCTTACGTGACTGTTAGGGATGATATAATTATCCTCTCCCCTGACCCCCAGCCTTCCTCCCTAAAGTTGTATCTGATTTTGACAGATCCCAGAAGATGAGTCTCTTTGTTTCGTGAAAATCCTACTAATGACAGAGAAGCCTCTTGCCCCACGTTAGATGTCAGACGTATTATTCTACATTACCTAGACATCACTAAAGAGTAGAGACTGAGTGACAATCTTTTTATTTCCTTTCAGGGAAAAAATAGAGGGAAGGCTGCTACTTCACAGACTTGCAAGATGGGTAGAACAGGCCATAGGAGAGTGTTATAGGGTCAGCCGGAAGGACATCCCTGTAGGGTTTGGAGCCCATTCCACAAGAACTGTGGCTACCTCCTGGACGAAAAGAGAATTCGTGCCCATAGACAAATTATGTAGAACTGCCACGTGGAGCACTTTGCATACTTTTTTCAGACACTATATATTGCAGCTCATCTCTACTGAGCATCATATGTTCGGCTGTAGAGTCCTACACGCAATTTCACCCCCCCCCCCCCAGGCATTCCTATTCTAGTCTCCAGGGGTGCTGTCATAAGGTGAGAAGAGAAAACATAAATTACTAACTGGTAATTTCCTTTCTTTGGGCCCATGGTGGCACCCCGGCTAAAAAAAAACCTTAGAGTATGATATAAATAATTTCCAGTTATTAGAATTATAGATTATGACATTTTTATGATATTTCTATATAGCGCCCCCAAAAAATTCTTATTTCTTTATGTAAGCTTTGCTCCTATGTACTTGCGGAGAACTGGTGCTGGTGGGGTGCTTTGCTTCTTTTAAAGATCCTAGTGATCCTGTTTCCTGTCCAAAGGGAGGAGGAGGTCCTCTCCAGGGGTGCACATGGGCTCAAAGAAAAGAAATTACCGGTTAGTAATTTGTTTTTACACCCTACAACACACCTGTCATCTACACCTCAACAGACATCTCAAGAATTGCCTTTTCCTTACTGTTATTACAGAGAAAACTCGCTGTTGCTCTGATTCATTATCGTTGTGACTACTTTTTACTAATAAGTTTTCCCATTCTTTAAACTTTTCCATCTCTTGTAAAGGGCTGTGGAGTATGTTGGTGCTATATAAATATATAAAGCTTCATGGTTTGCTTACTTTAAAATGTTAGTTCTTTAAAAAAAAATGTTGATCATGTGAAGGATCAGTGTTGAGACCACCATGGATTGAGCACCCAGCCAGGGAGTGAAGCACACTGTGCACTTTTCTTGGCCGTATCTAGAAATTGTGTGGGTGTTAGCACTGTCTTTGAGTGAATTAAACCTTTCACATATCTTTGTGATTTTTTTTTTTTTTTTAATTTTAATGACAATAATGTTGGAACTATGGAGATCAACTCCCAGGACTAACACGATTTGCTGCTAATGGCTGGGTGCCTGATACCATCTTAACTTTCTGTGTCTTTACCTTAGTTGGTGGGAGCTATTTTGGTGACATGACCTACACAATATTATTGTCTTCAAGATCCTTTTAAGAACTTTTTGGTGTGTGCTTCCAATACTACATCAGAGGCAGCAGTTACGTTTGAGTCATATTAACCACTGAATTCTTATTTGCAGGTAAATTCAGTAAAGCTCTTCCGGATTCTGAGGAGCTGGCTAAGCTTTTGCCGGACTTTAAGAAGTTAGGAGAAAGCTTTAGCTTATTAAAAGGATGGCTGTCATCAGGTGGGCAAGATGTTTGAGCATATCCTGGGAGAATTCTGGTTTGTAATTAATTTGTGTCATATATCAGTGATATTTACAATACTGAATTGGAAGGCAAACTTTGACTACTAGGAGGTGGTCTTCTTCAACCATTTGTTTATGCCTCCTATATACGTCCTCTGCCCCTCAATGCAGGGTGAGCTGTTAGTCACTGGTGAAGAGGTTTCCTTCTTTGGTTTTGTCATCTGCCCCACACACTTGACTGTTAATATATGTTAATGTCATTTGCATTACACATTTCTCTAATTGTAATGCCCAAGTGTCTGAAATGTATTGCTATTGAACAGAAAGAAATTGCCATTAATAGTTGTAGGCTTTAAAGCGGTAGTTCACTAAAAAATCTCTTCCAAGTCAACTGATCCCAGCAAGTGCCAGAGATTTGTAACTTTTAATAAAAAATCTCCAGCCTTCACATATTTTTAAGCTTCTGTATGTCCTGCAGGAGGTGGTGTATTCTTTCCATTCTGACACAGTGCTCTCTGCTGCCACCTCTGTCCATGACAGAAACTGTCCAGAGCAGTAACAAATACCCATAGAAAACCTCTCCTGTTCTCGATACTGAAAAGAGCACCACCATGCAGGACCTACAGCAGCTGATAAGTACAGAAATACTTGAGATATTTTGTACAGATAAGTACTGGAAGACTTGAGCCTGGAAGACCTTGAGCACTGTCTGAGAAAATGAGTTCTAGGTGTGGGCAAGGGTTGTGGCTGTCTCTGTCTGGCTGTTTCGGGTATGGGTGGTGCAAGTTTGTCCATGGGGGTTTTGAGGGTGTCATAGTAGTGTTTGGCAGCCAGATTAAGGCAGGAGACGGTAGAGATAGGAGGCAACAAAAATTGACTGCAGCACATCCAGACTTTAAGGTGAAAAAAGCAAGTGAACGGTTTATTCCATAAGTAACACACAAGGAAAAAACAGCGACGTTTCGCTCCTCCAATAGAAGCTTTTTTAAGCCAGTGAATACATACATAAACTCAGGTGTTATTTACTATCATAATGAATTAATTAGTGACGTATACTAAAGTGGGTGTGACCAAGCTAACAATGTCCAGTGTTAATTAGTGCAACACATACTAGTGCTTTCATAAGGGAAATTATTCCCAACAGTGTAAATAGTGCAATAAATGACAATTGAGTCCCATAATATGAATATAATGAAAGAATGCAATACGGGGCATTAGTGGTCTTCTCACGTACAGCAACTGCATCGGCATCCACCTCCATCTGATGAACATGAGCCACACGCTTGCTTGGAACGCACAGCCATGGTAATGCAAAAGAGTGAATCATCTCAGTAACCAGGCAACCAGTTGTGGCGTCAGATGAAAACACCAGGAGATGCAATAGGTTCCTGTGATGGACCTTGTCAATTACCGATGAGACCAGCCGATTATCACAGATATCCAAAACCATCCGCAGGCAGAGAGCGATCCCATTCAGGCAGCATCCCTCTCTCACAGGAATGCAGGTCCTAGAGGATCTCAGGTCATCTGTGGGGACTCATCAGAATTCGGCCGCGGGTACAAATGATGGATAATTCATCTAGGTTGCTGTTCACACTGATGATGAATGTAGAGAAATGATGTTGCAGTGAATATATTGGGAGGATGCAGCAGTCAGTCACTGCCGGTGAGTTTCCACAGAATTCGCCCTGAGAGATAGGCTTGATAGCATGAAAATCTATGCAGAAAAGAATTTTAAGAATAATTAAATTCATGAAATAAAAATATATACATATGCATAAATGAAAGTGTATTCATAGACACTCCTATGTGTTGGCAATAGGCATCATGGGCAATAAACAAAAATATTATGACTTATCTAACATAGCAATATTTCACTAATATTTTAAAATCCACATTAAGTCCCTGTGGTTTTAGAGACCAAAGGCGGAATATCCATTGTAATTCCATCTTCTTGAGCATGGATATCCGATCTCCACCGTGCGTCAAAGGAGAAATTTGATCGATGAACATAATTTTAAGGTCACTTTCTTTATGATTGTAATCTAGGAAATGTTTAGACACTGGAAGATCATGCTTGCCTTTCCTAATTGTGTAGCGATGTTGAGTTAATCATGGGAACCTATTGCATCTTCTGGTGTTTTCATCTGACGCCACAACTGGTTGCCTGGTTACTGAGATGATTCACTCTTTTGCATTATCATGGCTGTGCGTTCCAAGCAAGCGTGCGGCTCACGTTCATCACATGGAGGTGGATGCCGATGCAGTTACTGTCCGTGAGAAGACCACTAATGCCCCGTATTGCATTATTTCATTATATTCATATTATGGGACTCAATTGTCATTTATTGCACTATTTACACTTTTTGGAATAATTTCCCTTATGAAAGCACTAGTATGTGTTGCACTAATTAACACTGGACATTGTTAGCTTGGTCACACCCACTTTAGTATACGTCACTAATTAATTCATTATTATAGTATATAACACCTGAGTTTATGTGTGTATTCATTGGCTTGAAAAAGCTTCTATCGGAGGAGCGAAACGTCGCTGTTTTTTCCTTGTGTGTTACCTATGGAATAAACCGTTCACTTGCTTTTTTCACCTTAAAGTCTGGATGTGCTGCAGTCAATTTTTGTTGTTTCTGAATAGACACCTGTGGACCAAGGTGGGACAGCAGGCACCCAGCATTATCTTTTGAACCTGAGTGCTGCGCAAACTTAGTTTTCTTTAGAGATAGGAGGCAATGATGACTGTACAGTGTCTAAAAGTTGTGTCAAGAGGAGGATGAGAATTAGTTACCAAAAAGGAAAAAAAGCTTGTGGACTGAAAGCTTGGTGGTAGAGTTACAGACTCTCTACCTTTCGGACCTCTGCAAAGATACTGAAGTTATTTTTTATTGTCAGCACCTAATGTGTTGAACACTTCACTGTAAGCATATTGCTTCCTCTTAGACCTTTAATCTGTACCATATGTAACTAGAGAAAAAGAAACATGTTGTATGTTAGTTGGCCATACATATTATATAAATCTGGTTGATCCTTTACCCTGTACCTTTTGACACCAATTTTGCGTCACTGATCTGACCATGTATGTTTGTGGTGTAGAGTGCACTGGGTATATGTAGATTTTACATTTCTTGTGCTAATTTTATTTACTTGATTGATCTATGTATTGGTTTATGGTGCTATCCATTTTTTGCATGTCCATTCTATCATGTGGGGTTTATTTTACTGTCTCCAATGTCTAACTTTCAGTTCTTTTGGGGGGGTTATACTATCCTGTGTCCAACGCGTCTGGTTTTTACTTGTATGCTTGTCTTAAATAAGGAGAACAGCAGGAGGCAGGTTTCCTTTCCAGGTTTTGCTAACATGCTTTCATACCTTACAGTATTTTTTTTTTTTCATCTTTTTTGCTGATTTTTCACAGGTCACAATTTGGTTAGTGAAGTCATAGGACCTTCTGATCTGCTTCTGTTGTTAGGTGTGTAATGCCCTTTCTGTCGCCAATGCAAACATGTATTTAGTGCTATATTATCGCATATCTGTATGCAGAATAACAGCTGGAAGGGGTAGGATACAGTGATTTCTGTGGCCTTTTATAAGTTTAAAGTGTAAAGTGTGGGCTGCCCCAAAGCCAAGATCTATGTCTTCAAAATCTCCCCTTGGCCAATGCAATGTTGTGGGGTATCTTCTTCAGGAACTATGGTCACCACAGTAGTAGTATTTACAACCAGATCCCAAAACACTATGTAATGTAATTATTCAGCAGGACAGTGTTATAATAACAAATAGTACTGTGCAAATGTTTAGAGAAAAATCTCCAATGTAATTTTTGGAGAATGTGGTTAGAAATACAGGCAGATACTTATCCATCATTCAGTACTTTCAGGCAGGTGTCTGACTGGCTCCAAATTTATTCTGCAACCGGACAAAGACTCCAAAACGTACATACATACAATGTCATTAAGAACAGCCTACAATCTGTGGTTAGTCCTCCAAGACATTTGGAACAAACTGTATGGAAATATACTTAGTGGCATGGTGTGGGTTTTATGGACAATCGCAGTCGGGACATTTTGCTTCTAAATAAGTACCATAGATATTGAAAGAACTTTGATGATCACTTAACACTTTATTGGTCTGAATACGGTAATTAATATCTACACTTACCTAATTCACGTTGTATTACTCACTTGATGAGCCGAAATACACATTGTTTATGTATTGTTTTTGCATGTTGAATTGATGATGTCACTAATGAGGAGGCATGGCCATTGGGGGCGTAGCTTCCGACACTTGTGCACCACTCTGTGATTGCTTGAAAAATCACTCTGTGATTGCTTGGGTGAATAAACCAGCACTTTAACCGGAGAACCGTCTTTCCCTCGTTGTTGTTTGATGAACAATTACATATATATCCAGAGCAGACTTCATTTTCATTTATTGAATCAAAGTCTAATGTCACATAGCCTGAACAGGGCATTAATAGTTTATGTCAAGTGAATATATGCTTAGATTAATGCACCAACACATATTGGAAGTGTAGTGTGGGTTGCCCCTACTAGATTGATGCCCACGTTAGTGTGTAATGATATAATGTCATGGTACTGTAGGTGACCTGCACCATGGGCCCTGCACTGAGTACAATCTGAAGAGTCCCTGCTCCTGTATGTACATTACCTACATTCTTTGCATCACCACTCATTTTACTAAGGATTGTGCATGCAGGCAACCTTCCTCTCTGCATTGCTATGCTACAACAGGGAGTGTATCTAGAAGAATTGATGCAGTTTTAGGCTGGGTTCACACACAGTATATTTCAGGCAGTATTTGGTCCTCATGTCAGGTCCTCATAGCAACCAAAACCAGGAGTGGATTGAAAACACAGAAAGGCTCTGTTCACACAATGTTGAAATTGAGTGGATGGCCGCCATATAACAGTAAATAACTGCCATTATTTCAATATAACAGCCGTTGTTTTAAAATAACAGCAAATATTTGCCATTAAATTACGGCCATCCACTCAATTTCAACATTATGTGAACAGAGCCTTTCTGTGTTTTCAATCCACTCCCGGTTTTGGTTGCTATGAGGACCTGATATGAGGACCAAATACTGCCTGAAATATACTGTGTGTGAACCCAGCCTTAAAATCAAAAGTGACACCAAATATTGACTTGACTTAGATTAACATTGCTTATTGCATTGTTTATTTTTATCAATTAACTGTTGTTATTTCTATATTTGAAACATTCTTACTTTGCAGCATGTTTTTACACCTGCCTAAACTTTAGCACAGTACTGCATAGTGATATAATGACACTGATGAAGCTTCTAACTGCACAAGTGGGAAATGTCCTCCTACTGTTACTATAAGGCTGGGTTCACACTATGTATATTTGAGGCTGTATTTGGTCCTCATGTCAGGTCCTTATAGCAACCAAAACCAGGAGTGGATTGAAAACACAGAAAGGATCTGTTCACACAATGTTGAAATTGAGTGGATGGCCGCCATATAACAGTAAATAACGGCCATTATTTCAATACCACAGCCGTTGTTTTAAAATAACAGCAAATATTTGCCATTAAATGATGGCCATCCACTCAATTACAACATTATGTGAACAGAGCCTTTCTGTGTTTTCAATCCACTCCTGGTTTTGGTTGCTATACAGCCTCACAAATACAGCCTCAAATATACATAGTGTGAACCCAGCCTGAAGCAGTATATATTAGACTCTGTTCACTTTTATAGCCTTGGTTTATAATGGAAGCTGTAACAGTCTGCTGAATCCATTGCACAGCAGACATTAATACTACTCAGTGAACCCAATGAAACCTCAGTAAAATCTGAGATGGCCCCCCAAAATTACATTTAAAATGGTCTTCTGGAGGGTCAGTTTTATAAGAGAAGACGGACAGTATATGGGAAGTGTTGAGCGAAGAGGCCAAACTATTCGGGTTCAGACCCAATCTCTCTGCATTTTACTTGTTGTGGATGCAGAGGTTGTATACTGCCCGGTCTTTTTTTTCCAGGACTTTCTATGGCGGCATCCAACTTTTGCAGTCGTTGAGAGGCAAATGCAGAGGATTCGGAGAATGTTGCCGAACCCAAACAGTTTGGCCTCTCCACACTATATGTGGGTATTATAGATTAGAAGTAAACAAGACAGTAGACGAGAAGTAACCTAGACAAAACAGTGATCTTCTTAAAGATGTGGTCTTTTTGAAATGTTTCACTATACACAGTAGATGTGAAGTTATAGGTAATTTTGCGTACGGCCTAGGAGCTTCCAGCTGCGATACTGCAAGAGAATATAAATTTTTAGCATTTTAAAAACCTGATCTAAAAAATTTTAGTCTCGAGTCCTGGAAAATGACTTTTTAATGGATAGTTTTTATAGGGAAGCTTAGAAAACCAAAACTAACATCGGGTTTGATACCATAGATAACTGAGCAGGTTATGCTTTTGTGTTTTGTTCCATTTTTGACTATTTAGATGGAAGTTTCTTGGCTACTCCTGGAAAGGAAGCCTGGGCTCATAGTCTGGTTGTAGTGGCATTGTAATCATCACATTTCTTTGTTAAAGAGCATCTGTCACCGTTTTAGATCAATGCTATTACTATATTTTGTCATGAGTCTATTCAATAATTGATGTTTCTTATTATGTTTGTGTTTTTCCGGAAACACTAGTAAGAGGTTATTGCACAAAAACATTTGTGGACCCCCCATTGGTCACTAGAACAGGCCTCTTGAGCTCTCCTCACTGCATTTGAGTTTAGAAGAACAGTGGTTGCACACATCCCCTTCCCAATGCACCCCTCCATTGTTAGTTACAGCTGATACCTTGACTCTTTTTTTCCTTCTAATATGGTTCTCCTAATGCTACCTATGTTTCCCATGTTGCATCTGGCTGTAGTCTCATTACATGCTCTGGTGTGTCTCCTTTTGTTCCTTAATGTGATGCATGTCTCCATGGGATAGGGTTCTCCTTATCAGCTCTTCCAGGCAGGAGGCAAAAGAGAGCACTGTCAGGCTGCATTTCATGGGATACACTAGAGAATCAACACAGAGAAGAGACAGACAATGTGATTAGGGCAGCAGTATATAACTCTGCAGGCAGTCCTTGGATGAGCTCACCTACTTTATCACCGCTCTCTTGGTCTCTTACACAGGGCAGAAATGATCCATTTAGGAGCTCCTATACATAATGGGGAATACAGATGAACACAAGGTCACCCCCACACACTCCTACTCCCTTTTGTGTGTGGGGGTGTTACATGGATTTTATAAATCCATGTAACAACTGGAGTCAGCCACTGGCTTTAGCAGTGAAGCAAGCACTAGAGCCACGGAGTGACCGCCTTCACCTGGAGCGTTTTGGTGACAGATGCTCTCTTATGAGTCGCTCCTTATCTAGGCTCATAAGGGTTAGGCAACACATACTGTCAGCAAGTGATTTTTACTGCAGATCAGCAGAATTTTCATTTGCGTGCCTTCCTGTTTTTTGCAGTACATTTGAAAACGCATTCCAGCACAATATTTAGATGTGCAGCCTTACCCTTATGGTACAAGTCAATGAAGGTTTCAGTGACTGTGCACAAAGCACACTTGGTTTAATATAAAAAATAGTGAATGCCTAACCTTGATAATATAATGCCCTTTGTGGTGGTTTCTTTGCACCAGGCCCTGGAGGAGAGACTGCTTTCAATGCAACTGACAGCCAGAATTTTGAAAGCTCTGACAAGCAATACAAGAAGGTGAGAGACAGAGTTATGCTGGTCACATTTGTTTATATAAAGTATTTTCCTAAGAACCTTCATGTTGCCTTGTGTTTAATTCTTAGCTAGTTATGTTTTTATATTTTTTTTATATGGATACTTTGATAGTGATGGTTTACAAAACTGCCCTCTATTTGATGGGTCTCCCAATAAAACACAATAATCTAAAGACCATACTAATGGGCAAACAGTAAAATGAAATTAATGGAAGTGTGATTGAGATGCTGGACCCCAGTCTAAAATCTTTAACAGGCCCTCAGCCTGTGTGCTATTTATAATACTTCTACCATCTCATATGGCACAGGGTTTCTCCAAAGGGCCTAAGTGTGTGAGCTTCTCTACACTACCTATAACCATGCATTTGGTCAGAAGACATGTTTCTGAGGGAGATGGAGATGGAAAATCCAATGATTAGTTCACTGAATTAGGGTGCTTTTACACAGAAAGATTATCTGACAGATTATCTGGCAAAGATTTGAAGCCAAAGCCAGGAATGGATTTGAAAAGAGGAGAAATCTCAGGCTTTCCTTTATGACCTGATCTCTGTTTATAGTCCATTCCTGGTTTTGGCTTCAAATCTTTGGCAGATAATCTGTCAGATAATCTTTCTGTGTAAATGGACCCTATGCTATGTTTACACGAGGCGATTATAGGCCCGATCGTACGATTAACGTTTTCGAAGTAAGGTTTTTTTTTTTTTTTATAACGATCAGCGTTTAGACGGTACGATATATTGTACGCAAAAATCGTTTTGCAATCGTACGCCCGCAGCCTGGCCCGCCCGCAGCCCGCACCCCCCCCCCCGCTGAACCGCAGCCCCCTCCGACGCCCTGATCGCCACCCCCGCCGCTCCGATCGCCACCCCCGCCCCTCCGATGCCCCCCCCTCCCCGCCGCCGCTCCGATCGCCCCTCCCCCCCCCCGGCGCTCCGATCGCCCCTCGCCGCCGCTCCGTTCGCCGCAGCCCGACGCCCCACCCGCTCAACCGCAGCCCCCTGCGCCGCCCTGATCGCCACCCCCGCCGCTCCGATCACCCCTCGCCGCCTCTCCGATCGCCACCCCCGCCGCTCTGATGACCCCCCCGCCACCGCTCCGATCGCCACCCACGCCGCTTGGAGAGATGTCATTAAGTAATTGTTTGGGGCAACTAAAAAAGAAAATTGTCACAACGGTCTGAACTTCTGAATCAGAGGATTTCACTGCTGATTTAGAAGCAGGCCGTCATGATTAAGGTGTTGACACACTTAGAAGGATTTCCATCTATTTATGCATACATGTGTATGAATATATTTGTGTCTGCACGTTCTATTTCGGTAAATGTTTTTTTGTAGTAACCAGTCATGAATGTGTGTCCATTTGTTTGCTGTGGTCATGAAATGTCCCTCTTGACACCTGATTTGTAATGACGTCTGCCGTGATTTGCATCTTGCTAATTTCAACCTGTCCAGCAGATTACTTGTGTGCTCTCTGGAAGGAGTTTTCTGCTGCATTTACTACACATTAAGGGACAGTCTAAGCATTTTGCCTATGCTTCCATCTTTTCCATCCTGCGCTCCTTCTGTGGTGATAGATTTGCATGCCTGTGAAAAACAACAAAGCAAACCAAATCCTTTTTTAAAATACTGTAATTTTTCAAAAATCTTCTATGTACGTCATGAAAATTTTGCACCCTGCCTGCAGTCCTAACACTAACTTTAAAAGGTACAATGCGCAATGTGACTTTTTATTTCTGGTAGGAATGAATAGAGAGCTGTCTACTCGCTGTGCAGGAACTTCCACTTAGCCCCATGCCTTTCTCTAGACGGCACTTGGTTGTTGAGCACTTCTGTTCACTTCAGTGAAAAAGACACTTAGATATACATAGTTAGACATAGCGCAGATGTGTGGAAAGAAATCGCCTTTTAGCTCCTTTTTGCTGTTTCATACCACAATGTGAAGTGTACACATATTTAGATATAGATAAGCTAGATATCACATTGTGGTTTGTTCAACACAACACCTACTATAACCCCCCATGTTTTCCCATTTCATCCTCAAAGGGGTATTCACATTTGGAACATTAAAGCGACTCTGTACCCACAATCTGACCCTCCTAAACCGTCTGTAACTTCTTATAGCTTTAAATCCAAAATCTGTCCTGGGGTCTATTCGGCAGGTGATGCAGTTATTGTAATAAAAAACAACTTTTAAACTTGCAGCCCTGTGCAAAATTGGGGTGGCCTAGAGTGTCTATGCCCTAGGCTTGCACAACCTCTTCATCCCTCCTCCCCACCCTCTTCACCATTAGGAATTCCCCTAGAACTATTTCTCCTATTCATCACCTGTGTGAACACTGCACATGAGCTGGATCATTAAGGCACCTGTGCAGTGTTCAGGTGATCAATAGGAAAAATCCTACCATGGGGCTTTCCTAGTGATGAGGAGGGCCAGGAGGAGGGATGGAGGGGCGTTGCAATCCTAGGGCATACACACTCTAGGCCACACAAATTTGAAACTGGGCTGCAAGTTTAAAAGTTGTTTTTTTTATTATGACAATAGCTGCATCACTTGCCGAACAGATCCCAGGACACAGATCTTGGATTAAAAGCAGATATCCGAAGATACTCGGATATGCACTTTTATAACTCCTATTGACCTTGATGGGAGTGGGGTAAACAGCTTAGTAGCATTCTCCCAAACTTTAAAGAGATTCTGTCAGCAGGTTTATGCTGCCCTTGCTGATGATAGCATAAACTAGTGACAGAGAAGCTGAAACAGAATGATGTATCACTTACACTGTTCTTTGCAGCTGATTCAGAGATATCCCCCGGAAAAACATGGAAAATAAGTAGTCCTCTCCATTATGTGCGTGAGCCCAGTAGTCCTGGATGTGCATGAGAAGCAGAAAACTCTGCCCACCAGCGGCTGATTGGCAGTTATCTATTAATGCTGTGTATAGGCATCTGTCAATCATCAGCTGGAGGGTGGGGGAGGGGTGTAGCAAGAATCCCGTTCTCCTGCATATCAGGAGAATGGCTGAACAGAATAATGTAAGTAATACACTGATTCACTGATTCAGCATTTATGTAATTAGTTATGCTGCCCTCATTTAAGGCAGCATAAACCTAGTGACAGATTCCTTGTAAGAAGAGTGTGCCTTACGGTCAGTGGGAGTAATGCAAACTGCATAAACCAGCTGACTTTAGAGATAAGCGGGCCCGAATCCATGGAATATTAATGGCATATCCTGTGGATATGGCATAAATGTCCTGGTAAGAATACCCCATTAACATTTAAGATGGTGATATTGCAATTTACCAGTATTTTAAAGTATACATCTCCCCCAAAGAAAAAAAAAAGAAAAAATAAACACTAGAAATACACTTTAACATTTCGGCAAAGTAAAAATTTCAATTTTTTACTTTGCCAAAATGTTAAAGTGTCTTTCTAGTGTTTATTTTTTTCAGAGCTGTAAAGTAATTTTTGTAATGCACAACTATTTTAATTCAGCACTGGAATGGGCTTCCAAATGCCATTTTCCATGTTTCCTGCAATATATAGTGGAACCTTATGGAGCATTCTGCCAGTACCTCCAGTCTTCAGTAAGAGACAGGCCTTCATGGACAAACAAGGAATGTGTGTATAAGATCTTGAGCAATGGGAGAAATATGTTGGGAAGGAAGAATCTACTGGAGAATTCTACAATGACCCGTGGTTTAGGCAGCATTAAAGTGATGACCGGTCTCCTTCAGTTGCACTCCTACTTATTTACAGTGATTAGGAGATAGATAGATAGACAGACAGACAGGCTTGAGAGAGTCTGAGAAAGCTTGGTAAGAGCCATTGTGGGAGATGTAGTGCCAACCACATTTGGCACTTTAGGGTAAGATTGGCTTTTATTTGTAAACTACAGTGCGCTCTCTCTTGCCTTTTTAGCGGTAGTTTGTGTACCGTCTGCTTGGTGCCTCTGTGTCCATTTTGCTTCTATACATTTGTCTGTCATTGTGCCTTTGTTTTATACACCTATTTCATTTTGCACCCATCACAGTTTTTGTCCCCCACCTTCACCCCGTCTCTATCTCTTTCTGTAAACTCATGGCAGGGTTTGCTTGGTGAACTCATTCTTTTACAAGAGCAGCTCAAGCAGCATGAAGAGGAGGCACGCAGGGCAGCTGGAAACATTAACATGGGCAACTCACAGCAGAAGCGCAAGGTGATGGGTCTTAGGTCATTGGATGCAATCACAATAGTGATATACAAGTCTTAAACTAACACTAGACTGAGACTTGGATTACTAAGTGTCATGGAAGTTGCTTATCAAAAATCTTATTGCAAAATATAATTTAGTCCAATAACGCCTCCATTACCTGTAATTCCCTTTTCTTGCTCTAGGACGTGAAATGTCTGTTTTTGGACAAATTGCATTAAAAATACATGTACACTATGTCCTATTATTGTGTAATGTTAGTAATGTTAGTGATCATTTCAATACCTTGTTTTAGTGCTTTTGATTTTATGCAGATGAAGAGTCATTCATGATTCATTCTCTATGGTTTTGGTCCATGCTGTAGTGGTAAAGGAGCAAGCTAAAGTTTATTGTACATGGTGGAAAAGGGATTTTATGGCATGTAACTGGTAATCAATATATAACTACTTAGGCAGGAAATGCAAGTGCTGCAATAGTTACAGAATACTATCAATATAGCTTCTTCGGCAGGTTTATTGCTGGCTTAGTAACCAAAACACTTTTATGTCTTACAAATTATAGAAAAGGGTTGGGTGATTTGACACTACTAGTGTACAGACTATCATTTGTTATTGTGGACCTCTAATGGCCCTATTCCACGGGTCATCATAGAGGAGCAAACGAGCGCTGTCAGCGCTCGTTTGCTCCTCGTTCCCCGCTCACTGCCGCCGCTATTCAACGCCGCAGCAGCGAGCGGTTGAGTGCGGGAGGGGCAGTGGGTAGCTGCGTGGGGGCTGCCCGGGTGATCGCTTATTGTCCGGGCAGGGCATAGGATACAACAGCGTCTGCTGCCGATGCTCCTATTCAACGGAGCGACGGCAGCAGATCGCTGCTATATCAGTCGCTTGTTTTTCAACATATTGAAAAACAAGCGACTGCAACGATCAGCCGACATGAACGATGTCGGCTGATCGTTGCACTCAATCCCACGGGGCGATTATCGTCCGTAGTGGCCGATATCGTCCGAATACGGACCATAATCGTTCCGTGGAATAGGGCCTTAAGCATATATTCAGTAAAGACTTGCAAAGATTTCTTGATGCTGCACAGAAATCTGGAAGTATTTTGGGGTCTTTTTAGAGTCAACCGTCTATTTTATAACAATTTCCATTTTGTTCTTATTTTTTTTTATGTTTCTATTAAAGGCCACGGACAAGGAGAAAGTTGATCAGCTGCAAGAAGAACTTTTGCAAACCCAGGTTGGTATTCTGCACTTGTTTCTTGACATTAGTAGGCCTTTTCTAATGTAGGTGGTCGCCATGTGCTCACTTGGCATGTATAATATAATGTATAATCCTCAATGTATCAGAGGGAGCAAGCCTCCCGAAACACATCATAATTGTGTGCATTCCTGTGTATGGGGAGGATGGGTGACGGATGATCGTTCTGCTTTCAGTTATTTTAAAGTGCGGACCTTAAGCTCACTGCTGTTCTGTATCCACATGCATGTGGGTAGATGTTGAGTTCTAGATAGTATGGTAAGCGAATAAGTAAAAAGTTTATTACGTTAATGTCAAATCTCTGGTCATTTTTTTTTTAGAGTGCAGGTTGTGTACATAGTCAATTAAGACTGTTGTTTTTGTGTCTTAGTTAAAGTACCAGCGGATTCTTGAACGACTCGAGAAAGAAAACAAAGATCTGCGGAAACTGGTGCTGCAAAGAGATGATAAAGGCATTCATCAAAGAAAACTCAAGGTAATGTAAATTAGAAACAAGTATGTGTGTGTGTATGTGTATATATATACACATATAAACTACCAGAAAACTCATTAGAGGTTTTGGGGTTTTTGTCACCAACATTCTTTCCTCTCCTGACAAGTAAAATTTGTAATGTTTCCCTTTTAAAGAGCTCCATTTAAATGAAATCTGTCAGCTGCAATTCAGGTTCCCAACTGCTGACACTGTTAAATAGCTGCTAGGTCAAGGAGACACAGGGTAACTTTCATATATCTGTTTTCCAGAACCTAGAGAATGTTTGTTTTTATTCTCTGGTCTAAAGAGTCAGTAAGGCTTTCTTGAGCTCCTGAAGTGCAGCAAGCTGTAACACCTCCTTATTCCCCCTCCCATACCTGAGCCTGCTTGGGACTTATCTTCCAGGTGTCGATCAGGCAACTAGAGTCGAGGGAGGAGGCATTAGGCCTCATTCAGACATCCAAAAATTTTTGTCTGTAATTGCGGATCTGCAAATTTAAAACACATTGATTTAAATGTGCCTAGTCACACATCCACAATTTGTCCAGATCCAGGAATAGACCGCAAAAAAATAGGGCTTGATGTGGTGCGGATCAGCAATTACGGCATGGGTCAGTGTCTAGAATGTAGTGGTCCATAATTGCAGGTCTTTGATGCAGATGTGTGACTGTAGCCTTACAACTTGCAGCAGATCAGGAGCTTGTTTCTCTTTCAACGACGTGTTTAACCAATGCTGGAGTTTTTGACATGAAATGTTAAAATTAAAATAAATGCATTTTAAAAATGAAATTTAAGACGAGCCCTTATTTGTTACAATATGGTGCTCTTTTGTTTTGTTTAACCCCCTAGTGACCTCCGTATCAGCTTTTTACGGCGGTCACTACTGGGCTTTATTCTGTCCTCGTCAGTGGCGGGGACAGAATAAATGGTACCGCGCAGGAGGTCAGCTGTCGGCATGTTAAGTCATGACAGCAGCATATAACGGGTTCCGGTCAGGTGCAGTAATATACTCAACTGATCGGAAGTCCCGCAGCAAGGTCCAGGCCTCTGATCATCATCATGCCAATCCCGGGAGCCTTCAGATTGCATCTGGAATTGCCAGGGTTAAGCATTTACCCAGCCATGCGAGAAGCATGGCTGTGTAGATTGCCTGTCGGCTCGTTGCTGACATAGGTTATACACTGCACTACAGTAGTAGTGCAGTATATTGTATCAATGATCAAAAGATCACTACTTAGTTTACAGTAATGTACACTAGTGTAAAAGTGGAAAAAAAAAGGTTGCACCAAAACACACAAAAAAATCCCCCCCAGCCCTCCCCAATAATAAAAATGCATTATATTCCCTATACATAATAAATCATTACATAAAACCATGTAAAAAAAACATAAAACCTATACATGTTTGGTATCGTCACGTCTTTAGCGATCCAGTCTATAAAACGGTTTTATTAATTATATCGCACGACACAAGCTGTAAAAGAAAAATAGAAAAAACGCGCCAGAATATTCTTCAGTAAATACGTCATAAAGAGATCAAAACAACATATATATGTAATACTTGGTATCAATAACAACTACATATCTTCCCACAAAAAAATGAGCCCAAAGCCAGCTGTGTTGCGCAAAAGATAACGCTATGGATCTTTATTTTTCAGGAGATAGGTTCTATTGTGTGAAAGTGGTAATAAAAAAAAAAAATGAAATTTGGTATCGACATAACCGTAGTAACCCAGAGAACACAATAATTATGTTCTTTTTACCGCATGCTGAATAGTGTATGTTTGATAATTTTTCCAATTTTTCTTAATATTTTGATGTTTTTAACAAAAAATCGCACAAGATGGTGACCAAATTTTGCCCCTAATATAAAGTACAATATGTCACAAAAAAACGCTCGGAAACGCTCCGAATCGCTAGCATACATTTGTGCATTACAGCGCTATAACCACATAAAGTGAGACAGGTCAGATTTTGAAAATATAGCTTGGTCATTAAAGCCAAAACTAGCTGCAGCACTAAGGGGTTAAAGTGTTACTGTCGTTTGTAAAATCTTTTGACATGTTGTAGAGACATAACAAAAGTTATGTTTGGTCCGGGTCCGAGTGTTCACTAATCGAGAGAGAGGACGTGCTGCAGTGTCTGTGTGAGGCTCATAATGCAAGTGTATTGAGCCCGACTTTTTTTTTTTTATCTAGCTCAGCACAGTCTTCTCCCCGCTCGTTATTCCGATTGGTACGGATCTGAACACTCAGAACTGGAACGATCAAAACATTTGACATGTCTCTATGACGTGTCAAAAGTTTTTATAAATTACAGGTACACTTTAAGGCTGGGTTCACACTACGTATATTTCAGTCAGTATTGTGGTCCTCATATTGCAACCAAAACCAGGAGTGGATTAAAAACACAGAATCTGTTCACACAATGTTGAAATTGAGTGGATGGCCGCCATTTAATGGCAAATATTTCCTGTTATTTTAAAACAACGGCTGTTATATTGAAATAATGGCAGTTATTTACTGTTATATGGCGGCCATCCACTCAATTTCAACATTGTGTGAACAGATCCTTTCTGTGTTTTTAATCCACTCCTGGTTTTGGTTGCAATATGAGGACCACAATACTGACTGAAATATACAACCCAGCCTTAACAATATCAGGCTATGTTCACATGCTGTAATACAACGACCGTTGTATTACAGCACGGGGACCAGCCAGCATGTAGCAGTATCAGTAGCAGTAACATTATCTTTTTACTGTTTGGATTGTGGGCTCCTTCCGATGTGCCCGCCATCCAATTACCATTGATCACAGTGTAAAGAATGACTGGTAGCTGTACTTTAACCCCTTAGCGACCCATGACGTACCTGGTACACGTGCAGCTGGGCAGTGCCTCTATTAGCCGGCGCGGGTTCCGTTGCCGCGACTGCTAATTAAGCACTTCAATGCAGCTGTCAAACCTGACAGCTGCATTGAAGTGCTTTATGCTTCTCTGGTGTCTAGTGGGTCGGATCTCCCCCCCGCGATGCGATCGCGGTGCGGAGATCCGTTCTTCTGGCCGGGCCGGCACTCAGCGTTGCAATGACACTGATCCCGCCTCGGCAATAGATTGCTATGGCCTGCAGCAGGCCATAGCAATCTATGACCGATCTAATCGATCTTTGCTGTGTATATACACAGCATTGATCTCTATGAGAGATCATTGCTATGGATATACAAGGCCCTCCAGGGGGACTTCTAGTTGATGTAAAAAAAAAAGTAAAAAAGTGTTTTTATTATTAAATAATCCCCTCCCCTAATAAAAGTCCAAATCACCCCCCGTTTCCCATTTTATAAATATAAATTAATAAATAAACAAATAAATAAACATATTTGGTATCGCCGCGCACGTATTTGACCAAACTATTAAATTATCACATTACTGATCTCGCACGGTAAACGGCGTCAGCGCACAAAAAAAATCCAAAGTGCAAAATTGCGCATTTTTGGTCGCATCAAATCCAGAAAAAATTTAATAAAAAGTGATCAAAAAGTCGTATATGCGCAATCAAGGTACCGATAGAAAGTACATGTCATGGCGCAAAAAAAGACACCTCACACAGCCCCAAAGACCAAAGGATAAAAGCGCTATAAGCCTGGGAATAGAGCGATTTTAAGGAACATATTTGTTAACAATGGTTTGAATTTTTTAAAAGCCATCAGATAATATAAAAGTTATACATGTTACATATCGTTGTAATCGTAACAACTTGAGGAACATGCATAACAAGTCAGTTTTACCATAGGGCGAACGGCGTAAATGCAAAACTCCCAGATATCAAAACAAATTAGGTTTTTTTTTCAATTTGCGCAAATTATTTTTTTTCCAGTTTCGCAGCATGTTTTATGGAAAAATAATGCCTGTTATTGCAAAGTACAATTGGTTTCGCAAAAAATAAGTGCTCAAATAAGTCTCTAGGTGAAAAAATGCAAGCGCTATGGACTTTTAAACATAAATTGGAAAAAGCGCAAAAACAAAAATTGGCTTTGACCTTAAGGGGTTAAACTGTGTGCACGAACCATTTTCTACAAATTATGTTCACCTAACTGCGGGTGTAGAAAATAGACATGTCAATTATTTGCTGCTTCTGCATTGAACAACGGCCATAGTGTATACTGTATGTATACACCATGGCTGTTGTCCCATTGAAATTAATGGGATTATCAATTTTATTAACAGCCATTCAAAGAGCGTCCGTTGTTAACAAAATTAATACATTGTCTGAACTGAACATAAATGTGCATTAGTAACTCCAGAGGGAAGGGTAACAAAATAAATTTTGGGATTGATCACTTTAATCATTTATGTTCTAGAAATCTCTGATTGATATGTATTCTGAGGTGCTGGACATCCTGTCTGACTACGATGCCAACTACAACACACAAGACCATTTACCAAGGGTATGTCACTGGTATGCCGAGTTCACACACATTCTTAGATGTATGCTGTCATTGAGACAGCTGTTTTTCTTTGAGACTGTGTCTTGGTTGTTTAATGCTGTAAATGTCTTGCTACCTGTTTCCTGCCTATGACCCTCTATTATGGTCTGTCTCCGTGGCAGGTGTGGACTGGCCCCAGAGGGGAAACCCTTGGTGGTCTCCTTAGTAACACGGAGACATTTTGTGTAATTTTTTTACAAACTAGTTGCAAAAAAACACACTGGTCAGTTTGTGAAGTTTTTTCTGCATTTCCTAGAGTAAAAGGGGTAATGTGCATATGATTTAGAGTCAATTCTCATGGGGGACCCAAGGCAACCCAATCCAGTACAAAACTCATCTGCCTGTTGTCTTTCAGGTAGTAGTGGTTGGTGACCAAAGCTCAGGGAAGACAAGTGTTCTTGAAATGATAGCACAAGCCCGAATCTTTCCTCGAGGATCTGGGGAGATGATGACTCGTTCTCCAGTTAAGGTATTTATCATGACAAATAGAGGTAGCTCCATAAATATTTGGACACAGACGACATTTTTTTTTTTACTTTTTGTTCTGTACATTACCACAATGAATTTTAAACAAAACAATTCAGATGCAGTTGGGTTAAACAAAATGATTTTATAAAAAATGTTATGAACTAAAGCATTTCCTATACACTGTCTCTTCATGTCAGGTGCCCAAAAGTAATTTGACAAATAAAATAAATGTAAATAAAATCAAGTGAATTCAATGAATTGTGGCCACACAAAATAGGCATGTCAGTTTTTTGTGAGGTCGCAGAGAACAACGGTGTTCTATAGAAACAAATGCAGCTGGCCGTTGTCAATAAAGGGCCGTTGCTGCAGTCCTCAACAACGGCCGTTGTTTATTGATTTTTTTTTTACATTCTGTGAACGTGGCCTAAGGATAGCTTGTTTCACCTTCACCTTTGACCACATGTTTTCTTCACTGTAAACTCTTCCAAATGCAAACACCACACCTCACATCGACTCCAGGCCTTTTTATCTGCTTAACTGAGAATGAAGTAATTAAGGAATTGCTCATAACTGTCCATGAAACAGCCCAAGTCTATTTTCCAATTACTTTTGGTCCCTTTAACAGGTTAACATGTTAAGGAGCTGAAACTCTTAAAGTGTCACTGTCTTTACAGCTTTCAAAATCGAAATCAACAGTAGATGTGAAATAAAGCAAGTTTGCAATTTCCATTTATTATTTTTTTTGTTATCGTGCTGTAAAACAAAGCTGAACTTACCAGAAATCCAGGTCCAGTCTCCTGAAGGCAGATTTTTAGTCTTGCTCTGGTTAAAAAAAACAGTCTAAACACAGGAATTCCAGCCAGTACAGAGAGTCACAGCTCAATATGTCTGTCAATCACATGACTGCCTTCACTCTGTGAGCGCAGATGGCCTGGGATACACAGGACTTCCTGTCCTCTGACTGTTTCCTGTTTTTTTTTTTTTGAGAAAGTGCTGTGAATGTAAATTGCAAACTTGCTTTATATCACATCTACTGCTGATTTAGATTTTGAAAGTTATAAAGACAGTGACACTTTAAACCCTTCATCCAATTTTAATGAGGATAACCTCAAATAAAAGCTGAAAGTCTGTATTTTATGTCCATCACATAATTATAACTTGAATATGTTTCGGTAAACAAGTAAAAAAAGTAGGACGACTTTTTAACCCCGAAAAATCTTTTTAAAAGTCTGTGGTGGTCTTATACGCGGGGTATGGTACTCACAAATGGCCCCATCCTCACTGTATGGAGCGACCACTATAAAAAAAAAAAAAACAGTTTTACTCACCTGTCACTCGTTCCCAGCAGCCGCGCTTCTCCTGTCCTGTTCCCGGTGCAGGCAGTGTGACGTACAATGCCTGAGATCCACGAAGCTCTCCTGGGCAGCCAAGCGTTTAATCGGAGAAACTCTTGAGACGCTCGGCTGCCGGGAGAGCTTTGGGAGAATGACAGAGGCTCCGGAAGTCCCCATAGCCTCTGTCATTCTCCCAAAGCTCTCCCGGCAGCCAAGCGTCTCCGAGCTTGTCTGATCAGATGACCGGTTACCGGGAGAGCTTCGGGGACTTACGGTGCAGGCAGTGAACGTCACACTGCCTGCGCCGGGAACAGATAAGCCCAGAATACTATAATAAGTGTCCCAATGTGCTGGGTTCCCTTATATCTGGCTGTGAAAGCATCTTTATCTTTTTGTATTAATTCATGTATAATTTCAATAGCCAAAAAATGAAATTCCTCAAACAAAAAGCCCATGTGTTACCCATTAAAAAGAGCCCTAAACTGCGTTGATAGCTTGTGCACTTGCTGAGATATCCCCAGTTGTTTGGCTCAGAAGAATAAATGAATTTTTCTCCTGGCTGAGAGAAAGTGGGCGTGGCCTATCCCTCATCTCCCTGGCTGCATCCCTCCATTCACTGACCAGCACCTTAGCAGATGTATCACACATAGCAGGATCAGATAGAACCCCAACATACAGTATCACAATGTAAGATTAGATACAGAGACCCAGCAGATGGTATCACACACAGTGGGATTAGATACAGTCATCTGCTCTCCTACACTGTAGGATAATGTCAGCCATAGAGGTGGGGGCACCTGCTGCAGACATCTGTTAGTGAATGTTATATGTACTATGGAAGGACTACAGCTGTGTTGCGCTGGGACTTGTAGTCCTCCCCTCAGTGACTCACCCTCTCTCCCTCATGCAGTATATTGGAGTCATGGCTGGCATGTCCCTCCTGGGTGAAGCACTGGGTACTTGTCCCTCCATCCAGCTCTTCCCCTGCGCTGCTCCTCACACACAACACCCTCAGCTCTGCTAAGTCACCTCTGTGAGGGGAGGGGGGAGAATGTGCTGCTAGGAGGAGGCGAGGAGGAGGCTTTGTTTTATGTTTCTCTCTGTGTCAGGGCTGTTATCTGATCCTCCTGTCAGAGTCTGTATCTAGCTAGCTGCTACTCTGTATGGCTCTCCAGGGAGGGGCGTGTTCAGCAGGATTGCAGAAATAACGCAGAGCCAGAGAGAGCTGTAAGGGGACAATCAGCCTTATATATTTAAAAAACTGTTCATTTTAGGTTATTAATGTATGCAAATGCAAAAATTCTTATCATGCTCTAAGCTAACTAAAACTGAAAGGTCAAAATATTTTATAGTTACACTTTAAAGAGAAAAATGCATTGCCTTTATATCTGTGGGTAAAAAACAGCAGTTCTGATATCCATCACAAATAACATTAACTGCTTTAGAACTGATCCATTACATACCCTTGTCCTCTTGGACCCTATACATTTGTTAAAGTGACACTGTCACCCCCTATTTGCATTTTGACTGCTCTTCCCAGGTGTAAACGGTAAATGTCACAGCTTTCATTACTTATTTTATATCACACCTCATAGCGCTTGTTCTTGTAAAAAGTCGTTTTTTTATCATCTGTGGATTGGTATATGTGGGCGGGGCCTTGCGGCCTATGTGCCACATCGCTCCGCCCCGAGCGCCACTTAGCCCTGCCCCCATCCGTGATGTCATCGCTGCATAGGCCCCGCCCCCTCAGAAGCCATTGGAATGACCAGCCTAAAGCTCTAGGCCCCACCCCCTAGTCACAGATGGGACGGGGCTAAGTGGCGCTAGGGGCGGAGCAATGTGGCACATAGGCAGCGAGGCCCCACCCACATATACCAATCCACAGTTAATAAAAACAACTTTTTACCAGAACAAGCACCATGAGGTGTGATATAAAATAAGTAATGAAAGCTGTAACATTTACCCTTTACACCTGTGGAGAGCAGTCAAAATGCAAAAACGGGGTGACAGTGTCACTTTAAGTAATGCCTTCCAGTCTTTGAGAATAAACCTCAGCTATGAATTCTGACTATTCGGGAATGTAGGGAAAAAAAGGAAAGAACGGGGTGCTTCCTGGTGTAGCAGATTGGAGTAGATATCAAAATGGTGAGTGATTGTGATGGAAACACTCACCTGATGGAGTTGTGCAAAGTAATGAAGGGCATGTAGACGGCAGATACCGCAGATCCTCCTGGAACCATCACCAGAACGGTGTGTGGGAAACTGTAGAGTAAGATCCACAAGGGATGCAAGGAACATAAGAGATCCAGGTGAACACAGAGCGCAGGTATGCTCAGGAATTTTACGGCGGGGATGAGATCCCTAAATGGATCTCGTGCCCGCTGTGGAATTTATACCTGAGCATACCTGTGCCTTGTGTTCACCTGGATCTCTTAAGATCCACAAGGGATGCAAGGACCATAACTCTATTTGGGAATGAAAGCTCAAGCCAGATTCCCTGCTGTTTTTATAGTATTGAACCTGCTTGTATATGTATGTTTGTAAGACCCCCATCTACACTGTAAAAGTATAAAAGGTGAATTTTTCAAGTTTATTAAATGTGTGTTCAATGTTTCTTTGTTTTCATGTTGCAGGTTACCTTAAGTGAAGGTCCCCACCATGTTGCCATGTTTAAAGACAGCTCTCGGGAGTTTGATCTCACTAAGGAGTCGGATGTAGGAAATTCTAAATAAAACCACATAATTTTACTTTTGATAGTTATTCTGATATCTTTACTGGGGGTCAGTCTGTTGGGAATTTAATCTATTTTTGAGCTCTTGAAACAAATAAATCCTGTCATAAATGAATGACAAACAACCATATTACTAGAATAAATGTAGTTAGGGCATGGTGAACAGAAAAGCTGAAAACACAAGTCTGTCAAATTACTTTTCAAAAGTAAATCTTATGTAAATGATTTAAAATGGTTTGCCTGTGCAGTGGAGCTGCCTCCTAGAAACCAAAGGTGATAGATATGGAGATAATATAGCAGTGGCCAAAAGTTTTGAAACGGACACTAATTTTGTCTTTCACACAGTTTGCTACTTCAGTATTTTAAAGGGAACCAATCACCTAAAAAACTGTTAACACTATTAATCCACTGTAATACGTCCCATAACAAACTTTGCAAACATATCTGTATAGCTTGGCTGCCTGCCAGGTATACAGAGAAAACATACTTATACTGATTCCCGAATTGCATGCTAATTGCTTCCATGTAGTCATCTGGGCATTTGTTTTGGTCCAACTAGTCACGGTCTGTGATTCCCAGTTCTCTGTCATACGATCATCCTCATGAGGCGGGCCTAGCAGTGTGTAGCCATGGGCACATGAGCCCGGGAAAAAGATTCAATTTGCCCCCGACCCCTTCCCCCCCCCCCCCCCCCCCCCCCCGGTATGCGCAGTAAGCACAAGGGGGCCCATGTATATATACATTTTTTTATGAAGTTTAGGTGAGCGATAGTTTAGATGAGCAATTCGGTCATGTCTGCCGGCAGCACTAGTGTGGTGTTCACTATATGGGATATATAATGTCATATTTACTGTGTACCTGGAATGTTCCCATTTAAAATTTGGTCCCTAAGTACCTCAACGGAGGCGCCGATGTTTCAGCTCCCTGCTGTCTGTACCTGAGGAGGCGCCGTTGTCTCCGCTCCCTACTGTCTGTACCTGTGAATTAGGAGGCGGCATTGTCTCCCCTCCCTGCTGTCTTTACCTAAGGAGGCGCCATTGTCCCCGCTCCCTGCTGTCTGTACCTGTGAATTAGGAGGCGCCTTTGTCTCCGCTCCCTGCTGTCTGTACCTGAAGAGGCGCCGTTGTCTCCGCTCCCTGCTGTCTGTACCTGTGAATTAGGAGGCACAGCTTCCTGATCTATCTCCAGTGTGACACCCAGTGTAATGTGATTCTATGGTAAACCGCCCCCCCCCCCCGTATGCGCTGTAAGTTTAGGTGAGCAATAGTTTAGATGAGCAATTCGGTCATCTCTACCGGCAGCACTAGTGTGGTGTTCACAATATGGGATACATATTTGTCATATTTACTGTGTACCTGGAATGTTCCCATTTAAAATTTGGTCCCTAAGTACCTCAACGGAGGCGCCGATGTCTCAGCTCCCTCCTGTCTGTACCTGAGGAGGCGCCATTGTCTCTGCTCCCTGCTATCTGTACCTGTGAATTAGAGCAGGAAGCTGTGCCTCCTATCTCCAGTGTGACACCCAGTGTAATGTGATTCTATGGTGCCGTCTCCTAATGCACAGATACGCTCAGCAGTAACATTCACAAACCTGCCGCATTAGATTGCTGATGCCTTCCCGGTCCATGGGTAAGGAGGAGAGTTCCCAGCTATTACAAAGGCTGAATTCCAGGTGGTACCCGGGCTGTCTCCTCCTTCCCCACGGACTGGGAAGGCATCACCAATCTAATGCGGCAGGTTCATGAATGTTCGAGTTCTATAGAACCTAGGATTTCCCGAGGTTCGATCAACTCCACTCGGAGACAACAGCAGTAACACCTCCAGTAAGGTTTTCCATCACCAAATTCAAAATAGAAATAATTTAGAAAAATGACAGGTGCAGGTGCTTTATAGATTGGCACAGGGAACCTTGCCTCACCAGCTGTTGCAAAACTACAACTCCCATCATACATAGACAGTCAAAGCTAAAACTTTGGCTGTCCAGACATGATGGGAGTTGTAGTTTTGCAACAGCTGGAGAGCCAAGCTTCCCTACCCCTGCAGATACTAGGTAAGGTTTATATAAATGTGATATATATTTGGATAGGGCAGTTATTAAGGGTTTAAGTATGGATTAATGTACAGCTAGACCCCTAAATAGACATTGGACCCAAACTCTCTTGTGTGCCCCCCCCCCATCCCAGACAAGTGTCACCCTGTACCCCCCTATCCCCCTTCCCAGACTGTGCACCCCTGATTGTCCTCCCCTTCCCACACACCTGTATCTTCTTTCTTCCTCCTCCATAGTGCAGTGTACATACAGGACCTGCGGTGACATCATAGTCACATGTCAAGGTCCTTCACCATCTCTTTACTGTACTGTCTCCTGGCTGCTGTTTAGCTCTAATTTGCGTAAAATCGCGGTAAAAACGCAGCGATTTTGCGCATATTATAGCTAAACAGCAGGCAAGAGACAATACAGTATGGAAAATACCTCTTTTGATGAAGTAAAAATCGTCCCCTGCCTCCTCACAATGACAGAGGGCAGGAGGCGCTTAGGCTGACTCATCCACTGTGATCCTTCTCTCTCTGCTCCCTGTGATGGCGCCCCCCCTGGTCCCAGCGCCCGTGGCAGCTGCCCCCCCCCCCCCCTAGCTACGGCCCTGCCGCTGTACTGCACTTGTCTGGAATAGCCTCAGACTCAGCAGAGTCTGAGGCTTTATTGGACATGCACAGTACAGTGAAGACAGGCTGCAGCTGGATTGTGCATGTGCGCTTGACGCTGTTACGCAATGCTAGGCCTACCCTCACGTTCATGATCATATGACCGAGCTGGGAATCACATGGAGGCAATTCGCATACAGCGTAGGAATCAATATAAGTTTTTTTCTTTATACCTGGCAGGCAGCCACAATCTACTGATACATTTGCAAAGTGTGTTAGGTGAACTAATAGCGTTATAAGGTTGTTGTTGTTTTTTTTTTTTTTTAGGTGATTTGGTTCCCTTTAGATCTTTTAGGGCTTTTTAGAATATTCTTTTCTTCACAGACAAAACATATTACCTGAATATTTGTCTGAACATCATCTGAGTTGTCTTTTTTTTTCCTGACAGTAATAGTCTGTTAGCATTGTGAAATTTTACACAAAAAACAATTAGTTTAGGGTGAAGTTGTCTATTTTTTTTTTTATGTATAATTATGTGTTTGAGCATCGTTAGAAGCAAGGCATAACAGCCTAATAGAATAACATAGTTCCGTGACCATTTTATTTTTGTTGGCTTTTAAATTCATGCTGCCTTATGTCCACACATGAAAAGCTTTCGGTCACTAAATGAGACCGCTGTCACCATTCACGTACAAGTTATTTTCAATCTTTTCCACAATAATATAGGTCAGTCTGCTCAGCTCTGTAAATAGGAAAGCATCTTCAGTGTGACAGATCTCCTTAATCCTCTATTCTTTTACCTTGAAGTCTTTTCTTCCTTATGTCCTATTAACACTCAGTTTACCAATGTCCTTATTTCACAACATAAACCGTATTTATGTATTTTTTGACAGCTTGCAGCACTAAGGGATGAAATAGAGGTGAGAATGAGGAAGAGTGTCAAAAATGGACAAACTGTTAGCCCAGAGGTATGTACCGCCAATATACATCTGTACTGTCATGATTGTTATGTTAACCTTAAGGACTGAGCCAATTTTCATTGCACAAATTATTTGTTTAGTGAAATTGAAAAAAAAGTGCAATTCTTTTTTTATTTTGAGGGATTTTGTGTTTACGCCGTTTGCCCTATGTAAAACTTTGTAAAACCTTTATTTTTTTTATGTCTTTTAAAAAATTAAATCTTAAAAAAAAAAAAAAACTAAAAGTTATTTAAATTGCTCTATTCTTATCCTTATAACGCTTTTAATTTTTGGTCTTCAGGGCTGTGTGAGGTGTAATTTTTTTGCCCTATGATCTTTCTATAGGTACCTTGCTTTTTGATCACTTTTTATTACAATTTTTCTGGATTTGATGTGACCAAAAATCAGCAATTTTGCACTTTGGTGGGTTTTTGTGTTTACGCCGTTCACTGTGCAAGATCAGTAATGTGATAATTTAATAGTTCGGGCGATTACGCACACAGCGATACCAAGTATGTTTGTCTGTTTATTTTTATTTATAAAATGGGAAAAGGGGGGGGGGGTGATTCAAACTTTAATTTGGTGGAGGGGATTTTTTTTATGAATAAAAACACTTTTTTTTTTTTTTTTCATTCATCCGTTAACTTTTAGTCCCCCTGTGGGTTTTTTATTATTACTGCAGTGATCTCTGATAGAGATTAGTGCAGTATACTTAATACAGCACTGATCGATTAGATCAGTGCTGTATTACTCTGGGCTGCTGCAGCCAAGATCTAGAGATTGCCAAGCCGGGATCAGTGTCAGTGAGACGCTGAGCCCCGGGCCAATAAGAAGAAAGAATCTCTCCTGCGCGACCGCATTGCGGGGGAGGGGGGGGGAGTCCCCCCCCACTAGACACCAGGGAAGGGGGACACAAACAATTTAAATGCAACTGTCAGCTTTGATAGCGGCATTTAAAAAGCTAATTAGCCGGCAGTGGCAATTGGCCGTGCCGGCTAATACACGTGTTCCCTGGCTGCAAATAGCAGCCGGGGGCCACATGCTGCAGAGAGGGCCCGCGCTGCGAGCCCTCTCTGCTTCCCCCTAACAGCGGCAGGACGAGCATACTTATCCTGCATCATTAAGTGGTTAATAAACATTTAAGTCCTTATGTGCTATGAAACAAAATTGTCTGTTTTGCAGACCATCTCACTGAGCGTAAAGGGCCCGGGAATACAGAGAATGGTGCTTGTTGACCTGCCAGGAGTAATCAGTGTAAGTACTACAAGTATTTTTGCTTTCTAAGTAATAAATATTCTAATAATTATTACCATTATTACTCAATTTATTTATAGACTGTGACGTCAGGCATGGCCCCAGATACTAAGGAAACTATCTTCAGCATTAGTAAAGCCTATATGCAGAACCCAAATGCCATCATTCTTTGTATACAAGGTAGGAGACTTGATCATACTGGGGTCCCTAAGGGATTATTAACCTCTTTGCAACATAAACTAATCTTGCCAGGACATTTGTGAAGTCCACTGTACATTGCATCTGATAATCTCTTTCAATAGTCAGGCTTGGAGATCCAATCCAAACCATTTCACCTCATCGATGACGAGATCAATAGCGTCCACTATATCTAGATACACCAGTATTGCTAAGGGGGAACATCTGTCTTGTTTGTTTTTTTGTGCAACATGGGGACAGTAAGAAAAATGTAAGATTTCCAGACTGTTCTGGTACCTCAACGCATTGGTAATGACCTGAATAAAATCATCATGGTGTTCGCTCAAAAAAGCTTCTTGCATTTTGATGACTACTAGAATTGGAAGGCATCATTTTTATTCCTTGATTAAAGGAAGGAAGCTGTTATATACATTTCCCTTATGTAATAGACCAATCTCTAGGATTATGGCAATAACCAGGAACTAGACACTCAGTTTAAAATATTAAATATAGAGATGTGTTGAGTTTTTGTCAGGGACTGACAAAAACAACATATCACTAGATAGTAAGTGCGCACCAAGCTCTGAGCTCTGTCACCAAGATGAATTCCCATTATCAGTCATTATCAGGGACTTAATACAACAACATATCACTAGATAGTAAGTGCGCACCAAGCTCTGAGCTCTGTCACCAAGATGAATTCCCATTATCAGTCTATGGAGCTGTCTTGTGTGGCAGGCACAAAACAGGGAGGGAAGTACTCAGCCACAAGCTTCTCTCCCCTCTCGTTCTAGCAAACAGGCACGGTCTGAACACACACCCAACCAACGAAAATATTTCACGTCTCTTAAAAACATCAAATGTCTTTTAAAGTGACATGTCCAAAAAAGAGGGTGGGGCATAACTGCAGTTCTTTCTTGTAGCTTTTATAAATACTAAACTCTCTTTGTTTAACAGATGGATCTGTTGATGCAGAGAGGAGTATCGTCACCGACCTTGTTAGTCAGATGGATCCGCAAGGCAGACGCACTATCTTTGTTCTAACAAAAGTAGATCTTGCTGAGAAAAATGTAGCCAGCCCTAGTCGAGTAAGTGAAGTTTTGTATGAGCTAATATCTTATGGTGTATTGCTGCATCTCCTGAAAATACTGATTTTTATTTTTAACCTTAAAGATTCAGCAAATCATTGAAGGCAAATTGTTCCCAATGAAAGCTCTTGGATATTTTGCTGTTGTAACTGGTAAAGGTAAGAATAGTCCATTGCTACAGAATATGGTGAAAGTACTGCACTTGATGGATTTTACTTTTTTTTTATTAGTACTTGCCAGTAGGCAATAAAAATCCTGCTCCAGGATGTTGGTTTATTTTTGCCCCTTTGTCCTTATGTAAACAATGCACGCACAACACAGATCCATTGGAAGATATGATGTCATTATAGCTGATGTTACCCGCCGCCAAGTGGTTTATATATACTGTCCCCACAGAAATCAGAGCGGGTGTTGACTGGGATCCATAACAAAACGTCTCATAACTAGCACAAAAAAGTGCTGCATTAATATGAGACTATCAACAGTGACACACTTTACCTGTTTATTGAGCATGTCCTGATTTAATGTTAGTAGCCTTTAAATATGTTTTCCCATAATAACCTATAGTTGATAAGCATCTGATCAGTGGGCATCGGACTGTTATGGGATAATCCCTTTAAGGTTATTCGGGTACTTTTCTACATCATATTTGTACTCTTTCTATGGTGTTCTATAATGAAGGAGGGTCTAGGTTTGTTTACTGTTTATATGTTGTTAGAATTCACTAACACTTAAGATACAAATTTTTCTTTATGTACAAATACATTATGTTTCATTTTTCATAGGCAATAGCAATGAAAGTATTGACTCCATCAAAGACTATGAAGAGGAATTCTTTCAAGGGTCAAGTCTATTAAAGTGAGTTTTGTTTTCTAATAACTACAGCCTTTGCAATCTAGAGAGGACCTATGACCAGATGATGGACCTTGTTTTATTATTTTTTTTTATAAATTAGATGCTACAAAACAAGTAATCCTCTAAATATTTTAAATAAAATAAGAGAAGAAAGAAAATCATTGAACATGTATTTCTTGCTAATTTCGCTACCGATTTCAAATGGAATCAATGTGCCTTTAACCTAACTGTATTTTTCAGTTCACCTGCATTAAAAACACTGATGATTGTAGGCAGAAATTGACCACCTGGTCCATGTAGTTTGCCCACATATTTCCTTTATTATTTCCTTACAGTAGATATGTTTAGCCCAGGCATGTTTAGATTTGATTATTGTTGATTTACAACCACATTCGCTGAAAGTTTGTTCCAGGAATCTACTACTCTTTCAGTAAAGTAATATTTTCTCATGATGCTTCTATCTTTCTCCTTACTAACCTCAAATTTTGTGTTCAGTTTCCTATTAAAAATACTTCCTCCTTTGTGGGGTTGCTATTTGGGCGAAGTTGATGGATACAAAGGATCTACAAATTTGGGCAGCATAGGACAGATTTATGGCATCCTAAAATGAGGCTCCAGAGCAGTGGCACCAATATTTTCGTGAGCAGGCTGTGAATAGATGCATTTTATTTAAACATTAGTACTGAGAAAGGGAAACAAAACCAGGAGATTACTAGCTAGAGTAGCTTAGGCACAACTGGCATATGTTCATAGAATTAAAGATTGTTGTGGCAGTTATGTTCGGAGGTGGACTCGCTATTGGGAGTGTTTCCAAAAAAATCCCTTCATAACACTATTTTAAAATGTACTTAAAGATTTTGAACATGAGTGTCTTGAGGATTGGGTAAATGCTTTTGTGGTCGGCGCAGATTGTTGTTATAACTATACATTGCTTTGGATTACCTTCTAGGAAAGGGATGCTCAAAGCTCATCAGGTGACTACTAAGAACTTAAGTCTTGCAGTTTCTGATTGTTTTTGGAAAATGGTCCGTGCCTCAGTTGAACAGCAAGCTGATGCTTTTAAAGGTAACATTCATCTTCAAGTGGCAGCTAAAGAGCATACTATATGGAACAAATATATGGCAGTAGAAATGAGCAAATTTCTGAAGTGTTATCTCTGCTTCCATTTAACTGACTGCTCCTCTGTGACGCTCATACCTGGATTCTAAGAAAAGTTGGATCCAGTCCTGGAAAACTTCTCCCAGTTTCCTAGAACTGGACCCAGTCTTTTCCAGCTTCCGGGGAGGAGTGTCACATAGTGGCAGTAAGTTAAATGAAAGCAGGCGGATGAGCTGATAAAACGGATTACTGTAAATTTGCTCATCTCTCTATGGCACCCACAAACTATAGATTTTTTTGTACACTGTAAAACGTTTATTCACCATGTAGTCATTTTTTTACTTAGAAGATACAGTAATACTGAGTAAGTGAAGACATTTGTTGTGGAGGTTATTGAGTTTAACAAGTTAACAGTTTTGTTTGCCTTGTTTTGTAGCAACTCGGTTTAACCTTGAGACAGAGTGGAAAAATAACTATCCAAGATTGCGGGGAACTTGACAGGGTAAGATTTATTGTACTTCCTGAATAGTATGCTTATTACATCAGCATGTCCGGTCTCAATAATAATATATGTATCAAATCTTGTATATGTCAGATCTGCTGGAAATTGCTTTAGTTAAACTGTTTTAGACAGAGGCTTCTCCTCTTAATTTATAATCACATATATGGGCTGCTATCTACAGCATCTTCACAAAGCGGAGTTGGATGTGTCAAATACATACATGTGTTATCATTAAAACCTTAGACAATTACATCCTCTGTCCACTTAAACAATAGAATTATTAATTTTTCCACTGGATGCTATAGCAGATATATTAAATTGACTTTTCCTGTTTTCTGCAGCTTACTTGTCGCCTTTGCTGTGTTGACAGATTGAACAGAATCATTTCATACTCTTACAGGAGTTTGATACTGTACTGCTGAAGGCTTAGATATGTTAGTTTTTTTTTCTTTTCCTCAGAATGAACTGTTTGAAAAAGCCAAAAATGAAATCCTTGATGAAGTAATAAGCCTTACCCAAGTTACTCCAAAACACTGGTACACAATTTTATTGAGAAATCCTGTTTTTTTGTGTATTCCTGCCTAAATATTTGATACATTCCCAATGAAGAGGTTTTCCAGGCAAAGTTGTTTATGGCCTATCCTACGGATAGGCCATTGGTAGCAGAACGGTGGTGGCCGGATGTAAACACATTGTAAGGAGCCACAAGCCTTTGTGTTATGGCCAAAGTTTCTGGCTCCATGCAGGGTGTTTACAACCAGGCACCGCAGCTTTGCAGAATGTCTTTTCTTGCTCGTGTGTTTGGGGGACACAGACACAGCAGGTATAGGCTGGTGCCACTAGGAGGCAACACTATCGCTAATCAGTTTTAGCCTAATGTCCGTAGGAGGCAGACACTCCTGCAATTTCTCGCTCGTGTCATTGGGGGACACAGACACAGTGGGTATAGACTGGTGCCACTAGGAGGCGACACTAAGCAAAGAAAAAAGTGTTGACCCCTCCCACCAGGCTATACCCCGCCTGCAGGCACTGAGCTAACCAGTTTTAGCTTAGTGTCCGTAGGAGGCAGACACTCCTGCAGTTGCTGCAGGTTTCTGCTCTTTATTATTTTAGTTTGTTATTTTACTTCTTTCTCCTATTTAGGTGGGATACATAGACTATCATGTCTCCCTGTTTCCCCAACGAGCAGGGTGAGCAGCAGAGCGCTGCCAGCACCCCTAGCTCAATGAAGAAAAGTGGTATCATGAGTCCGGAGCGGGCTCCTCTGTCACACCAGCCCAAGGGTCACCCGGACTGCTGCAAGTGCTCCCCCCTGTACCAGCAAACCCCTCCAGGTGAGCGGAACGCTGAAGGGGTGACCCTGCTGGTCTCATCGGGGAGCTGAAGAGAAGAGGAGCAAGTGGGTGAGTATAGAAGACTAGGTGAGTATTTCCCCTCTCCCATTCTCTGGGGGCCCCCTCCTCTTCTCTCCGAGCCCCCCACTACCACATCCCTCAAGACCTTGCTCCTGCAATTTCCTGCCATGTCAGACCCCTCTGCCCCCAGGGATCACCCTCCTTTTTATTCCACTTAGGGACACTTTAGCAAGGAAGGACTCCTGTACAGTGTCAGTAAATGGTTTGGACAAATGCACATATATGCAGCCCTCCACCTCTTCTCTCTTCCCTCCCGGGTGGGCGCCCTGCTCTCACTTGCAGCTTCTCCACCGGCCCCTTTAATCCACCTGTCGCCTCAAGCAGCACGCAGGGCCACCCTGGCCATGAACGCAACGGCAGCCCGCACATTGCCGCCTAATGCCAACCGCACCACCGACCGAATGCCCGCCTGCCGACGCCCCCTCCACGCTGACTGGTAAGGACGTCTTACAGGAACGAGACCTCTGCCAGGCGCTGTGTAACCCGGGCGGGTGATTCTTGCACTTCCGGGTCTCTGCTGTTAAACTGCGGCGTCCCGGAGCTTTCACGACCAGGGTGGCCGCAGTCTCTACTTTAGCCCCCGGTTTCTGGCCTTACTAGGCCTCTTCTCCAGGGGGCATGACTTTCTTTGCAGAGCCAATGGCAGAGCAGCGCACATTTTGCGTTGCCTGCTATTGGCTCTGTCATTTCTGCAGTAATTCAGTGCATCCTGTTCTGAACTACTAAATAATGAAGTATATGAATATTTAGGTTTTCTTCTATAACTGTATAAATCACTGAATTGTAGAAACCTTTAAAATTTTGATCTTTATTACACTTTAATTAAAAATAAAAAACCTTTAACACACGTGACTCACCACTTTGTCTATTCTACATCGGCCACCATCCTATTACTATAAGTCTTAGCCTTTATGTACAATTATCGCATCATGTAAACAGTGTTGTATATATTGCCACAGTTTTTCAATAGCTCTTGATTGCACAATTATCGCATCATGTAAACAGTATTGTATATATTGCCACAGTTTTTCAACAGCTCTTGATTGCACTATCCCGCCAGTCCTTTTTTATTTTGTCCTATGGTGCAGATGTGCTTTGTAAACAAGAGACTCTGTGCAATTCAGTATAAATAGTAGTAAAGTTTTTACTTTCCTTTCAGTAGATATAGTCTTTCTTTTAAGGACCCAACGCCGTTTCCATCGCTACTTTTCATCAGGGGTCTTTGTTTAGCATCATAGTTTCAGACTCTTGCTGTACATGTGCGTACGGCTCTGATGGCGGCCGCACTCTGAGCTGTGAACTCACGCTTTTATGTGTTAGCTCCTCCCCTTTTCTATCACATGTCCTGTGGTCCGCACACCCCTCTGATTACCTATTACCAATCCAGGTCTGCGGACTGACACATTAGGAGGAGGAGTCTCATTGAGTCATACTGCAAGGCAGTTGGACCGCATCCCCGCTACCAAGCCTCGTTCTCATTCCTAGTTCCTGCCATGGTAACCACTAATTCTTAATTCCTTTACATCAGGTAGGTATCTAACTCATTCTCTTTCCTTCTGGGCTATAGGGTCTCTCTCACCCAACTCCCACATTCTTTTGTGTAGAGTTATAGCCTCTTATACACTTAATCGCACTATGTGAATTATCCCCATGCGTTTTTTGTGAAAAGGTGCGTTTTTTTGCATATGCACTCCACTTATTGCAGCTTAATCCCCTATGTACTTAGAATTTTTAATTTTTCATCCTCCATATGGTTGTGATGTATATATTGCAATGTAGATCTGCCCATCACTGATTTTTCTTCTCTGTTTTACTTCCTATTATTTCTCATACAGTCATTGACTCTTCTAGGATTCTTCTTCATTCTATGAAGCAGCCATATGAGATGAAATCATTTAATCCCCTAGGTTTGACTGTTTGTAATCTAAAAGTCCATTCCGCTTCTTTCTTTAGGAGCTTTTTGTCCCAATCTCCTCTTCTTCTTGTTTGTTTGTTTGTTTGTGATTACCTCAATTATTTGGCATTTCATGCCCACTGGATCACTTCCATGTTTTTCTCTGAAGTGAACAGCTACCGGTTTATTTTTAATATCGCTGATGTGCTCTCGTAATCTTTCTCTCATGCCCCTAAAAGTTTTGCCCACATAATTCATTGGGCACGGGCAAGTCAGCATATAAACAACTCCCTTTGTTGAGCAGTTCCCTAGATCTTTGATGATATATCGTTCCTCTGTGCTGCTGCTATGAAATTCCTTACCTGGCTGCATATAGGGACATACTGAGCAGTGGCCACAACGATATGATCCAGTTGTTCGTATCCAATTTTGATCGATCATCCTTGGCGGTAAATAGCTGTGTGTCAGTCTGTCTTTAAGATTTTTACCCCTTCTGTACGTAATTTGGGGGTATTCTGGGATAATATCAGAGATCGTTTGGTCCATTTTAAGAATTTGCCAGTACTGTGGCAGAATTTGTTTAACCTCATCTGCTTTGACATCAAAGGTGCCAATAATTCTTGAGACTTCATCACCTTCCCCCTTCTTTTTCGGGAGAAGTAGGTCTAGTAGGTACTAATAACCCACATGCGTCATATGTCCTGGGGGGAGTTACTCTGAGAGAGTCGCTGATGGAGAAGGATCTGGGTGTACTTGTAGATAATAGACTACAGAACAGCACACATTGTCAGTCAGCTGCTTCTAAGGCCAGCCGGATATTGTCATGCATTAAACAGGCATGGACTCACGGGACAGGGATATAATATTACCGCTTTATAAAGCTTTGGTGCGGCCTCATCTGGAGTATGCTGTCCAGTTTTGGAACCCGATTCATAAAAAGGATGTTCTAGAGCTGGAGAGGGTACAAAGACGGCAACTAAACTAATAAGGGGAATGGAGCATCTTAGTTATGAGGAGAGATTAAAAGAATTACATTTGTTTAGTCTGGAGAAGAGACGTTTAAGGGGAGATATGATTAACTTATTTAAATATATAAATGGCCCCTACAAGAGATATGGGGAAAAGATGTTCCAGGTAAAACCCCTCAAAGGACAAGAGGGCATTGCCTCCGCCTGGAGAAAAAAAGGTTCAATCTCCGGAGGCGACAAGCCTTCTTTACAATGAGAACTGTGAATCTGTGGAACAGTCTACCACAGGATCTGGTCACAGCAACAACAGTAGAGGGCTTCAAAACCAGCCTAGACAAGTTCTTAGAGCAAAATAATATAAATGCATATGTATAGAACCTATCACCCCTCCCCCTTCCCTGTATCCATCCCCTCCTTGGTTGAACTTGATGGACATGTGTCTTTTTTCAACCGTATTAACTATGTAACTATGTAGGTCCTCCCTTTTACTGTTTAAAGCTCTATGGTATGCTGTTCTTAGAACTTTATTTGGGTAGCCCTGATTTTTGAGTCTCACTCTTAATTCATGAGCTTTTTCTTTGAATTCCTGGATGGTCATACAATTCCTCTGGACCCTGAGATACTGACCCACTGGTATTCCAGATTTCAGTGGTACCGGGTGGCAGCTATCCCATTTTCAAAGTGTTTTTGTTGCTGTCTTTTTTTCTATGTACAGTGGTAAATAGTCTCCCCTCGGGTCCAATATTTATTTCCAAATCCAAGAAGACCATCTTATGTGTGCTCAGACTAGAGGTGAATTTTAGTCCCAAGTCATTTCTATTTAGGGCTACCACGAAATCATCATCATCATCTCCTCCCCGAAGACGACCCTATCCTCCCACCAGCCGAGGTACAGATTAGCGTAACTGGGGGCACAAGGGCTCCCCATTGCTGTACCTCGTAGCTGGTGGAAGAGGTCGCCCCCGAGGAGGAAGTAATTCCTGGTGAGAATACATTTTAGCAGAGACATGACAAATTTATTATGAGCTGTGTATTGTACACCCCTCGTGCTGAGATATGATTCTACCGCTTCACAGCCTGTCTCATGCAGAATTGAAGAATAGAGGGCTTCTACATCTAATGACGCTATGTAAGTCCCCTCCTCCACATGTATATCCTCTAACCTCTTCAGAACATCAGTTGTATCTTGTACATATGAAGGTAATGTTTGCACAAATGGACGTAAAATTCTGTCTATGTACTGGCTGATATTTTGGCTTAAATTGTTAATTCCTGAGACGATTGGACGTCCCTTTAGAGGTGGATATCCTTTGTGTACTTTGGGGGTCGTATAAAATGCTGCAATATGGGGGTTCCTTGGTTTCAAATATTCATACTCCGTGAGATTTATTAATTTATCTTGTTTTGCTGCATCCAAAATTCATTTCAGTTGTATAGAGAATTCCATTGTTGGATCCACTGATAATTTGGCATAGCATTCTTGATCTCTTAGAATAGTCAGACACATCTCCTCATATTCTGGTTTGTTCATTATAACAATGTTGCCCCCCTTGTCGGAGGGCTTGATTACGATGGACGTGTCTCTTTCCAGGCTGGTTAATGCTGCAATCTCTCCTTTTGTTAGATTCTGAGATGGGACCCTTTTCTCCTCTAGTTCTCTGAACGCCTTTGTCACCAGATTAACAAAAATATCGATGTTGCTGTAGTCACCAATTGGAGGGGTTTTTTTTGCTTTTCATTTTTAAATTGGTAAATGGACCTTCTCCTTCCACCTGATTCTCTCCTGCTAGAGTCTCTAAGTCCTCCAGAAGGGGGATATCTTCCATTTGTAGATCAAACTCTCTGCATTTTTTTAGCTTTTTGTAGCGCTGTTGTAGAGCTGTTGAAAAACTGTGGCAATATATACAACACTGTTTACATGATGCGATAATTGTACATAAAGGCTAAGACGTATAGTAATAGGATGGTGGCCGATGTAGAATAGACAAAGTGGTGAGTCACGTGTGTTAAAGTTTTTTTATTTTTAATTAAAGTGTAATAAAGATCAAAATTTTAAAGGTTTCTACAATTCAGTGATTTATACAGTTATGGTGCGTTCACACCTACAGGATCTGCAGCTGATTTTCTGCAGCAGGTTTCATTTAAATAACTGAACACAGCATCAAATCTGCTGCAGATCTGCTGCAGATCCTGTAGGTGTGAACGCACCCTTATAGAAGAAAACCTAAATATTCATATACTTCATTATTTATTGAGCTAGAGGGGGCGCCTTTGTAGTTCAGAACAGGATGCACTGAATTACTGCAGAAATGGTGTTAAAGGTTTTTTATTTTTAATTAAAGTGTAATAAAGATCATAATTTTAAAGGTTTCTACAATTCAGTGATTTATACATGTCTAGCTCATTTAGCACTAGAGTGGAGTACTTATGTAGTACTCTGGCACCCTCTAGTGTTTGTTGAAAAGTATAACAGTTCCCAATATGACCAGCTTGCCATGAAAGGAAGAGTTTTTCATTTCACCATATCATGGCACCTCAGACTCTCTGCCTGTCCTCCCTCTAGTACGGACTACAGTTGAAGCACAGGCATCAACTCAGCGCTCACACTGCAGAAATAATCTCATGACCCTTGACAGTCATTGCTCTCTTCCACAGTGCTGCCATCCACTGTATCCCATAGCATGGATTTATCAGGTGACACAAACTATTGCTACACCAGCATATAGGTGAAGTAGTCTTGCCACAGCAGTACCATCCTGCCTGTCTCATGACACTGGTTATCGCCACACCAGCAGTCTCATGGCACTGGCTATCGCCACAACAGCAGTCTCATGACACTGGTTATCACCACACCAGCAGTCTCATGGCACTGGCTATCGCTACACAAGCAGTCTCATGGCACTGGCTATTGCCACACCAGCAGTCTCATGGCACTGGCTATCGCCACACCAGCAGTCTCATGGCACTGGCTATCCCTTTTGCAGGTGATGTAATCTGGCTACAAGACCAATCTGCTTGTCACACAGTACTGACCTTTGCTACATCTGCAGTCATAGTTTTTTCCTTTAACAGGTGATGCATTTGGGCCACAGTGCTAGATATGCTACAGCGGCTCCATCTTGACAATCTTATGGCATGTCCATTGCTACATCAGATACCTGTCTAGAGGAGCGGTCAGGGCATTCATCTCTATAGATAAAAAAAAAAGCTTGTGCTACATCGGTACTATTCTGTCCGTCATGTGGCACGGTAAGTTGCCACAACAGCACACGTTGGTCTCAGGTGCACAAGTACAGTATTCGTGCTACAGTGGTACATTTGTGGGTTTTTGCGGTAACACCCCTTATTGCCACGTCAGCAGTCATGTTGCTCCCTCTCTGGAGGTGCAGTGCTTCGACCACAGTGTTGCCCTTCCTGCCTGCCCTGTAGCACCACCTACTGATATCCGTCTGCTCTTTGTCTAGTAACTGCTAGCCACCTTACTCCCCCTTGTAGACAAGGTGAAGGGACTGCACAGAGGGTTCTTTCTGTGCTTTTCAACTGTTCTCGCAACAACACTAACCTCAATACACCACTCCTAGGGCAAGGTAATTTGAGGCGTATTATGGATTCCATCCTTTTTCACAGGTAGTGCTTCATATACTACATCGGTGGCCGCAGGCGATATAGTTTTGCTGTATTAAGGTTCCTTCCTCCATCGCACCTTTTCCCTGACATGATTACAGTGGTAATCATATTATCTTTTTCTATGGATGGAATACATGTGTCACCTTGTGGCACTGTCTTCTTCATCAGGTGCCTGTGATAAACAATCCCGCACCCTGTTTCCCCACTTTATTCGGGATACCAATGTCAACAGCCAGCCATGCTACCCGCTTGCACAGGTAGTGTACTCGCGAGTAAAGCCTTCCTGTCTTTTTTTTTTTTTTTTTTTTTTTTCCAAAACACTTTATTTGATTTTTTTCAAAGGAATGGTCACATGCGCAGATAAACAACATCATACAGATAATTAGAGGTTGTAAAATGTATAGCGTACGTGATGAGAAAAGAAGGAGGTAAAACAAAACAACAGAGAGAGAAAAAAAAAAAAATTAAATATGACCAATAACAACAGTGATACCTATTTATCCGATAGGCTAAGATAACAATAACTGACACATCTAATAAAGTTAGGTACAAGTATATAATAGCTAGCTACGGAAGTTTTAGTGCTCCCAGGGAATTGGCTAAATCTGCCCTGCAGTACCAGTCCGTCAAACGGAAGGGACGCATAATGTCCGCTATAGTGGCCGAGTCATAGTGTGTAACTATAAAAGTCCTCCATTTCTGAAAGAATTTTTTGGTGGACTTAGTCTTGTGTCGCTCTGCATCTAATCGATCCACCCCAAAGAAAATCTTCAACTGCGACACTACCATAGATATGTCAGGGGGAGCTGGAGATAGCCAATTGTAAAACAGACATCTTAACGCAACTAATAACACTACACTAACTAACTGCGGTGGTATTTGCGTCTCACTCTCAGGTGGCCGTAGTTGATGAAACAATAAAGCTTGTGGGGTCAGGGTCAACTGAACTTTCCAATGAGTGTGGATATACGTCACAACAGTTTGCCAGAACCGGGCTGAGTAACTACAAGTCCATACCCCGTGCCACAAGTTGGTAAGGGGGGTTTGACTCTTAGGACAGGAGGTGATTCTGTCTGGGAAGGAGGGTGACGGGAGTATATTGAAACCATAGAGAGCGCAATGCATCAACTTGAAATAGGTTTCACGCCATTTTTCATTAACCACACATCTCCGTACCCTAGCCCAGCCAGACAAAATGACAGTTGTTATATCCTGATCTTGTGTCCAGTGTTTCCAGGGTTTAAAAAGGGCCGAGTTGTCCAATTTAAGGACATATTTCTTAAGAGCTGAATAAAGAAAGGAAACCGACAATTTGCTGGAGCCTGGACCAATAAGATCATCAAACGTGTTGTTTGGTGATTCTTTGGTTAGGCTTGTTACTCTAGATGTGCAGAATGCGTGCAATTGATAGAGATATAGAAGATGAGAGGAAGGGATATGGAATTTACTTTCTATTTCTGCAATAGTGAGCCACTTATGGTTCGTTGGATTTATGAGGTCCCCTATTACCCTCAGGCCTAATTGAGCCCAATGAGCCAACCACAGAGCATGTAGACCTAGGAAGAGTTCTGGATGTCTGGCCAGAGGTAAGTACTTGGAAAGTAGAAATGGCAAGCCATGTGCCTTTCTAACTTCCTTCCAGGTTATTATAGTGTCTCGTAACAGCGTGGAGCATTTAACCTCGATAGGCGAGCTTGGCAAATGCAGTGTGTAGTAAGCATCGAAGATCCCATGGACGGGCTAATTCCTTTTCTAATGCAAGATTGGAAAAATAAGAGGCACTATGCAAACCAAACGTGTCTAAAAATGCAGGCTAAGTTATAGGCTCTGATACAAGGGAAATTGACCCCGCCTTCTAGTTTCCCCAACATCAGTTTGTGCAGAGATATCCTTGGTCTTTTGCCCTGCCATATAAACAACGAAAAGGCCTTGTGCAAAATTTGTATATCTTTGTGCTTTAATAGAATCGGTAGTGTTTGTAAGTGATAGAGCAGTCTCGGGAAACTGATCATTTTAATTAAATGGCATCTACCCAGAAATGTGAGTGGGAGGTTTTGCCAGCGATGTAGTTCCGAAGTGATTTTTTTAATAATAGGGACATAGTTTAGAGGGTAAATCGTGTCAGTAGTTCTTCCAATTTTTATGCCTAGATACGTGATAGAGAAAGAAGCAGTCCGTATGCCAAGTTGGTTGGAAATATGCTTCCAATTTGGGGGGGGAGGGGCCTAAGGGGAGGATTTCACTTTTAGTTGCGTTTATCCTGTAGCCCGAGAAGCTACCAAAACATTGGAGGAAATCCAGTATCTTAGCAAGGCAATCTGTCGGGCTAACAAGAAATAGGAGAATGTCATCTGCAAACATAGCGGCTTTTACCGAGCTATTACCAATTTTTATTCCGGCAAAAAGATCGGATTCAACTAAATACCGGGCCAATGGCTCAATAGCCAAGTCAAATAGGAGAGGGGATAAGGGACATCCCTGTCGGGTTCCCTTTTCAAGAGCTAAGGGGCCAGACAGGATTCCCGGTGTGTGTACCTGCGCTGTCAGGTCCTTATATAACCCTGATAGAAAAACTCGGAAAGCACCCGTGATACCAAACCTGTCCAGCACCGCCCCCAGCCAGTCCCATCTGACATTGTCAAAAGCTTTCTCAGCATCCAACGTGAAAAGTGCTGAATGCTCTCCTGACTGGGGTCGGTGCTGCACTCTGTCCAGCACCATGAGAACCTTGCGTAAGTTTGTGACTGCTGCTCTATCACGGACAAAGCCTACTTGATGGCCTCCTATGAGGTCAGGCAGGAGATCCGCCAGGCGATTAGCCAGGATTTTAGAGATAAGCTTGGTTGATAAGTGATATGGGCCTATAAGATCCTGGGTCTGTAAGATCTTTGCCCGATTTTGGGATGACCTTTATGTATGCCAATTTGACCACTTGTGAAATGTTTCCAGTATGTAGGATGGTGTTAAAATAGCTGGTGATTGGTGTTACAATGTGGGATGCTAACAATTTATAAAATTCTCCTGGATACCCGTCCGGTCCCGGGGATTTGCCGTTATGGAGATTTTTTTATTGCGGCTGCCACCTCTTCCCCCGAAACATCAGAGTTCAGGGCTTCCCGCTGCTCTGGTGTAATGGTCGGTAGGGACATTCCGCATAAAAACTCAGAGCCCTTTAAGCTATCTACCGGGGGGGGGGGGGCATGATACAATGAAGCATAAAATTTTCGCAGGTGTTCATTGATCGCCTGCGGTTGGGTGATTTTCATTCCCTGTTGATCTTTAAGGATTGGGATATGAGATGGTACATATTTGCCCTTTGCCAATCTCGCTAGAAGTCTGCCAGCTTTGTTGCCCTGTTTAAAAAGATCAGTCTCAAAATGTGATCTGTACATTTGTTCCCTCTTTTCGATCCATAACTCAAATGCCGTTCTCGCTTCCTGCCATTTGTGTTTATGCTCCGTGGTGGGGGATTTCACAAATTGGGAATAGGCCTCCTTTAGGGTTGTGCTAGCTTTTAGATATCCCAACCTGACCTTCTTCTTTATGGCTGCACAATGGGCCATTATACGCCCTCTCATGACTGCTTTTGCTGCTTCTCAGTATAGGGTGGGATCGCTGGTATGGTCGCTATTATGGTATTCAAATTCTATCCACCAACCCCTAAGAAGTTCCTGGAATGACTCATCTTTCGTCAGAAAGGTGGGGAACTTCCAAACAAAATCCTTCAGTTTAGGGGATGTTGTATGGAATTCGATGGAGATGGATGCGTGATCAGAGATAATTAAATCTTCTATGCGCGCCTCTATGAGGTTGGTTGACAGTTGCGGACTAAGTAATAGATAATCAATCCTTGACCATGATTGATGGGCATGGGCAAAATGTGTAAAATCACAACCGTCAGGATGTAAAAACCTCCAACTATCTTGTAATGTGGTAGTTTCCAAGAATAATGGCAACACTTTGTCACGTGAGCGAATCACAGGAGGAGGCAAGGCGGGACTTTTCAGTTAGAGGATCCAGTACGGAGTTAAGGTTTCCCCCCAAAATTATTCTCGGTACAATATCTGAATGTAAGTGTGTTGCTACCTCATCAAAATATGCATTATAGATACTATATGTCACTCCATTATGATCTATTTCTAGGTGTGAAAGTCTGCCTTGCACGTCTGTGGTATGCTTTAAAAGGGAAAAGGCGAAAGATTTGTGAATGAGAGTAAGCACACCCGCTTTGCCCTCCACTGCCGCTGAGCCAAAAACTTGCCCAACCCAAAATTTTTGCATCCGAAAAAAATCAGATGCAAGAAGATGGGTTTCTTGTAATAACACTATGTCAGGGTGGAATTTCTTAAGGTGACGTAATATCTTAACCCGCTTGTTTCAAAAGTTGAGGCCTTTCACATTCATGATACAACCTTTATAGTCTCAGTCATTGCCAATAAGTATTGTGGTCATGAAACACATGAGACAAGTGGCAATTTCAGAGAGGAGATAGAGGCAACGGTCAGGTCGAAAATTATTCCCTGGGAACATAGCTTGTGAAGCACAGTTTCTACATAGCAGCATTGAATGGTGTTGCACAGCATGCGTCATTGCTAGTATCAATAGTACAATGTATAACCAAAAAATAAAACATGAAAACAGAACAAGTGAGTCCCCGTAACCGATACGAACGATAACACACATGTCGTATCCGACAATTGGGTATTGAACTCCCTTTTTTCGGATGAACATAGCCACGCTGCCGCTCCCCGCGGCCTGAAGAATGTGCGAAGAAAATAAAGTGGGACATCCTCCCCGGCTCTAAACATGGCACAGCTCCTTGTATCCACTAACTTCTCCCCGCAACCCACACCCTTTCCCCTTTAGCTGTCCGGCACATAGTAAAGCTTAATTGCGGTCTTTGTCTGCCAGATGTGTCCGCAAGCTAAACGGAGTACTCAAGAAATAAACAGAACTTTATATAACCTCATGGTCTTCTTAGATCCAGGAGAATAGTCAAGCTGTACTGCAACCATTATACGTTACATGTCAGTAGGGTCCAGAAGTTCAGTCCGGGCTAGGTGATCTGCCACTATCGGTGCGGCGTCCCGATGACCTCCTGCGCCTTTTCCTTTCCGCTTGCTCTTTGGACTTTTGGCGGCTGTCTCTCGAGTAGGAAGATGAGCGCCTAGTGTCCATTGGCGAGTGCGAGCGGGTACGGCTGTGTGCTCTTTGGCGTGCTCGGGTCGGAGATGGTTCCAGTGACGTGGCCAGAGCCTCTGCGGCTGCTTCCGGAGAAGTATAAGTTGAGAAGGAGCCATCATTGTGGAATACTTTCAATGTCGCTGGATATTGCAATTGGAATCGTCTATTGGACTTGTATAGGGAGGAACAAACTCCACTGAATGCCCTCCTCTTTTTGGTAACTTCCACGGAGAAATCTTCAAATAATAAGATCTGTGACTTTCTTTTGGATCTGCTGCAGGGCATCTCTGATAGTGTGCTCCACAGATTTATGTATTTCTGGAGCCATGAGCTTGACCACCTCTGCAGCAAGCTGCTTATAATCAAAGGCTGAGGATGTGGGGTTGGACGGTGAGGGGCTGCAGGGTTGGTGAGTTACCTCTGCCTGCAGTACAGGGGCTTGTTGTGGCACTGCAGCTTGTTCTGGCTGTGGCTGTGTGCTGATCTCCATGCTGGCTACAGCTCCGTCTCCTGGCTCTGCTCCGGGCGCCATCTTGGATGCGGTCCCGCGCGGCTCTGTGTGATGCGCCGGAGGAGCCGTTTAGGGGGCACTTTTGTGGAGGAACTTATCCATCCTGGCTGCAGGTATCACCGGAGCGCCGGTGAGATGTCGGGCGGTCGTCCTGAGGACGGTTAGGAACGCTACAGGCGGGGTACTGACGGGAGCTCCGGCTACACGCGTCCTTCCTCCGCGCTGGAACCGGAAGCCTCAAGCCTTCCTGTCTTTTTGTGTTCTATTTCATTGTTGGTAGATGGTTCTATGGTTGGTAGATGGTTCTCTGCCATGCTGTACAGCCTACCTAGTTTCCCCCCCCATTTCTATGTCAGGTCATTGGTTTGTCCAGGTGCACCATAGGTCACATTGCAAGCTGACAAGGACCGGGCTTTGCCTTATGCAGCTTGCCTTTTGTGAACAGCTCCTTTTTCTGCTGCACTATGGGTTTAGACCTAAGATGTGGACAACAACTGGTTCTTCCACAGCCACAGGCTATCCTGTATCTCAGGCGTTATTGGCCTTTTCCTATGGGGCCATCTATACTCTGGTCCTCCCACAGTTGCACCCTGTCCGAAGCAACCTTCATCTTACAGGGGACTGTTCTCTTTAAAGGTGTCTTGTAGACTGATTTTTGCTTTCCTGCACCCAAGTGGAAGCCTCAGCCGGCTTGCAGTGCAACTGATCACCCCATTCCATTTTGGGGGATTCCTGACCCAGGTGCATCCAGTGCACTCTTCAGGGACTCTTTCTGGGCAGATGCCTTTGTTTTGCGACTCCTCTTTGATTCACGTCCCCGGACTGTGCATATATTGCTCAGTTATTTCCTTTCTGTTTGTTTGGTCCCTTTGGCTTATGTGGTCACAGGCGTCCGTGTTGTTTCCGCTGGGAGTTCACCCACTTCGATCCGCCTCTTTGCATACTAGTATCCTCTCTTCAAATACTGGGGCACTGTTTGGAGCCCTAGTTTTCCTTTAACCTGACGCGAGTGTCAGCCCCTATTTGATCTTGTTCTGCTACAGGTGAAGCATATAATTTTGAAGTAAACATCTGCTGTGGTACTTCCTCTCCGAGTTCTTCTATCCTGACAGAAGGCGTTGGGGGTGTTTTTGCCTTTTTGCACCACTACAAACATCATCAAGCCCGGCATCTCAATTTGTCTGCCCTTTCGGTGCTTCTCACAAGCCCTGGTAATTCTTGTTTTATAAAGTCGCTGTCTGTGGGTCAGGTCTTTTTTCTGATCCATATCGACTTTGGCCTACCTGAGCCAAAATGTGGCATTGGGAAGCCTATACCAGTATGTTGTCATCTAGGTCAGTCCTGTTTTCAATCCAGGTCCTTCTGTCACCCTTGCTTTCCCCAGCAGATAATTTTTATGGACAAGAGTATTTGCCATCCTGTCTCCATGTTGGCCATGTTTGTATTTTCAGTTCTGCTCATTTGCTTTTCAGGTGATTCAGCTGTCTAGCTGAGTCCAGTCTCCTGTTTCTCTAGACTCTCCAGGGAATATATCTGCCTTATAACCCTGCCTGGCAGCACCACCTCTGTTGCCTGCCTAGGCTCAGGGGTGTTTCATCACCCACTCAGGACTGTACAGGTTGATAGCCAGTTCGCGCTTCTGTCTCTGGACTAATAAGTAGTACTGATCTCTGGGATAACCAACCTTCTCAGCTGGATTGATTGGTCTTGGACATGTTTGTTACCATCTGGTTTGTCCACTGGTCATTGCTTTGGCCCTTGGTTGTTCCCTAGTTTTCTACCAGTCCCCTCTCACTCTCCCTGTAATCGTTTCCTTCTCTGGGTACGTTGACACAATGTTTACAAGCACTCCTGCTGGCTTCCTCCTGCTCCTGGCAGGTGTGACCTGCCGATTTTCATCCTGCCATGTTCCCTACTGCCCCAGAAGACTAGGTCTGTCGGGGTCAGGCGGTTGTCCTATGTCTATTTGCATCCTTCCTGGGAACGTTCTCTTCATCATCTGACCATGGTCATACCTTCTCTACTCACTTGATGTGCATTCATGACTACCATTCCTTCCTCAGGACCTGTCTGGCCAGCTTGTCATCTTGGAGAGCTGGAGCTCACCCCAGTGGCGAATACATCATGGGTCCCCCTACTTCCTGGGTGCTTCCAACCATTTCCTGATCTCTGCACCTTTTAATCTGGTTGTAAGGTGCAGTCTTTCCCTCAGTAATGGATTCCTGATCACTATTCTCTGCAGGTTGCAGTATGTTAACCGGTTAGTTGTGTGATGTCTTTTTGTTCCCACCCTTGGGGACTGCTGTAGGACGTCCCACTGTGTCTGTGTCCCCCAATGACACGAGCGAGAAAATACGATTTTGTGAGTACTCGCCGTAAAATCCTTTTCTCGTCGATGTTCATTGGAGAACACAGCTCCCGCCCTGTATCTTTTTTCCTGGGCCTTCGGTGTTTCATGGTTCTGCTGGATGGTTTTCTTCCTCTCTAGTTAGGGTCCATCAGCAGTTCTGTTTCTAGATTAATTATGTACCTTGTGTTGGCTTCTCCTGGCTGCTCCTACTGCTTGTGTACAAACTGATTAGCTCAGTGCCTGCAGGCGGGGTATAGTCTGGTGGGAGGGGTCAACAATTTTTTCTTTGTTTAGTGTCACCTCCTAGTGGCACCAGCCTATACCCACTACCCACTGTGTCTGTGTCTCCCAATGAACATTGACGAGAAAAAGATTTTACGGTGAGTACTCACAAAATCCTATTTTCTGCATGTTTCTGCTCTTCTTTTTTTTATTATTTTTTATTTATTTTTTTCACCTCTCCCTTTTAGGTGAGACAACATAGACCTCAGTCTCATGTTCTCCCTTTACTAAGCAGGGTAAACAGCAGTGCTGTGACAATTGACTAGCTCCAAGAAGGCAAGCGGCTACAAGAGTGCTGGCCACTTCTCTGCGTCCCATCACCCCAAGGGTCACCGAGACTGCTGTCAAGTGCTCCCCCCATACCAGCAGACCCCACCCCTATGACAGTGGCAAGCTGAAGGGGTGACCCTGCTGATCTTAACGGGGAGCTGAAGGGAAGAGGAGCAAGAGGATGAGTATATCGGGACTAGATGAGTAAACAAATCCCCCCCCCCCCCAAAAAAAAAAAAACATTCTCTTTTCCCTTTCTTTCTGGCCCCTACATGTCTCCTGCCAGTTCCCCCTTCCTGGACTGGAGTTTAGGGAGAGCCCCTCCCCATGCAGTCTTTCTGCCGAGCCCCCTTCCCCACAGTCACCCCCCAGTTTTAATCGTATGGGGAGTGACCACCTTCAGCTCCTGGCCATTCCCCTCATGGGATCTTCCTGTTTGTGGGGGTGGAATACGGGGTGCGCACGGCACATTCTGGTAGCAGATTGCTGCTTACTTCCTGGTGGAGCAGGCATCCTCCTCCGTCTCCACTGCAGGAGGGATATAGCAGAAGATTTCTGTTCAGCATCTCCCCCTGCTGCGTATCGTGGCTGACAACAGGGCACATACCCTGTGCTAGCTGGGCTGGAGAGGCGCCTCCAGCCCGTTCTCTCTGCTCCCTGTGCCCCTGATGCCTCCCTTGTGGCCGCAGCTCCTGCCCCCGCCGCATCCTTAACTTTAAATCCGGCTTGGGGCATGGCCATGTTCTCGGCGCCAATGATTAGGCAGTACACATTTTTTCGCTGCCTGTCATTGTTGCTCTTCACTCTCCTTTTCCCGCGCAGGCTGTGAAATTTGACAGCCTGTTTTGAGCAGCAGATGCGCCCCCCTACTGTTCATGTAAGCACACTGGCTCTACTTTTCTCTGTTCCAAATTGTGCAGGGCATAAGCACCCCTAGTGTCTAAAAACACTGACTACAGCTCCCTTGCTTTTATGGCCTTGTATTTACAGTGGAAAATCCCTCTGTATTCCCAGCAATTCTTTTCTAGAGTTTTAAGCCTTCTGCTAGCGCCCTGGAATTAGGAGCGCTTTACTAGTAAATAATACTATAGGGAGTGACCTTCTCCCAACGTCTCCTTAACTCAGGACTGGGGCTGGATGCACAGATAAAGAATGTTTGTGTTAAAGGGCCACCCTTCACCAACTCAACTCTTGACGGCAGTCCCATCACCCTCTCCTTAGGGGGTTGCTATACCGCGGTACCCCCTCTCCTCCATTAGAAATTTTCGGACTATATAGCACTGACTTTTACTACATCAGCAGGAACATTATTTCCTTCCACAGGTGATGTAATTGTGCCACAGCGATACCATCCTATGTGGCATATGGGACTGACTGTCGCTACATCGGCAGTCACATGGCACTGACTATCACTACGTCAGCAGTCATATTACTCCCTTTCACCTACTTGACGTATAGTACTGAAAATTGCTAGATCAGGAGTCATATTACTCCCTTCTACAGGTGACGTACCTGTATCACAGCGATGCTGTGATGCCTGGTGTATAGCAGGGACTCACACTACATTGGCTGTCATATTACTCCTTTTCACCAGTATGTAATCATGCTACAGTGGTACCATCCTGCCTGCCTGCCATGTGGCAACACTATCGCTACACCAGTAATCATATTACAGCCTTCCACAGGGGACGCAATCCTGCTATAGCAGTACCATCCTACCTGTCAGTTGCATGACTATTGCTAAATCAGTGGTCACACTACTGCTTTCCACAGGTAACATGATCTTTGTTCTGAATTGTAAAGGAATGTGGAATTTGTTGGCACTATATAAATAAACATTATTATTATTATTATTATTATTAGTACTATCCTGCTTGTCATATGGCATGACTTATCGTATGCTTATCGCATGGCACTGGTTCCCTGCACAAGTGGTTATATTACTTCTGCAGGTGTTCAAGGTACAGTATTCATATTACAGCGGTACCTTCTAGCCTGTCATGCGATGCTTGATATCACTACATTAGCATCCATATTACCTCTTTCCACAGCTGAAGTAATCATTGTTCAGTTGTTTTTTTTAGTCTTTGGAAATGAGACCATTTATTGCTTCGTCATCAGTCATATTATTACCTCCCCAGGGGTGAGGAAAGTATTTGGATGGCAGGAGTATCCCTTCTGACGATGCTGTAGCACCACCTACTACTATGTCATATGTCACATAACAAGTGGAGTAATTATAGGATAAAGGTGTACCAGTCTGGTTCTTATGATCGCTTGTTGGCAGTCATTTCCTTCCTTCCTATAAGTTGAGTTATAGTTTTACAGATTTATCTCCCGGTCTACTATGGCTACGCAGAAGTCACTCTTCCTCCTTTTATAGGTGGAGTACCTTGATTGCGTAAGTATCCACTTGCCCTTTTAGGTAGTGCATGTTATGTTTAACTCAGCAGTCACCTTAATGCTATTTGTTGGCAGCTACTGTGGCCATGCCACCAACCACAAAACATCCTTCCAAGAGGTATTGCTACAATACAGGTTCCCTCCTCGGAAACATGTTTTGCTGATGTGCTACACAGCAGCTGTAGGCTATATACTTTTGTTTTACAGAGGTTCTCTCCTCCATTACACCCTGTCCCTGCCAAGGCCACAACAATATTCACATTATTCCCTTCCATAGTTGGAATACTTGTATTACTTTGAATGCTGTCTTCATCCTACTCTAACCATTCCTACCCCTGTTCCCCTACTCTCTAGGTAGAATGTCATAGTGTACAATTAACCTTGCTGCCCGCTTCCACAGGTACTGAGTACAGTCGTGAGTACCGTCTCTTTGCTCAAGTTCTGTTCTACCTCTCATTGCTGGCAGACAGATATCTTGTTGTGTGGTTATTTCCTATGCCTTACAAATCTGTGGCATTACATGTTTGCACTCAAAGGTGTCTGAAAGTGGGACTCTACTGGTTGCTCCTCAGTCACAGTGCTGTCCTGAATCTCAGCCCCTGTTGGCCTTTTCCCTTGGAAGCTATCCGCCTCCAGGTCCCTGCACGAATCAAAACCTGTCGTGACGGGAACATACAGACATTTTTCAGGGAAAGTCACTTCTTCTTTAATGTAAATTGTATACTGTCCCTTGCCCTCAAAAGGTCATCCAGGTGGATCTGGTTTGCTCATTATCTTGGAATTAAACCATATGTATCCAGTTCACATTTGGGTACTGTTTCATGGCAGACTCCTTGTATTGTCAAACTTCCAGATGGACATTCTCCATTTTGTCCACCTGGCCCGGTGGTCGTTTTGGCCCATGCTGTCAGGCGTATCTGTAGTGCTTCCACCTAGCTTCTGACTCACTTCAATTCAACTTTCTTTCCTCTCAGTACCAGGACAATGTTGTCTGGAATCCTAGCTTTTATTAGCTTTTTAGCTTTACCTTCCCAAACATATATGTCGGCCCCTATTTGGCCCTGCTTTGCTAGGGGGGGTCACAATCTTTGTCTTTCTTCAAAGTGTGTGTCTAGAGTGGAACCTCTATTTCAGGCTCTTCTCTTTTCACAGGATACATGATGCGTGGTATTGCCTGTCTCTCCTACTGTAGACAACATCAGGCCCTGTCTCTCAATGTACTCTGTCAGGGCTTCTCTTAAGCCCTGGCAAATCTTGTTCTACAGGGGTGCTGTCCGTCGGTCAGGTGTAGTTCATCCGGTCAGATATTTTCTGGCTAGGAGTAGTTACTATCCTGTCTCCATCTTTTGTGCTCTCAGTTATGCTTATCTACTATTCTGGGGTTTTCTCTGCCCTACTGAGCCCAGACTCCATGCCCTTTGGATAAAACTATGCTCTAGTGCAGTGCTTCTCAAACTGTGAGGCGGGCCTCACCAGTGAGGCGCCCCCTAGTTGTTGGTGAGGCCCAGCTGAGGAGCCAGTTTTCACAAAGTAACTATGATCTGCTCAGTCCTTTTGCTGTTTGCAGAAATCTCCATTTTAGCAACATTATTAATTTATTTTGCTACTTAATTTATTAGTATATAGAGCTTGGGAGACGGGTGTAAGCAGTATTTTCAGCTTTTAAATGGACTTTCACGACAGATACTGAGACCTAGGCATCCTCTTGGTCAGTCTGGTGAGGCCCAGGCATTGCCTTGGTCTGTTGGGTGAGGCTCCAGTAGAAAAAGTTTGGGAAGCAGCAGTTTGGAAACGTTTGGAAGCAGTGCATCATACTTATCAACTGAGCCCTTCCTCAAGGATACTTTGTTTTATTTTACATGGTTGGACAGGTGTTTGCCTTACCCTGCCCTCATTTAATTTCTGTTCTTTGTCCAGTTCATACTTCCCTTCTGAGGGAGCATTTCCTACAACGTCTAGCTTTAGGCATAGTCTTCTTTGCCCAGCTTGTGTGCATTCGAGGCTACCATTCCTTTATTAGGATGTCCGTCTGTCCTGGACTGCTAGATCTCAACACCATGGCCAATGTGGTATTGGTCCACTACTGCTTTCTGATCTTCTCTCATGCCTGGTAGTAAGGTGCAGGATTTCCATCAGTAATGGCTTCCTCATCACCATGTTAGTTGGTTGGTTGTGCTACTGTATGTCTTTTTGTTCCTACCCTTGGGGACTGCTTTAGGATATCCCACTGTGTCTGTGTCCCCCAATGATACGAGTAAGAAAATAGGATTTAGTAAATACCGTAAAATCCTTTTCTTGTCGAAGTTCCTTGAGGGATAAAGCACCCTCCCAGTTATCTTTTTTTCTGAGCCTTTGGCATTTATAGTTTCTGCTGAATCCTTCTTTCTCAGTTATGAACCATAACTAATTCGGTTTCTAGATTTATTGCGTACCTTCTTTTGGCTTCTCCTGGCTGCTCCTATTGCTTGCTTACAAACTGATTAGCTCAGTGCCTGCAGACCGGGTAAAGCCTGGTGGGAGGGGCCAGCACTTTTTTCTTTGCATATTGTTGCCTCCAAGGGGCACCAGCCTATATCCACTGTGTCTGTGTCCCCCAATGAACATTTATAACAAAATCCCATTATTGGCAGGGGTTACAGATGTCAGCACCCCACTACTATTCATTAACTATTGATTACCTGTCCTGAAAATAGACTATAAATCAGTTTTACTTGGAAACCCCCCATAAAGGGGTACTCCAGTTATTTTATGTTTTTTCACATATTGCTGCTCTTGCATAGAAAATAATAAACATCTTATTCTGACCTAACCATGCTCTCCCAGGGGTCCTCCTGTCACGTCTTCGGTTTCCCTGCTAAATGCTCCAGGCACTTATTCTGAGATGGACTTGACTTGGCACTGATAGCCCACTCAGCTAATCGCTGACTAAAGCCGTACAGCGCCACGGCCAGTAATTGGCTGAATGGGCTGTCACTGCCAAGACAGGTCGGTCTCAAAAGTAGTGGCAGGAACATATATTATAAAACATAAATGTCGGGAGTACTCCTTTAAGTCTGGCTTTTATGGGACGAATGCATACAAGAGAGTAGAAGTTTTGGGTTGAACTTGATGAATGTTTTCCTTTTTCAATGTTATAAACTATGTAACTATGCAAATGTACATTTGGAGCTTGTATGAGAAATTTTTTTAATTATATTCAGAGTTGTCCAATAGAAAGTTAAAGTTTGTGTAGTGACGTGTGGTTGTGTAGGCAACTGTTCAAACATGGATTACTAGGTAGAATATAACTTTCCATATTAATATATTATTTCCATTAGGGAAGAGATCCTTCAGAAGACATTATGGGAAAGAGTGTCAACACATGTGATTGAGAACATCTATCTTCCAGCAGCACAGACCATGAACTCAGGAACCTTTAATACTACTGTAGACATCAAGCTTAAGCAGTGGACTGACAAGCAGCTGCCCAATAAAGCAGTGGAGGTAGATTAATGTAATGTTCCTCTTTCTATGGATGTTTTTCCAGGAATTTCTATATAATAGTAAGCAGTAGTACTGCTGTTCTTAATGGAATGGATATGCAGAAAACTGAACACTGAGATTGTATTTTGCCTTCATTAGTGTTATCTTACTATTCTTAGGTGGCGTGGGAAACCCTTCAGGAAGAATTCTCTCGCTTTATGACTGAACAGAAAGGCAAAGAACATGATGACATATTTGACAAGTTAAAAGAGTCAGTGAAAGAAGAGAGCATCAAGAGACATAAATGGAATGAGCAAGCTGAAGATAGTTTGGTATTATGCCTTCATTTGTTTTACTTTAGACAATCACATATTTAATTCAATTAAAAGGGTATTCCAAATCCTCCTTTTCTTTATACACTCATTGCACTACCTGCTTCTTTGGACGCAAACTTGTCTTGCACGGATGGCGCTGCAACTCTGTACATTCAGTAGTGCCTCTAACCAGTTTTGCTGCTTTTGGGACGGCAATACTACTCTCATGCTACTCAGTATATAGAACTTTGTTTAGAAGTAAAGAGCCTAGCTGGTGTTCGGGGAATTAGACTACCATCGATCATATACGAATGGTTATTACTGGTAGGCCATAAATTAAAAGTCCTGGGAAACCCCTTTAATAAAAGTAATAGTGGTATACATTGGCTTTGTATTTTTGTGTATTGCTTATAAAAACTATATTACATTGTTTCAAATTAGAGAGTTATCCAGCACAATGCACTAGAAGACCGTTCAATCTCTGACAAACAACAGTGGGACGCAGCGATCCATTTCATGGAGGATACTTTGCAAAGTCGTCTGAAAGATAGTAAGTTTTCGAACCTGTATTTCTATAAATGTAGTATTCTTCTGTGCAGTTGTGTTTGTTTAACCTTTGATGGGGCCAAATTAACTTTCCCCTTCCTTGGGCAAATAAGTTGCTTAGTTGCTAGGTTTAAAGTGGCTGTACATGAAGGAAAGTAGAATAGAAAAAATATAGAAAATTGGTGGGCGCTATCAACATGGCAGGGGTGGCAGTCTGGGACAAGAAAGTTCTGTGCCAGCCAACACCTTTTAAGAGACTAAGTCTTTCCCTGCAGCTGAATCTGTCATTCATGATATGGTGGGACCAGACTGGAAAGAGAGATGGTTTTCATGGACTTCTCGGACTCCAGAACAGGTAAAAGTCTTTTGAAATAGAAAGTTTTAAAACAATTGCTATCTCTAGACTATTATTTTTTTATGTCCCTGTAAAGAATATACGAAATGAAACGAAAAATGAGCTTGAGAAAATGCTGAAAATCAATGAAGACCATCCTGCATATCTAGCCAGTGATGAAGTCACTACTGTGAGGAAGAATCTAGAAGCCCGGGCAGTAGAAGTGGATCCAGTTTTGGTGAGCACCAGATAAGTATATAAAAAAAAAAGTTATTATTTTTATTATTTACTGATGTAATCATATAAATTCAAGTTTCTAGGGTTAATAAGACATAACTTACCATTTACTACAGTGACATCAGGCATGACATAAAAATGGCCAAAGAGATGTTTCACAGGCCCTATCAGAATCAGATTGTTGGTATCAAACTTCAAGATGCTAAACAAATCCTTAACCCCTTAACGACATCGGGCGTAAATTTACGCCCTGATGCCGGTAAGGGAGTTCAGAGCGGGGCCGCGCGGCGACCCCGCTCTGAACCGCGGCGGTCCCGGGTGCCACTTGTAGTCCGGGACCGCTGGTATTAGCGGGCACGGTCCGATCGCCGTGCCCGCTAATACAGTAATAAGATGCAGCTGTCAAACATGACAGCTGCATCCGATTACCGACTCAGCGTCATCCCTGGTGTCTAGTGGGGAGATCGCTCCTCCGGGATGTTATCCCGGAGGAGCGATCTCCGTAACTGAAGCCGGCCGGGGACCGCTCCAAGATGGCGCCTTCCCCGACTCGGCACTCGTTTACTTCCGGCTGCAGCAGCCGGAAGTAAACGAGTGCCTTTCTCATTGATCTCTGCAGCATATCTATGCTGCAGAGATCTCAATGAGAGATCAAAGCACTTATACTAGAAGTCCCCCAGGGGGGCTTCTAGTATAAGTGTAAAAGTAAAAAAAAAAAAGTGTCATTATTAGTAAAAAGCCACCTCCCCTAATAAAAGTCTGAATCACCCCCCTTTTCCCAGGTTATAAATAAAAGTAAATAAATAAATAAACATGTTTGCTATCGCCGCGTGCGTAATCGCCCAAACTATTAATTAATCACATTCCTGATCTCGCACGGTAAACGGCGTCAGCGCAAAAAAATCCCAAAGTGCAAAATTGCGCATTTTTGGTCGCATCAAATCCAGAAAAATTGTAATAAAAAGCGATCAAAAAGTCGTATATGCGCAATCAAGGTACCGATAGAAAGAACATGTCATGGCGCAAAAAATGACACCTCACACAGCCCCATAGACCAAATGATAAAAGCGCTATAAGCCTGGGAATGGAGCGGTTTTAAGTGACGTATATTTGTTGTCAATGGTTTAAATTTTTTACCGGCCATCAGATACAATATAAGTTATACATGTTATATATCGTTTTAATCGTAACGACTTGAGGAACATATATAACAAGTCAGTTTTACCCCAGGGCGAATGGCGTAAAAACACATTTCCCCCAAATAGACAAAATGCGTTTTTTTTTTTCAATTTCACCACACTTTGAATTTTTTTCTGGTTTCGCAGTGTACTTTATGCAAAAATCCAGCCTGTCATTGCAAAGTACAATTAGCAATTAGACACAAAAAACAAGGGCTCATGTGGGTCTTTAGGTGGAAAAATGCAAGTTCTATGGCCTTTTAAGCACAAGGAGGAAAAACCGAAAACACAAAAATCGAAATTGGCTCTGTCCTTAAGGGGTTAAATCAGACTGTAGTTATGCTTGAGGCAATTACCAAGTCACACACAGGAATAAATAACATCCTCCTCTGAAACTAGAACATCAGTCTCACTATATTCAGCTGTAGTATTGCAGAAAATGTTCTGTGATCACTTTCTGATGGCTTAGAAATACTCAACCTGTCATGGGTATGTTGTGTATGTTTTTCCCAGATCAAAGACACATGGCACCAGGTATATAGAAGACATTTTCTGAAAACTGCTCTTGGTCACTGTAATCTGTGTAGGAGAGGTTTCTATTACTATCAGCGGCACTTTGTAGACTCTGAGGTAAGATTTTTTGCTTTTCAACTTTTAATGTAATTAAAATGAGGGTTGAGCATTGAATGTTTTCTCTGCTTTGTTAGATTTTGGCATATGCCTAGAAACCCGCATACTGTGACATACTCTTTTGTGCACCATGTCTGAACAGTAGTGGAATAGTCACCGCATTGTCATGATTGTGGGTACCTTTTAGTCAGATCCTTAACATGTGCTGTATGTCTTTAAAAGTGCTCATCCTGATTAGCCCCGACATGTATACATGTGACTAAGTTTATCTTCAGCTGATCAAAACTTTTAACGCGTCTCTCTGAAATGTCAAAAGTTTTTCTAATGACAAGTATGCTTTAAAATTTTTAACCCTGTAACGTAGTGTGGTATACATGAATGTCGTTGACTTGAGATAAGCACCGCACTCAGTACTGACTACAGTGTTGACAAATGAAATAAGGTTTCCTTTTATAATTGTCCTGTCTGTCCCGCTATAACATGTTTCAAGAGCTGACAGCCTAAGGCTATGTCTAAATACAGTAATTTAAATCTTACAGTACGTGCTTTAGTTTGGTCAGTATTAGGCCACATTCACACGGAACACGGGCGCAGAATGTCTGTAACTGAGTGTGGTTGCGGCAGCAGCGCATATTCATACAGTTCCCCCACTCCCAGAATCCTATCAGAGATGCTTCCCGTGCAGGAGGGGACTCAACATTACAGGCATTCCACGTCTGTGTTCTGTGTAAAACACGGAATCCGTGAATGCGGACTTAGTGTTAAGCGAACCTTCAATAAATGCAAGCTTACCCAAACCTGACGGCTTGCACATTAATTGCTGTAGTTAGTATAAATAAGTGTTGCTTTCAAAGTGCCTTAGTGCCTGGAAAAGATGAATACAGTCCTAGGAGACTGTATCCTGAACTTTACCAGGCAACTGTACATTGAAAGCAGCACTAACTTATATGGACTACACAATACGCAAGCCGCCAGGTTCAGACACATTTACTGTTGGTCAGTAGTTTTACCAAAACCAGGAGTTGAACTAACACAGAAAAGCTGTAATGGGAAGAAAATAATATTATAATAACCCAACTTTTCCTGATAACTGGGGCTTCTACCATAACTGTAGGGATGGGAGTAACCCCTTTAAAGCTGTAAAAAAAAATATTCATTAAAAGGTTAACCGTATATTTTCTTTGTGTGCTAGCCTTTCCCTAAACATAGATGGCGCCAAAGTTCCATTACAAGTCTTATATGACGAAACCTCTTTGCACTGTAACATAGACGGAATACATAGTATGCATATGATATGTATTATTGGGCTTGTGGTGGAAACCGCTTCTCTTAGCAGTGTCTCTCAATATTCTAGTTGGAGTGCAATGATGTTGTCTTATTCTGGAGAATACAACGGATGTTGGGAATTACAGCAAACACTTTGAGACAACAGCTAACAAATACAGAAGGTATGCCTTAAAAAATCACATATGAATATGAAGTTAAATCTTTTCTGATATGATGACATGGCAGTGATGTGACATGTGATGGTCGCATCAATTTTGATTCATGTTATGTAATTTATTAAAGGCAAAACACACTCAGATGTTATTGAGACATTACCTGCCTTATAACTGTTGGTTCCTTTAAATTGGAAGACCTAGAAGAAGTAAAGTTAGGTTCACATCTATGCATTATATTTCTGGTTTTCTATTTCGTCATAGGAAAAGGAAATCTAAAATACCAGCATTCCTGGATCCCTGGTCTGGTATTTTACTTGACAAAATAATGCTGTGCTATTTTGTCTAGTATTTCTGACAAATATACTGTATGATCAACTAATTTTATCCATCCTTGGAGTCCATATTAACAAACTATGGTTAAGAAGTTGTATCTGTTTTGTACGTGACACAATTTAAAAAAAACAAATCATTTATATTTCACTATATTAAATTTCCTTTCAGTAGTTTTTATACAGCAGATTAACTGTGCATTTTTATAGCTTGGAATATTCTATAAAACTATGTGACATCATGTGAGGTTATTGGAGATGTACCTGTAGCAGCAATTTAAGACCTTCTCACTGGGAATGCGATGAAAGAAATAAAGGCTGAAGTTTTGCTCTCCGTCATTTGACTTTAATTATGTGTGTGTGTCTGTATGCATGCGTGTGTATTCAACCTGATGAAGAGCGCATTCAGTTAAAGGGCTTGGCCCAGCAATCGGCCGTACTTTCCCAGGTGCTGACGCTTGTACTGACTAGCAGGGCTATAATTCCCAAAAGTTTTCAGATATGGCAGGATCTATAGTTTCCTGACCTATTTTCTAGCACTGACACCCTTTGGGAAAAAACTTGAAGGGTGTCCATGCCGAGTAGAACCCCATGGGTCCATTTAAATGTACCAGACCTGTGCATGTGGCCTAAGACTGTAGATTATGTCCCAATGATGATACTATTGTCTATTAAAGAGGTTGTAAAATTAGTATAGCTAAATACCAGAGTGTATTATATGGTCACCAGCTGACTTTTTCTTATGTTACTACTGTTACTGAGCAGTCTCATCTTTTTCAAACAGTAAGACGTTTAGAGAAGAATGTAAAAGAGGTCTTGGAAGATTTTGCCGAAGACAATGAAAAAAAGGTTAACCTGCTAACAGGAAAGAGGGTCCAACTAGCTGAAGATCTTAGTAAGTTTATAATTTTGTTCATATAACTTTTCACCTCCCGTACTGCACTGTTGACTAATATTAAATGCCCACTGTCATTGGGAACAACTTTTAAAATGTCATAGAGACATATCAAATGTTTTGATCGGTCGGGGCCTGAGAGGAGAACAAGTCGGGAGAAGTTTGTGCTCAGCACATTCTCTTCTGGCTTTGTGTTATGTGACACTCAGACCCCGACCAATTTTGACAGGTCTCTGTGACATATCAAAGGTTTTTTTCTAAAGACAGGTACTCTTTAATGTCTTTCCTCCTAAAGCACTATTAAACTTGTATACCCTGTAAGGACTTACACACACAGTGAACAATGAAACTATTCACACAATCTGTTGTACTCTCCCAACACTTATCAAGAGTTCCCATATATCTAAAACAATAACATTTAATTTAGTTTTGCAGAAATCTAAATATGGATCCAAATGAATGTCCTTATCCTAGCCGTTTTTCATAGCTCCAGATAGAACAATGATTAGAATACACTAAAACTACCCTGATCATTCTCTTCTCAGAGTGATGCCACATGGCATGCCATTACTTAATGATCTTTGGAGGTTTCTCTTCTATTTTTTTTTTAATCAGCCTCGGCTTCCATTCATGCCACATCCAAAGTTAGGAAGCATTTCTCCTCACTGTTACATTGCAGAGTGACTTGCAACACAATGTAGCACAACCATCCACGCTTGTCTAGACATGTCTGCCGTGTGCTGAGCTCGATAGTTACCAGTGTTGCCATGTTACATTCCTAACTCTTTTTAGTGTAAATGTGTTTTATTGTGTATCTGTTAGTTACTAAGTGATATTATCAGATGCTGTATTTTGTTTCCAGTTCCTAACAGACCTTGTATTGTCCCCACAAGAAAAAGATTTGTTGTAGTATTGTCATTCTGCCTCTGTAGTATGCATGCTCTGTATGGTTCTTCTGTCATGTCTGCACAGGGATATACTGTATGTAGTATGTGTTCTCTGTCTGTGATGCTATAATGCTATATTGGATACCTGTGTAGGGTTTGCATGTTATATGTTGTACCGTGTAATAGTTCAGGATATCTGATGTAGTCCTGAGTAGAAGGTTCATGTTACCCGTAATATGTCTGTACTGTGTTTGTATGCATCCATGGTAGGGTGATAGACCGCTTCATTAATTACGATAATGTCTAAATATTAGTAAGTAATTTCCAAAATAAAGGTGATATTAACCCCTTCACGTCAGCCATCTGTATATATACGTTCCTATTGCACATGCCCCGTGCAGTAGGAATGTACATATACGTTCCTGCTTTGACGGGGGTTTGTGATGAGAACGGGATTGCTGCAGGGACAGCGATCCTGCTCTCATCTGAGTGAGGCACCGGAGATAATGAGAATCAGCTGCGATCCCGCAGCTGACCCCCATTAACCCCTTAGTGACCGCCGAAACGGCGGTCACTAATGGGCCGGTGCCACCGCTATATTTCATCTCCCCCCACCGTGAATCCACGGTGGGGGGGAGATGAAATAGTTAAAATCAGACCCCAGACCAGCCCCCCTAGTGCCCTGGTATCTAACCCCCCCTCCCCGCGGCGGCCATCAGATCCAAGATGGCCGCCGCGATCACTGTGAACAGACTAATGTCTGTTCACAGTGATCTCTTTGTAAAAATGAATGAAAACCCCATGCTCTCCGCCACCGGAGGTAGTGGAGAACATGGGGCAGTCATCGGGGACCCCCCCCTGTGGGGTCCCGGTACAAGCGATCAGCGGTATATACTATATACCGCTGATCGCTTGTGCCATGTGCCGCCGGAACATTTTATCCCCTGTCACCATGAATGATTGGTGACAGGGGATAAAAAGTGATGTCCCCCCACCCCCCCAGTCGCCCCCCAGTCACCCCCATCCCCGAGTCACCCTCCCCTACCCCATATACTCACCTGATCCTGGAGCTCCTTCCTCTTCGGTGTCCTGGCTGGTTATGAAGTGCGCATGCGCTCCACAACCAGCCAGCTCTGAAAATTTAAAGTGACAGAGACCAATTTGGTCTCTGTCACTAAACTATGATTACTGTGATAGAAAATATCACAGTAATCATAGTAATACAGTGAAAAAGAATGTGAAAAGTACAAAAAGTGACAAACATACAAAAAAAATAAAACACACACTTTCTATTATAGTAATAATTGCAGTTTACTCCCAAATTACCCCTAACCCCCCCAGATTACCCGTAACTACCGCAGCTAGCCCGTAACCATCCCAGGTTGTCCGTAATCACGTCAGATTGCACGTAACCCCCCAGATTACCCGTAGCCACCGCACGTTGACTGCAACCACCGCACGTTGCCAGTAACCACCGCACGTTGCCCGTAACCACCGCACGTTGCCCGTAACCACCGCACGTTGCCCGTAACCACCGCACGTTGCCCGTAACCACCGCACGTTGCCCGTAACCACCGCACGTTGCCCGTAACCACCGCACGTTGCCCGTAACCACCGCACGTTGCCCGTAACCACCGCAGACTGCCCGTAACCACCGCACGTTGCCAGTGACCCCCTCCAGATTGTCCGTAATCACCCCAGATTGCCTGTAACCACCCCAAATTACATGTACCCACCCCAGATTACCTATAAGCACTTCAGTCTGTCCGTAACAATTCTAGATTGTCTGTAACCCCTCCAGGTTGCCCGTAACCACCGCAGGTTGCGCATAAGCCACCCCAGGTTGCCCGTAATCATGCCAGATTACATGTAACCCCCCAGATTGCACGCAACCACCGCAGGTCGCGTCTGACCACCGCACGTCGCCACTGGCCACCGCACGTCGCCACTGGCCACCGCACGTCGCCACTGGCCACCGCACGTCGCCACTGGCCACCGCACGTCGCCACTGTCCACCGCACGTCGCCACTGACCACCGCACGTCGCCACTGACCACCGCACGTCGCCACTGACCACCGCACGTCGCCACTGACCACCGCACGTCGCCACTGACCACCGCACGTCGCCACTGACCACCGCACGTCGCCACTGACCACCGCACGTCGCCACTGACCACCGCACGTCGCCACTGACCACCGCACGTCGCCACTGACCACCGCACGTCGCCACTGACCACCGCACGTCGCCACTGACCACCGCACGTCGCCACTGACCACCGCACGTCGCCACTGACCACCGCACGTCGCCACTGACCACCGCACGTCGCCACTGACCACCGCACGTCGCCACTGACCACCGCACGTCGCCACTGACCACCGCACGTCGCCACTGACCACCGCACGTCGCCACTGACCACCGCACGTCGCCACTGACCACCGCACGTCGCCACTGACCACCCCAAATTGCCAGTGACCCCCTCCAGATTGCCCGCAACCACGCCAGATTACAGGTACCCACCTCAGATTACCTATTAGCACTTCAGTTTATCCGTAACCACCGCAGGTTGCCTGTAACCACCCCAGATTGCCTGTAACCACCCCAGATTGCCTGTAACCACCCCAGATTGTCTGTAACCACCCCAGATTGTCTGTAACCACCCCAGATTGTCTGTAACCACCCCAGATTGTCTGTAACCACCCCAGATTGTCTGTAACCACCCCAGATTGTCTGTAACCACCCCAGATTGTCTGTAACCACCCCAGATTGTCTGTAACCACCCCAGATTGTCTGTAACCACCCCAGATTGTCTGTAACCACCCCAGATTGTCTGTAACCACCCCAGATTGTCTGTAACCACCCCACGTTGCCTGTAACCACCCCACGTTGCCTGTAACCACCCCAGGTTGTCTGTAACCACCCCAGGTTGTCTGTAACCACAGCAGGTTGTCTGTAACCACAGCAGGTTGTCTGTAACCACAGCAGGTTGTCTGTAACCACAGCAGGTTGTCCGTAACCACAGCAGGTTGTCCGTATTCACCCCAGGTTGCCCGTAACCACCCCAGATTACCCGTAACCACCTCAGACTGCCCGTAACCACCCCAGACTGCCCGTAACCACCTCCAAATTACCCGGAACCACCCCACATTACCTGTAATCTAATTTTTTTTATTTTATTTTAGTAACTGCGCTATTCTAATAACTATTACTAGCTACTGTTTTGCTCCAGCAAATAGGCACTCCTTCCCTTCTGAGCCCTGCTGTGTGCCCATACAGTGGTTTATGCCCACATATGGGGTACCGTTGTACTCGGGAGAACCTGCGTTACAGATTTTGGGGTACGTTTTCTCTCATGTTCCTTGTGAAATTTAGAAATTTCAAACTAAACCAACATATTATTGGAAAAATTCAAGTTTTTCATTTTTACTGGCCAATTTTGAATACTTTCCTCTAATACCTGTGGGGCCAAAATGCTCATCCTACCCCAAGATGAATTCTTTGAGGGGTGTACTTTCCAAAATGGGGTGACTTTTGGGGGGGGGGGTCTATTCTGTAGACATTACAGGGGCGCTGCAAATGCACCTGGCGCTCAGAAACTTCTTCAGAAAAATCTGCATGGAAAATGCTAATTGGCGCTCCTTCCCTTCTGAGCCCGGCTGTGTGCCCATACAGTGGTTTATACCCACATATGAGGTACCTTTCTACTCAGGAGAACCTGCGTTACAGATTTTGGGGTGAATTTTCTCTCCTGTTCCTTGTGAAATTGAGAAATTTCAAACTAAAGGAACAAATTATTGGAAAAATTTGAGTTTTTCATTTTTACTGTCTACTTTTGAATACTTTCCTCTTATACCAGTGGGGTCAAAATGCTCACCACACCCCAAAATGAATTCTTTGAGGGGTGCACTTTCCAAAATGGGGTGACTTATGCCGAAATTTTACTCCGCTGGCACTACAGGGGCTCTGCAAACGCACCTGGCACTCAGAAACTTCTGCAGCAAAATCTGCATGGAAAAAGCTAATTGGCGCTCCTTCCCTTCTGAGCCCGGCTGTGTGCCCATACAGTGGTTTATACCCACATATGAGGTACCTTTTTACTCAGGAGAACCTGTGTTACAAATTTTGGGGTACTTTTTTTCTCTTGTCCCTCGTGAAATTGAGAAATTTTAAACTAAAGGAACATATTATTGGATAAATTCGAGTTTTTCATTTTTACTGTCTACTTTTGAATACTTTCCTCTAATACCTGTGGGGTCAAAATGCTCACCACACCCCAAAATGAATTATTTGAGGGGTGTACTTTCCAAAATGGGGTGACTATGGGCGAGATTTTACTCCGCTGGCACTACAGGGGCACTGCAAACGCACCTGGCGCTCAGAAACTTCTTCAGCAAAATCTGCATTGAAAAAGCTAATTGGCACTCCTTCCGTTCTGAGCCCTGCTGTGTGCCCATACAGTGGTTTATGCCCACATATGAGGTACCTTTTTACTCAGGAGAACCTGCGTTACAGATTTTGGGGTGAATTTTCTCTCCTGTTCCTCGTGAAATGGAGAAAATTCAAACTAAAGGAACATATTATTGGAAAAATTCGAGTTTTTCATTTGTACTGTCTAATTTTGAATACTTTCCTCTAACACCTGTGGGGTCAAAATGCTCATCCTACCCCAAGATGAATTCTTTGAGGGGTGTACTTTCCAAAATGGGGTGACTTATGGGGGGTTTTCTCTCTGCTGACACTACAGGGGCACTGCAAATGCACCTGGCGCTCGGAAACTTCTTCAGCAAAATCTGCAATGGAAAAGCTAGATGGCGCTCCCTTCCTTCTGAGCCCTGCTGTGTGCCCATACAGTGGTTTACGCCCACATATGGGATACCGTAGTACTCAAGAGAACCTGCGTTACAAATTTTGGGGTGCGTTTTCTCTCGTTTTCCTTTTGAAAATGAGAAACTTTAATCTAAACGTATATATTATTGGAAAATTGTAATTTTTAATTTTTTTACGGCCTAATGGTGAATACTTTCCTCCAGACCCTGTAGGGTTAAAATGCTCATTATACCCCTAGATTAATTCTTTAAGGTGTCTAGTTTCCAAAATGGGGTCACTTATGGGGGTTTCCAGTATACAAGCCTCCTAAATCAACTTAAGAAAAGAACTGGTCCCTAAAAAAATCAGTTTTGGAAACTTTTACGAAAATGTGGTAATTTGCTGATAAATTTCTAAGCCCCATAACAGCCTAAAAAAGTAAAATATGTTTATGAAATGAAGCCAGAATAAAGAGGACATATCGGTAATGTGACTTAGTAACTAATTTATGTGATACGACTTTCTTTTTTAGAAGCAGAGAATTTCAAAGTTCATAAAATGCTAATTTTTTCAATTTTTCATGATATTTTGATGTTTTTCACAAAAAACACACAAAGTAGTGACCAAATTTTGCCACTAATATAAAGTGCCATATGTGACAAAAAAACAATCTCAGAATCGCTAGCATACGTTAAAGCATCACTGAGCTATAAGAGCATAAAGTGAGACAGGTCAGATTTTGAAAAATGAGCCTGGTCTTTTTGGTGCAAATAGGCTTGGTCTTGAAGGGGTTAAGAAATATTAAGAAAGTGGCAGCTCTTTGGCCAGAGGCATTCCCCAGTATCGAGAACTGACAAGGAGAAATGTTTGTGGTTTTGTTGGGGCTGTATAGTATCACGTAGGCAGGAAATCCATATCTCTGCTTGGACTCCTATAGAAGATACTCCTCTTGTTATAGAAGCTGCAGGGGAGAATTCTGAAGATTTAGTTTTTCATTAACCTTGTCTTTGATTAGTCACAGCCCTGGGGATACGGCGTTCTGGTAGTGGATGGGTTAATGCCCTAAAGAGGAAGCTTTTTCATGTCTCTCTTTTATGCTGGCTGCACAATGGTTATTAATCATTTCACTTGGTGGAATATGGAACAGCAGTGAATCTATACCATGTAAGACACACATGACGAGTCAGGACCATTGTCTGCTCTGTGCATTTACTTACAGATGCTGTGAATCAGTAGTGATTATTTTAGGGGAAATTGTTCCCGTCATACAACCAGGACTAGACTATGACCTTCTGTGCATGATCCAAAGCAGAGGCGGCTCAGCCATCTCCAAGTGAGATTAAACAGGGAGAAGCTCCATTACCTGCACCCTCACCTTATGCGGTTTGAGCAAATTCACATGACACAGCTCTATAGCTTTCGAATATACTTTATTTTACTTTTCTGTCAGTGAATTAGAACACTATTTCAAATTCAGAGGATGCAAGCAAGTCCTGCTCTCCTGGCTAAGGTTTCCAGTCTTCTGTTATGTGCTGCTACATTGTAGAGAACTAACCCATCTGTATAGCTGCTGCCATATATTTAGCCCTGATAACGTTGCATAGATTGGATACAGTTGTAGCCCCTCTGTACAGACGAGTGTAAACTAATATTGTGACGATGGGTGGAATGGAAACAAAGTATTTCAGAAAGGTGTAGAAGTTTTGATTGATTTATCAACTTAAAATCATTGAACGTCTTTCAGTCTTTATCAGGGCAGTGAGCCACTGGAGGGATGACTCCCAGAAATCATAGCTTATTGTAGTAAGGGAGCCTGTCACTGTGCCATTCTATCCAGTTATCTTTTATAATCCATTTTTTGCCATACCTATACTTATGGTAGAATTGAGATAATCTGAATCTGATGGCTCTGTCAAAATGTAGTTAGATGGTCACAGCTGATGAAGGCAACTCTAAATACTATATTCAGGTGTATGAATTTATGGAGTACCCTGCGGACACCTGTTAATGAAAAACAGCTCTACTGGACATGACCATCGGTTTATCGAATGGTCAGTCATTTATTTGGATGCCCACCATGTATTACTACATAAGAAATGTCAGTCTAGATGCGGTTTACACCAGTAATAACTGATGATCGCCACTAAATTGTGGAGTTGGTCCTGTGGCAGTCGGTGGGTTACCAGGGTTGTTTCATGAGTTGTGTCTGTTTTGTCTGCCTAAGACAATCATTTCACATGTACCTGTCACCAAAAAAAAAAACTTTTGATGTGCCGAAAGTTTCTGTGGATCAGGGTCTAAGAGTGGTTAAACGACTGATCAGGTGAGTGAGACAAAGATCTGTTATTTGTATCTTGTGGTGTCCAGCTACTATTGCTAGGGGGCACTCTGTTCTGCCGCTTTTTTTTTTTTTTTTTTTTTGGGAGGGGGAGGGAGTAGCTATCTCTCCTGGGTAAAATGTACAAATTTATTATAAAGAGGCAATGGGGCAAGTAGTTTTGGTAGCTGTGTGTCCTCCTTCAACGGCTGCTGAAAGGGGACTGTGGAACCGGCCCACACACTTGAAATCCCCTGCCAGTTCCACTGAAAATGTTGGGTTAAACAAAATATTTGTCCAGTTTGTAGTTTTTACTTAAATGCAGTAAAGACAAATTGGGGGAAAAAATATATAATATATATATATATATATATATATATATATATATATATATATATATATAGTGTGTTGTGTTCAGGCCCATCTTTTTTTGTTTTAGTATTTCCATGTCAAGTGTGGTTTAACCTATCACTAGATGCTTTATTTAGGTTAGCATTTTTCTTTCCTATGGTTGTCTTTTGCTGCCTGTGTGCACTAGGTGGCAGCATTGTGCTGGGCTGTGAGCCCACCGGGAGGGATTAGAAAGCTGTGGGAGAGCAGCGTGGCTAACCTCCTGCCTCTGTTTACCATTCCTCACTAGCGGAAGCCTTGACATCACCCAGGCAGCAGCCGTTGTGTCTTGAAAGATCAGCTCTCCATTCAGAGCACAGCACACTTGTTCAGACACGTTCATTCATATCTTCTTTCTTCCTCTCCCTTTCTTATTTAAAGGCATATTTTCTCTTAGGAAGCCATTCAGCAGTCGCCTGTTGCTGAGCAAAATCTAACATGACTACTTCACACTGGCAGTGAATGGTTTAAGCATTGGCCCAGCTTTCCTTATTTCACCCTCTCAACCACTGCACACTTTACCCCAGATATTCTAATATTTTCCATTATAAGGACAAAAAAGGGCATACATTGTGCAAGCTACGTAACAACAGGAATAATTGTCCTTGTGTAAATCTTGGCAGAATATTATTCATTCATTATTCATATTATTTACACATTGCTACATTCAAAGCTGATCTGTCTTAATAGTCTACTACCCCATCTGGTACAAAGACTATAACATCTAAAATATACAGTGGAAGGGTACAAACACACACAGCAGATACGGAGCAGATACGGAGCAGATTTGATACTGTGTTCAGTTATTTAGATCTAATCTGCTGCGTATCGCAGCAGTAAATACGCAGCGTATATGCTGTGTGTGTTTGTACCCGAAATGTAGTCATGAGTCAGCTGCATCCATGAGGGAAGTGCATCTCTTGCCCCCCTCCTCCCCACCGGTGACCGACGTACGCTTTGTATAAGTATGTGCAGGGGGTTGACTTTATGAATACAGAAGACTCAAAACTACAATTTGTATTTGTATAAAGTGGTGTTTGGGCCAATTTTACTGTCACCCTCATAATATGCTATCCATAAGCAGCATAGAATGGAGACTGATCTGCTGCAAACAGTTACATCCAGCAACCTAAACATTAATGCTATACCCACTACTACTACCACCAATTACATGAGGTAATGATAATAATCGATAGTAAAATGTCTCCGGTATGTCCAGTGTGCGGTATACAGATACACTGCACTACACTGGTGGACATAATGCGCCCTCCTGAGTGAGTACACTGGTGCCGGGTCACTGGTGTTACCTGGGTTATCTTGTTATCTGCACGGTTCTTATCCCCTGAAGGTACCTTTATGGGAGGCTGTTTTCTGTCAATGCTGTACTAACAGACTGTCATGATGAATGGCAGTAAGAGGATACAGTACTGTAAACCTTAACTACATTGTGCAACAGCTTGTTCATATATTCATATATTTTGGATTGCAGTCACTTCTAAAAGTAATTCTAATTATAACCTTTTAATTGTTAGTTGCTAGTAAAAAAAAAGGGGGGGGGGTATAGTGGATATACTGCTGCAGATAAAGGAGTACTCCATAAACTAAAAAAAAAATAATACATTGCTTTTATAACGTTATATTACTTAGTAGTATAACTTCATTAATATAAATGTATCGTTTTTTCATTATATAGCCACTTGCGTTGAGTGGCAGCAGTGAGGGGTGACACAGACCTGCCTGCTGCCACCAATGTTTGCGTCACTAACTGGACGTCCATGCCCTGCAGTTCCCGATCCCCTGCTCTGATGAAGCAATGTCGCACAGAGCAGGGTCCTGTTCCCCCGTGTACTGTATGTTCTTAATTAGGGTAGCTTCACACACACCATATCGCAGCGGATTTTCTGCTGCGCATCTGCAGCAGATCCACAGCAGGTTTGGTCTGAATAACTGAACACAGCATCAAATCTACACCATCAAATCTGCTAAAGATCTGCTGCAGATCCTGTACCTGTGAACGCACCCTTACAGTTCCCGAAGGGGCTGTGAAGAGGCTGACACACTTTGCTATATTGGTGGGCAGGTACTGTTTATAGGATTATACAGTATATGAGGGAAAGGTTTCCCACACTCTATAGCGCTGTGGGTCAGCACTTGATTAGATCAGGACTTAGTTGTATGGTTTTTGTCACTCCTCTTGTCTTTTTTTTTGTATTTTCTTGTATTTGGCTTTTGAACCATCTGTGCTTGTGTTTGCTCTCCTTTTTTGTTGTTGATCTTAACCCCTTCATGAACAAAACTCATTCACTCAAGTAATGCTGCACTTTTATTGCTTCTCACCTTCTAAGAGCCATAATACTTTTTTTTCCACCTATAGGCTGGGTTCACACACAGTATATTTGAGGCTGTATTTGTGAGGCTGTATAGCAACCAAAACCAGGAGTGGATTGAAAACACAGAAAGGATCTGTTCACATAATGTTGTAATTGAGTGGATGGCTGTCATTTAATGGCAAATTTTTGCTGTTATTTTAAAACAACGGCTGTTATATTGAAATAATGGCAGTTATTTACCGTTATATGACGGCCATCCACTCAATTTCAACATTGTGTGAACAGAGCCTTTCTGTGTTTTCAATCCACTCCTGGTTTTGGTTGCTATGAGGACCTGACTTGAGGACCAAATACAGCCTGAAATATACGTAGTGTGAACCCAGCCATAGAGCTGTTTTGAGGCTTATTTTTTGCACCATGATCCACTTTACTACCTCTGTAAACATTGCTCATTCCAGAGCAAATATGCTACGTGTGGCTGTAACCTGAAGTAGAGCTTTACTTTAATTTAAGAAAGATGTGTCCATTCTTTGCTGACTCATTGGGTTGCCACAACCACGTGGAAGGCTTAGTATCTAACCATATTATTAATGACTGGGGTCAGCCCCTGGTCACAGTACATGCTACTAGTACTATAAAACTGCTCATTATGACATGTGACCAGCAACGGCCAGCTTGTGACTACTTTTTGAGACTGGATATAAAGAAAACTATTGTGATCTTCTTGGCTAGGGATTGTAAGCACAGGGTGTCAGCTGCCCAGGACCCTTTGACTCATTAACTTTCTAAAGTTAGACAGACGAGTTGTTTGTGAGTGGAGCATGCATGTAATAACATGCATGTATTCTGTCTGCTGTCTCTTTGCTCAGACCATCTCACTAACGTTAAAGGTCATTCCAGGCTTGACATCCTGTAGGCCGCACAACATGGAAAAGAAAAGCTATGGTAAAATTTGCAGCATTGCACAGTTAATGTTATTAAGGTTTCCATCCTCCCACCCTTATCTGTTGTTGTTCCGAGTGTCACTCTTTGCAAGATTCAATCACTATTCTTAAACTTTATTTGACTCTGTAAATGCCATTAAATACTGTGCTTGCTTGTAACCACCCCTCTGTCATTTAGCATGTCCTGTTTGCCATATATAACAAAATACGGCTTCCTGGCACACTTCCAGCTCCTTCCAGCCTGGATCTTACTGCCAACCTTCCAAAATGGACAGAAATTATGGGTAGCCCCTGTTTACCCCTGTGTTTTTTTATGGACAAACAATCAGCTCATCACATTTTTCTTTTTTTTTTTTTTCTTCTTAATTTTTTGGCCACAATAATGATTACCTTATGAATATGGTCTTAGTGCCCTTCCAAGTTTAAGCTGGTGGTCACTCCTGTTTTACAAATACCTTGTCTGTTTCTTCCTTGGTTCATAGCTGGTTTGTTCAAATGATCTGGTCAACCCAGTGACCAGGGAGTTTCCCCCATTTGGCACTTTGCAGAAGAAGTACTTCTTTTCCAGGCATACTTTTTCACTCACGTTTTGGCTCTTTTATCTGTCCCAAACCCAGGGGCAGATTATAATGTGGGTAGTTTGGGAGGACGTCTGGGGCCTGAGGCTTCAGGTGGCCCATGGCCATCCAAACCATCCACACTACCATGTGCCGCACTGCAGCGCTATGTTGCAGAAATGTAACACATCACTGGAGGATTCTCCGATCCTTTGCTTGGGACCCTGAATGATGTACTGCACTGCAGAGCAGTTCTCCTCAATTGGCTGTGAGGATGATAGCCGTTTCGGGAGAAATGCAGTGAGCATTTCTCTTCTTATATTTAGCTGTTTCAGCACATTGCTCATACAATTAAATAGCCAAGTGGCAGGAGGAGGCCTGTGCTCCCTGTCCTTTCACATGGTACTTCTGTGTAATGCCGGCAGAGCAGTGATTAGCTCTGCCTCCATTACACATTATCTGGACCAGACTAGAAGAGGCCGGAGCACAGCAGGAGCCTGGAGAGGTGAAATGATTACCTGGGGGCACACTAATATGGACTGTGTTCTCCAACCTGTGGCTCTCCAGACAGCAGAACTACAACCCCCATCATGTCCTTTTAACAGTCTGTGATTGGAGTTGTAGCCTTGCAGCCTGTGGGTCTCCAGGATGAAAAACTACAACCCCCCATTATGCCTTGCTGACAGTTCATTATGGGAGTTGTACTTTTGCAGCCTGTGGCTCTCCTGTGTGTTTATTCTGCCCCTGACTGCTTCTGATTTTTTTATTCTTTTCGGGGGGTATTTTGCACCAGGACCCACAAGCCTTTAGCTGCGCCTGTGGTAATATTTTCCTCTTGTATAATAGTATTTTGGTAATACTGGTATTTTGGGCTCTGTTTACTTTCTGGATCAGCTATCTTTTTTGCTTTCGCGTTTACAGCAAGTAAAACCATATGTCAAAACATCAACGGTGTCAAATGTCCCTTTTCACAGTCGGTTGTGCGGACAGCCTGGGGCTCAGGGTACATGTAATCTGTCCCTGCCAAAGCCCACAGACTTAAGCCCCTTTTACACAGGCCAGGTATCTGAAAATGCTCCTTTGGCCAGTAATCGGCTAGTGTGTGGTAACCCAGAATAGCCAGGTGGTATTAGCTAGGGCAGGTGGTGTACCTCTTTAGCTCTTGCCATGGGGACTGCGTGGTATGTGACCTACCTGTGTTCCTGACACACGCCCAGTGGGAGGAAACCCCTGCCCCCCTCTATGACGCGGCTCCATTGATTATAATAGAGGCGAGGGGTTTTCCTCCCACTGGGGGCGGGATGGCCCGCCTCAAGTGCTTGACCCCCAGCCCAGTGCCCATGAATAGAACAACGCCATATGCAAGAAGCGGGCCACCATTAAAAAAAAAAAAAAGTTCTGTGACACTGGCTTCACCGCGCTGGCATCATTCTTAAAGCGAATGTACCTGATAGTACATTATCACATTCCTGATCTTGCACGGTAAACGGCACAAAAAAACCGCCAAAGTGCAAAATTGTGCATTTTTTGTCACATCAAATCCAGAAAAATTGTAATAAAAAGTGATCATAAAGTCGCATATAAACAAGCAAGGTACCCATAGAAAGAACCAATCATGGTGCAAAAAATGACACCTAACACAGCCCCATAGATAAAAGCGTTATAAGGCTGGGAATAGAGCAATTTTAAACAAATTTAGTTTTCTCCTTTTTTTTTTCTTTTTTTTTTTTTTTTTAAAGGTTTTTAATTTTTTAAAAGCAGTCAGATAAAATAAAAGTCATATAAATTACAAATCATTGGAATTGTACCGACTTGAGGAACGTATATAACATGTCAGTTTTAACATAGGGCGAATGGCGTAAACACGAAACCCCCCAAAATGAAAACAAATTCCTTTTTTTTTTTTCAATTTCACCGCGCATATAATTTTCTTCTGGTTTCAAAGCAAACTTTATGGAAAAATTAAGTCTGTCATACAATTAGTGGCGCAAAAAATAAGGGCTCATGTGGGTCTGTAGGTGACAGAATGAGCTATTGCCTTTTAAACACGAGGAGGAAGAAACGAAAACGCAAAAACGAAAATTAGGCCGGTCCTGAAGAGGTTAAAAGCAAGGTGTATACTGGTCAATGCTGTGTCATTGCACAGCATTTTTCGGTTAGATCGTCACTCTGCTACTAGAGTCAGCTTGAGGAAGACTCTAGGAGCAGATCACCCGTGGGACAGAACAAGAGGTAAGTATGAGTCCCCTGGCTTTTAGGGAAAGTAATCAGAACCCCCGCAGTGTGTAGCTACTCCTGTCATTTATGCACTTAAATGCCGTGATGTACACACATTCCAGCTGCACAGGCCATCGGCAGTTAGAAAGTATATCTGTATGGCTAACGTGATTGGCTTATATACAGATAATTTACCAAAATAAATTGCCCACACATTTTCCCCACACCTTCTTTTACCACAACTTTGTACATGCAGACCAGTTTGCTAAGATTGGGAATGGGCAGAGAATAGAAGAGGATACCCAGACAGGAAATCCTTAGATGTGTGATTATTGAACTGGATCAATGTGTCATTACAGTTCCCTTACTACTTCTAACATGGGAAAGCAGTGGAAATACAGGGCTGACAGTCTTTGCTTATAGTTCCTCCTGTGTGCCAATGCCCTATACAGACAGGGACCCTGCACTTTAGCAGACAGTGAACAGAACACTTTCCCTATTAGTGCAAAAGTTTGATATGATATTAGAACAGTTTCCCAAACCAGACAACTCCTTGGATGCTTGATAGTGAAGCCCGGTCTCAGCCAAGGGAGCCAATTTGCAGTTGTCCCTTTTACCCATACTACCCACTACCATAAGTATTGAACAAACCTGAAGGATTGCCTTAGCAGTTATCTCTTGTGGGCAGACAATATAAACGGCCCTTATTTAAACGTACTTGGTGTTTCCCTGGAGTAGGCACTAAAGACACTGAGGACAAAAATATTTATAGCAATTTAAGAGCGGTGTGAGTGGTGTCTGCTGTAAAGATGGTAGAAAGCTTCTCTCCAGCACCTAGCCATGCTCAGACAATCTTGACCCCTATTCTTGTGGTTATAGCATGCATACTTCACACAAGGGAGCTTTGACTGCCCATTCACTCCCCATCTGTTGTACTTTACTTAGAGACCAGTAGATGCCCTCCCCTATATAAATCTTTCATTCCAGGTGATAAATAATCATCTGTCTCATTTGGGGCAGCCTGGGTGGTTTCTTTCTCTCTCATTTATTCTTAGGACCTACCTAGTTTTGGTTCTTAGGTTGGTAATGTTGTGGATAAGATATGACAGATAGCACAAAATAATACTTAATTTTATATTTTGTTTTGTTCTTAGCGCATTCTACACTTACATTTGCTAATTCAAGGGTTATTTATTATTATTATTATTATTACCATGTTTTAATTGTAGAATTTATTAACCCCTTTCCACAGCATACATTCTTTTTTTTTTTTTTACCTACAGTCGCCTTACAAGCGGTGTAACCTTTCTATTTTTCCATAGACTTAGCCATATGAGAGCTTATTTTATCAGGTCAAGTTGTACTTTTTATTGGTACCATTGTGGAATATGTATGACTTTTTAGATCTTCTTCTTTTTTTTTTTTTTTTTTTTTTTTTAACCATTATTTTGGAGGTGGGGGGACAAATTCAGAAATCCTATTTTTTTTAATTTATTAGTTTTTTTTATGGCGTTCATTGTGTGGTATAAATCTTGAAATGTTATTGTTCAGGTCGTAACGAACGTGGCAATAACTGTAATATACGACATGGAGAGAAAGGAACGGCTGCACATCCCATCTATGGCTGATACTAATGCCGCTAGTCCTATTTTAAAATTCAACACCAGGGTGTCTGTATATAATTTGATCAAACCATAATAGCCCACGTGCAGGTCCCCTGGTTTACACGGGTCCCTACGCTAACTCCACACCGTGTCGGTAAGTGACCGCCAACCCTGCAAAGCGTGCACATGCAGGGAAGGGAGGCCATGGAATGGCCCTGCACCCTAATGTCACAGGACCAAACCCAAAATGCCCCACCAGAACCCGGCTAGCACCACCGGCAGGGAAGGCCGCCCCAAACACAAGTATGAATAAGGTATTACACTCACCACTACTGCTCACACAGAATGGGGAAGGCATAAGATACTGACATGTGAGCACAGACATCCTGCTAATTTTGGTGATGTGGTTCTTATAAAGGAGTGCAAGCTGTTCAGAAAAGAGAGTACTGTAAAACACGACATGGAGAGAAAGGAACGCACATCCCATCTATGGCTGATACTAATGCCGCTAGGCCTATTTTAAAATTCAACACCAGGGTGTCTGTATATAATTTGATCAAACCATAATAGCCCCGTGTACCACGTGCAGGTCACTAGCGGCATTAGTGTCAGCCATAGATGGGATGTGCAGCCGTTCCTTTCTCTCCATGTTGTGCAATAACTGTAATATGCTGCACTAGTCATCTAATGCACTGTATTACAGTCTGCCTTGAGCCTGTGCTGTGATGGAGAATTCTCTGTTCTTGGTAGATACAGCAGGAGTCCGCAATTCCTTATTCTGTGCCTGCCTTAAAGGGGTAGTGCAGCGTTTGACATTTATTCACTAAATAACACACATTACAAAGTTATACAACTATGCTCAGCCAATCGCGGCAGAGCAGCTGATGATGCGGCAGAGGGGGGCTGCCTTGAGGGACGTCTGGAACGGTCCGGCCCCCAAAGATGACGTCGTCGACCCAAGATGGCGGCCGTGGTTGACAGCAAATACGTAAGTATAATGCACTACACTTCCGGGGTGGGGGGAACACAAGGAAGGGGGCCATTCACTTAAAAACACATATTACAAAGTTGTATAACTTTGTAATGTGTGTTATTTAGTGAATAAATGTTAAACGCCGCACTACCCCTTTAAAAAGGTGGTGGCCTAATATAAGGACCCTTAATGAACGCCATAAAAAGGCGTATCGGCGGTTAAAGGGAGTTGTCTTGTTTATAGTGCCAGATGATTTTGCAGGTGGGCATAGAGACGTGAGTTTCCAGACATTTGAACTATAGTCTGTAATATAGTCCAGAGCTTTCTACTAGTAGTTCTAAAGGTTCCTTTTGGTAAAACAATATTGTAGTTAAAGTGTCACTTCACAAAACTTTGACATGTCATAGAGACATGTAAAAAGTTTTGATTGGTACAGGTCTGATTGATCGAGCTGGGAAAAGATGTGCTGCAGCGTCACGTCATTAGTCGGACTTACAATAAAGCTCTATGGAGCCCGACTGATCATGTAACACAGAGTCGGGAGAGGACGTGCTGCTGCCTGTCTTCTACCCGCTCTATCTCCTGATCGGTACCAATCAAAACTTTTGACATGTCATTATGATATGTGAAAAGTTTTGTGAAGTGACAGTGACACTTTAAGCTGTTGCCAAACCAGGCCCAACAGTTAAAGTAGCTATCCAGGATTTGATAAACATGATTGCTTTCTCCTGGTAGCGTCTCTGGACACTAAAAGCTGGCAGACACAACAAACCTTCTTGCCATGGCTTGCATTGATGTGCCATTCTGGATAAGCTGCACTACCTGAGCCACTTGTGTGGGTTGTAGAGTCCATGCTACCACGAGTGTGAAAGTACCACCAACATTCAAAAGTGACCAAAACATCAGCCAGAAAGCATAGGTACTGAGAAGTGATCCGTGGTTATGTTGTGTTGTGTCTGACATCATGCAGAACTACTCCATTATTGAGTGTGTCTTGCTAATTGCATGTGAAATTGATCAGTCAGTGTTGCTTCCTAAGTAGACAGTTTGATCTCACAGATATTTGATTTACTTGGAGTTATAAAGTGTTTTTTTTTTTTTTTTTTTTTTTTTTGAGCAGTCTAGTTAGCTAAATCATCATGGCTAATGGTTTAACTCTTGTGGTGTGCACTACATGTCCCTGCACAGGCCAGCACTCCCCCCTCCCCTTTCGTAGATATCAGCACACCATGTACACTACCACAGAAATCTGTGAGATCCAGCCTTCTTACTACATATGTCTTTGAATGTAATTTTTTTGGCAGCAGTGACTATAGCAGATCTTTTTAAAGAGGAAGTAAAATAATTTTAAGATATCTTGTTGCCCAACAAAAGTTATGAGAATTACTAATAGACACTTACTATGGGAAACGCACCTATTGTGCATTTTCCCTGCATTTACTACAGCATGGCGTATTCAGGTTTCTATTAAGTTGGTGATGTCACGTCACATAAACTGCTGACTCCTGCTGCCCCAGTCTGTCCCACCACTGCAGCAGGAGCCGACAGTTTGTGACGTGACATCACCAACTTTACAGAGACCTGAACACGCCATGCTGTAGTAAGTGCAGAGAAAATGCACTACAAGTGTGTCTCCCATAAGTGTCTATTAGTAATTTTCATAACTTTTGTTGGGCAGTAACATATCTTAAAATTATTTTGCCTGGACTTTTCTTTTAAGATGAGCTCTGTGTGCTACTATTATCACTGTGGGAAGTATATTCAGTATTATCATATGAAATCTCTTTTAAGGAGTGATTAAAGTGTGGTACCATTGTCACACACCTTTATAGTACTAAATTTCATGCGTGGGTTTCAGAACTATTGCAATTCATCATGCCGCCAGTAAAAGATAAGCACTGGATGCTCCTTGTACCAGCCAGCTGCTGTTTGCTATCATGTGGGTGGTATCTATCTTCCTCTTTTAGCAATAAGACCTGGAACTTGTTCTTGTAGAGGACGTTTGCTCAGTAGTCTGTGTCGTTGTTCTTTTATCTACTAAAATGGTATTTTCTACTCTTTTTATCTTTTCTGTTTCTTCTATCCAAATAGCAGAAGTGATAAATAATTTTGAAGGAGCCTTGGCGGCTTTTTCTTCCCCCCCCCCCCCCCCCCCCCCTGTCACGTGTGTTTAGGTGTAGGAGTATTAAGCAATAGGTCAGCAAATATCTTTTCTGCCATTCATTTGGGAAGCAGAAAGGTGCAGGATGTACTACACACTGCAGAAGACCACTCATGGGGAGTTTGAGGGCATGAGCAAAGGGGCACTTTTTTTTTTTTTTTACACTAATGTTTGTATGTTCGAATATCAATTGATGCAGTCTCAGAAACATGGTGAGGCCAAACATTATAGTTGTTCTTGTTTTATTGATTTACACCAGTAAACTGCTGACAGCCACACCTGTATTCACCTATTGCCCAAATCAGAATAAAATACAAACAACTGTTTTATAAGTAAAATATATATTATTATGCTAAAGCTATTATACCACTTTTAACTTGCATATTCCCTTCTCCAAGTGCACAGTGTATTGTGGGAACTCTTGACATTAAAGCTGGTAAAGCTAAAACCTGGTTCACATATATCTGGCGATCCAGCATAGTTGCCAACTTGCTGCTTTTTTTTGTGGCTTTGCAGTCACACCAAAGGACAACTATGCTGAATTGCCCATAGATTCTGATCCTGATCCTGCACAGGCAGGATTAAATACATGATAAATGACCTATAGCATGTTGCAAGCCATTTCTCTTGAATTATGCTGCAGTCAGGTTCCTGTTATTTGTGTATATTTTAACTGTAAAGGGGTAACCTGGGCGCCTAAGTTAGTTTTTTCCATTAGACAGTCGAGTATTGTAGTTTGAATATTTTAACATATCTCATGGTTTTTAACTAAAATTAATTGTATATGGCCTTCATTCGATTTTACTGATATTCATTGATTGGAGAGAAAGTAAAGCATGACTGTAGCAAGAGGATTTCAATTTGGACTTGGGGCTCTTTATTCTTTGAGGTTTAATAATAGATTTTTTATATGTTTGATACTCAACCTCAATCTAAATCTTTAGGGTTACTCATTTTAGATTGACTGGTATGAATTTCCATCACTGATGTGGAGAATAAGGATATTATGTTAAAAGAGAAGTCAAGGATTAGTGATTGTTCATAGTCATCCATTCTGTAATGTAGAGGAACAGGTGCTGGTCAGAGATGTAATTTTAAGCGTTCAGTGTTGTTTTCTGCACGTTCAAGCCCCTTCAAGAAGCCTTTTTCTCTTCCAAAACGGTCTAATATTTTGGTTCACATATGATGAAATGTACTTGCGAGTGACCAGATCTAATTGTCCCTGTCTTCTGAGCAGCAGAGAATTATTATTCTAGACCTCAAGTACAATTCATAGAACGTTACATGCTGTCCACATATGCAAACATGTTTCTTAGAAAAGTATGTGAATCCTTCTACAATGTTTTCTTGTGTCTCTTGTTAGAAAAAGTACGAGAAATCCAGGAAAAACTTGAAGCGTTTATCGAAGCCCTTCATCAGGAGAAGTAGCTTGACTAGGTAACCAGTCCTTCACTGTTGCCACTTGTTTTATACATAATTTTTGTTATATTGTTGTATTTATGTGCCGTAAACTTATTAATAACTTTCCCTTTAGATTATGAATTTGAAGAAAAGAAACCTAAATCTTTGTATGAAATGAATTGCCAGCACTAAAGCAAGCTTCTGAAGCAATGTCTCCCGTATTAGACATAGCTCCAGGGTGAAGAAGGAAGACCCTGTCTCCAGTTTCTATTGTCTGGCTGCCTAAAGACATGTCAGGTGTTAATAGAAGTTTCCATTGAGGAGATATGTCTGCCGGTTGTTGCTATCCTGTGTTTGTGCTGTACTCTGATCACATTTTTACTCGGGCAAGAAATCTGGGGCATAACTCACATTTTATCATTTGTATATACATCTTAAGCACTATTTTCGGTTTTTCCCTTCCGTAATGCAAACTGCATGATAATGCTTTCATATAACATACCCTCAGCAGCCAACATAATGCTGTACTCAGAATGAATTGGAAGCTTTGGCTCTGCTGAGAGATTACATGTTCACATTAACTTATTGGGTACAGGGTTGTACTCCCCAGCACTTGTTTTATAGCCAGGACAAATTCAATGTGTTTAGGGCAACACTTGCCAAAGTACTTAAAAAGTGGATGTTTCTTTTTTTTCCCCCCTAGAGCACTTATGTCCTCTGTTACCAAAAAATCCATAACAAGCAGCTTATATTTTATTTTGAATGGGGTCCAAATGAAATATTGGATTTAATCATGTCACCGAACTTAAAAAATGAAAAGGGTAAAATATAACTTGTCATGAAATGTCATAGCAACTATCCCTTTAATACTGTTGCATTACAAGCTGCATTTCACACACCCTTACAATAAAGAGAAAAATGAAAATAAACTTTTTTCCTTTCTCAAGTTTGTACATATCTTGGATTCAAGGGTATGTGGGATTAGGCTTGTGATGTCTAGAGCACTTTATATGTTCTTTGTTTGTTTTTTACAACTTTGACACATCACATTTGTTTAATGTTTTTACATTAAATCCCAACATGTTTTAAATAGAGATGAGTAAGGCCCCATTCACACGTCCGTGTCAGTTTTTACTGTCAGAAAATCATGATCAGGAGGCCTCAAATGGCATCAGGAAAGTATCAGGATTTCCTGACAGTTATCCGTTTTTACCATCAGGAAAAGCCGTCAGGATTTCCTGATCAGAAGAAAAAATAGGACATGATGGGAGATGTAGTTCTGCAAACTGGATGGTCACAGCTTGCATAACTACAACTCCCATCATGTCCTGCTGACAGGTCATGATGGGAGTTGTACTTCTGCAACCTGGGTGATCACAGGCTGCAAAACTACAACTCCCATCATGACCTGACAGTAGGGCATGATGGGAATTGTACTTCTGCAAACTGGATGGCCACGGGCTGCAGAAGTACAACTCCCATCATGACCTGTCAGTAGGGCATGATGGGAGATGTAGTTCTGCAAACTGGATGGTCACAGCTTGCATAACTACAACTCCCATCATGCCCTGCTGACAGGTCATGATGGGAGTTGTACCTCTGCAACCTGGATGATCACAGGCTGCAGAACTACAACTCCCATCATGACCTGACAGTAGGGCATGATAGGAGTTGTACTTCTGCAACCTGGATGACCACAGGCTGCAGAAGTACAACTCCCATCATGACCTGACAGTAGGGCATGATGGGAGTTGTACTTCTGCAAACTGGATGGCCAAGGGCTGCAGAAGTACAACTCCCATCATGACCTGTCAGAAGGACATGATGGGAATTGTACCTCTGCAACCTGGGTGATCACAGGCTGCAGAACTACAACTCCCATCATGATCTGACTGTAGGGCATGATGGGAGTTGTAGTTATGCAAGCTGTGACCATCCAGGTTGCAGAAGTACAACTCCTATCATGCCCTACTGTCAGGTCATGATGGGAGTTGTAGTTCTGCAGCCTGTGATCACCCAGGTTGCAGAAGTACAACTCCATCATGACCTGACTGTAGGGCATGATCGGAGTTGTACTTCTGCAACCTGGATGACCACAGGCTGCAGAAGTACAACTCCCATCTGTAGGACATGGTGGGAGCCTTAGGACGGGGGTGATCTCACCTGCCTGGACTTGGGGTCGGCGCTGCAGGTCTTGGGGGCCGGATTCGTCGATGGCCGCTGCTGCTCCGGGGAGGGGGCGGGGGGGAGAGGGTCGTTGGTGCCGCTGAAGGTCCGGACCCGGGGGGTGGGTGCCGCTGAAGGTCCGGACCCGGAGGGGGGGGGGGGGGGCATCTGCTGAAGGTGCGGGAGGGGGGGGGGGGTGCCGCTGAAGACCGGGGAGGGGGGGGGCATCCGCTGAAGGTCCGGGGGGGGGGGGTGTTTGCCGCTGAAGGTCCGGGCTGTGCTGAGAGGCTCTCACTTATCCGGAATCACGGGCAGTTTCCTGATGCACATCAGGAAAGTGCCCGTGATTCCGGCGCTCCCATAGACTTCTATGGGGGCGTCCGGGCCGGAATTCCGGACAAAAATAGGACATGTCCTATTTTTTCCGGATCAATTTTCCGGAACGGACACCCTTCCGGAAAAATCCGGAAGGGTGTCCGTGACCAATTAAAGTCTATGGGTCCGGAAATCCGTCCGTCAGATGGTTTTTCCGGACGTGTGAAGGGGGCCTAAAACTACGGTTTCACAAAACACAGAAAGCTCAGCATGTTAGTCATGGGCTGTATCCATGCTAAGTAAGTGTTAAGGTGACTGTACCACCAGGCCCAGGGAGAAGCACTGGATACGGGCCAACCCACCCTTAGTGGGAAGAAACCCCAGCCCCTCCATGACATGACTCCATTAGAATCAATGGAACCCTATCATAGAGGGGCTAGGGTTTCCTCCCACTAATGGTGGGTGGGCCTGCCTCCCGTGCTTCTGCCTGGGCCTGGTGGTACAGTCCCTTTAAGCATCCAGGATTGCTTTTTATGATTGGCTACAGAATTTAAACAGCCTATAAAAAATGTCATGCTAACGAACACATCTCTAGCAAATTAAAGCATAGGCAATTACCTAATATATGTTTAGACTTTGCCCACCTAAATGTTTTTTTTTTTTCTTTCCTTTCTTTTTTTTATATATATCAAAATCTACCTTAGGGTACGTTCGCACATACAGAATATCTGCAGCAGATTTGATGGCGCAGATTTGTATTTGCAGCAGATCCGCAGCAGATTTCATGGTCCAGATTGGATTAGCCTTGAATCTGCAACTTCAAATCTGCGCCATCAAATCTGCTGCAGATCCTGTATGTGTGAATGCACGCTTATAATGTTTGTTTGCCCTTGAAGTTTCTCTGTTATTGTGCCAGTTTGACCTTAAAGAGTCACTGTCGTATTTTTATTCTTTTTTTGCAGAAATCAATAGTCCAGGTGATTTTAAGAAACTTTGTAATTGGGTTTATTAGCCAAATATGCCATTATCTGCATTTAAAAAGCCTTTTTCCAGGTCCCCCCCCCTTCCTTCCTCTTTTCCATCCACTACAAAAAATCAGGAAATTGTGACTTGTTGCATCAGACGTACCCAGTCTGTTCTAGGGAGAGGGGAGGGAGGAGGGAGTAGGGAGTTAGCCGACAGCAGAAAGCAGATAACAGGATTACAGGCATGGAGCTGGGTGAACGCTGTAATCAGAGCTCAGAGAGGTCAGTGCTGACTGTCAGAGGAGATAAAGGGTGAGGTATTTGTAGATTAACTCTTTGTTGTCCTGTTTTGGTCTTTTATTTAGCTCTTCATAGGAGAACAATGAAGACAGGGGGGAGAGCTTCAAACTGCTTTTTCATGATAAAAATGCATTTTTCGGCTAATAAACCCAATTACAAAGTTTCTTAAAATCGCCTGGACTATTGATTTCTGCAAAAAAGAATTTCACAACAGTGACACTTCAAGCTGAAGATCTTAATGTCAAACTGGTTTCAAATTGCACTCTTCATAACTACTCTCTTGTGAAGCTTTAGTTGTCAGGCAGTATACTGACTAGAAATCCTCTTGTTTTACACAACTCGTCATCTCATTGCAACGCTGAGATGTTCTGTGAGCACACATCGCCATGGAAGAGAAGCTTCGCTTCAGTCCTTTCAGCCTCTTTCTCTCAGGCCACATTAGTATGCAGATTTAAAAAAAAAAAAAATAGTGTGAGGGATGGGCACTGTATTTTCTTAAATTGTTGAGCACAGGTAGGGTGCAGTCTTCTAATAGACACCCCTGATTAACCCTACCCCAGACTAGCACACAAAAGGGAATCTGGTTCTGCAAATAAGTATGAATTGGAATAGTTCATAAAATTCTGTGCTTTGTGCAGAAGTCATCAAGCCAAATTTATCAACTACATTGGTGCCCAATAATTTTTGGCAGCAGCTTGGCAATCAGTGCTACTAAAACATCACTGGTTATGGAGCTGATCATCAGATATTAGCGTACATTGATAATTGAATTGGTTTTAGACAATTTGAAGCTGTTTAAGACAATTACCTGAAATTATATGGTGTGTTTTATACTTACCTGGGTGAATTAAATGTTGTAATAAATTTGTTTTTGTGAGAAACAAGACAGAACTGTACAGCATGACATATTAGAGGAATCCCCAGATATTTATTCAGTACTATTGTAATTTGTCGGAAAGCTATTAAAAACAACAAAAAAAAAAACATTTTGACAGTGATTTATGTTTTATTAATGCATTGTGTGTTCTTATTCTAATAATCTACACACTCTTCATCTATTAAATATTTAGATGTGTGGTTGCTTGGATGCTTGAATAAAAGTGTATTTTATTTTTTTGGAAAAATAATGTGATCATAATTGGATGTGAATTGTGCATGGGATAATGTCCAACAAAATGATTTTCCTCCTCTTCACTTCTAAGCACAGTGCCACCAACTAGCTGCACACCCTGTCAGTTAGGATGCTAACACACACGAGTGATGCGCAGCAGATCAGTAGGCGATTTGATGGTGCAGATTTGATGCTGTGTTCAGTTATTTACATCAAATCTGATGCGTATCTGATGCGTATCCGCAGCAGAAAATTCACTGCGATACGGTGTGTTTGAAGCTACCCTTCATGCATATTGGCTAGTGATGAGCGAGTACTAAAATGCTCGGGTGCTCGTTACGCGAGACGAATATTTCCCGATACTCGGGTGCTCGTTTTGAGTAACGAATCTCATTGAAGCCAATGGGAAACTTGAGCATTTTTGCATGGGACCCAAGCTCGGCCCAGGGAAGGTTGTGTGAAAACCTTTCAACCTCAGAAAATGATGGAAACACCACGGAAATGGACAGGAAACAGCAGGGTCAGCATGCATGGATGCCTCTCAGGCTGCCTAATCGCACCATCACGCCAAATTCTGGGCTTGGATATGGCTGCACTAAGAAATAATAAAGCAACCCTGAAGACTGGCAGCAGATGAGAAAATATACTGGTCACACTAGTTTTTGGAGGTTGTCGTATAGAATCTGTGGGTAAGTGCTGCTATATGTGGAAATAGTAGGCTCTCTAGCAAAACTCCTTACAGTAAGTGGTATAAATGATAAGTAGTAAATGGCTTATTAATAGAGATGAGCGAACCTCGATCATGCTCGAGTCCATCTGAACCCGATCGTTTGGCATTTGATTAGCGGTGGCTGCTGAAGCTGGATAAAGCTCTAAGGTTGTCTGGAAAACATGGATACAGCCAATGACTATATCCATGTTTTCTCCGTAGCCTTAGGGCTTTATCCAACTTCAGCAGCCACCGCTAATCAAATGAACGATCAGGTTTGGATGGACTCGAGCATGCTCGAGGTTCGCTCATCTCTAGTTATTAAATATTTATTAGGATGTTTAACATATGTATAAATAGTCTGCATATATGTTATAGCATATACATACAAATAGATAAAATGTACCTTTTTTAAAATAAAATACAATATAAAAACAATTCATTTGGCTTAAAAACATTCATTTGCAACTCACTGCTGAGGAAAAAGTAGAGCATTATTCTTAATCGTGTGTAATCGTTGCAACTAGTGGCGGATATACTACAGTCATGGCCAAAAGTTTTGAGAATGATACAAATATTAATTTTTACAAAGTCTACTGCTTTAGTGTTTAAAATGGCAATTTGCATATACTCCAGAATGTTATAAAGAGTGATCAGCTTAACAGCTATTACTTGCAAAGTCAATATTTGCTTAGAAAATGAACTTTATCCCCCAAAACACATTTCAACATCATTGCAGCCCTGCCTTAAAAGGACCAGCTAACATTGTTTCAGTGATTGCTCCATTAACACAGGTGTGCGTGTTGATAAGGATCAATCTGTCATGATTAAGTAAGAATGACACCACTGGACACTTTAACCCCTTAACGACACAGGGTGTACATTTACGCCCTCACTGCCTGGGCTTTAACACAAGAGGACGTAAATGTACCCCCTGGCGCGGTCCCGGGCTATGAAGCGGGCTCCTGACTGCCGGAGGTCTCTTACCTTTCTCCGTGCAGTCCTCCAATCCTCCACAGGCAGGCTGAATCAGAAGATCACAGATAACACTGATCCCTGCAATGCTATGGCATCGCAGGGATCAGTGTTACTTATATAATATATGAATGTGATATTTCTCTAAGGGAACTATAAAAGTGTAAAAAAAAATCAATAAAAGTTTTACAAAATGCCCCAAAGCCCCTCCCACAATAAGTGAAAATCACCCCCCCCCCTTCCCATTTTAAACATAAAACACATAGAAAGTAATAAAGTTAAATAACATATTATATACCGTAGCGTGCGTAATTGTCCAATCTATTAAAATAAAACAATACTATTCCCCCACGGTGAACAGCGTGTATAAAATAAATTAATAAGTGACCAATACGTTTGATCTACAAAAAAATGTTACTAATAAAAACTAGAAATCATGACGCAAAAAATGACACCCCATTCGACCCCGTAGGTGAAAAAATAAAAGCGCTATAGGAGTCACATTAGGGCCATTTTAAATATGCCTATTTGCAAAAAAAAAAAAAAAAAAAAATGTTTTACTGCTAATAAAAATGTTCGAAAACCTAGTAACCATGCATATCGCTGTGTTAAGACCGACCTATAGAATAAAGGAAAAATGCCAGTTTTACTGTAAAGTGCATTACGTAAACATGGAGTCCCCCAAGAATTTGGGGAATCACAATCTTTGACCCAAGTTCACCCCATAAGTGATATTTTGGGGGTTCTGTCATTCATTTTATGGCAGACTGAAAGATGCCATTACAAAGTACACTTGCTCCAGAAAAAAGCAAGCCCTCACATTGCCCTGTAGGTGGAAAAATGAAAGGGTTATGGGTCTTAGAAGGCAAGGAGGAAAAAAACGAAAACGCAAAAGTGACAATTTGCCCTGTCCTTAAACAGGTTGTTCAACATTTTTTTCTTATTGGAAATGTGAATAATTTGTAATCTTTCCCTTTCCCTTAGTGGTTTTCTCTAACCTTTTTTGCCTCTGTGTCCCTGGGCCGCCTCCTCTGTTGCTGCTTTTTGGATTCGTGTTTGTTTACATAAAGAATTTCCAGATCACAGGGGTCAGCAGTGACATCACAGCGCTGCAAGCTTGTAGCTCTGCCCCCTCCTCTCTGAATATAGCTCCTCCTACTCTACCCATAGGCAGGGAGATGTCTGTATTACTACTAGTGTCTTTTGAGCAGCATGGTGGCTTAGTGTCTGCCAATTATTTATATTATCAAATCAACTAGTTTTTTCACACTTTTATCTGTTGTAGGACTACAAACCCCCAGCCCACATGTACATGTTAGCAGTTGTAGTCCTGGATTACATAAACACTACAGTAGCCATCCTACTGGTGGGCAGGGTCTCAATGAGGCAGGATTCTGTTACAAGTTTACCTCAGCAAAAAAATAGAATGGTGACTGACATGAGGTGCAGCAGCCTCTCTCCTCTCCAAATTACACACAGCAGCAGCCTCTCTCCTCTCCATATTACGCACAGCAGCAGCCTCTCTCCTCTCCATATTACATATAGCAGCAGCCTCTCTTCTCTTCATATTACACATAGCAGCAGCACTGACCTAACACTCACATCTTTACAGTACAATAGTAAAAATATAAGGGAAGATTTAGCAAAGCCTGTGCAGGGGAGCAGTTACCCATAGCAACCACTCAGATTGCTTCTTTCATTTTTTAAAAAGGCCTTGGAAAATGAAACCTAGAATCTGACTGGTTGCTATGGGCAACTGCTTCCCTGTTCCTCAAGTTTTGATAAATCACCCCCTCATAGTTCCATTATTTTCTGTTTATAGCTCCAACCTATGCTGCAGTGCTGTACAGAAATTGCAGTCTATCATGCTCTCATACCTCCCAACCGTCCCGGATTCCGCGGGACAGTCCCGTTTTCGGGGTTCTGTCCCGCGGTCCCGGAACGGCACCCAGTGTCCCGCATTATATGTGGCCCGACCAAAAAAACAATAAACCAGTAACTCACCTGTCCGCTGGCCCCAGCAGCTCCTCTTCCGGCAGAGCGCGCACTCCCGTCATCCTCCGGGGCGGGCAGCGGGATATACAGACACTGACTGTACCGGAAGTGACCTGTAGCCTCTATCATGAATCACTTCCGTCACAGTCAGTGTCTCTGTACCCCGCTGCCCGCCCCGGAGGATGACGGGAGTGCGCGCTCTGCCGGGAGAGGAGCTGCTGGGGCCGGTGGACAGGTGAGTTACTGGTTTATTGTTTTTCTGGTCGGGCCACACAAATGGAGGCATTGGCTACTATGTGGGGCGCTATATGGGGGATTGGCTACTATGTGGGGCACTATATGGTGGGATTGGCTACTATGTGGGGCAATATATGGGGGATTGGCTACTATGTGGGGCCCTATATGGGGGATTGGCTACTATGTGGGGCACTATATGGGGGATTGGCTACTATGTGGGGCACTATATGGGGGATTGGCTACTATGTGGGGCACTATATGGGGGCATTGGCTACTATGTGGGGCACTATGTGGGGGCATAGGCTACTATGTGGGGCACTATATGGGGGCATTGGGAACTATATGGGGGCATTGGCTACTATGTGGGGCACTATATGGGGGCATTGGCTACTATGTGGGGCACTATGTGGGGGCATTAGGCTACTATGTGGGGCACTATATGGGGCATTGGCTACTAAGTGGGGCATATATGGGTGCATTGGCTGCTATGTGGGCACTATATGGGGGATTGGCTACTATGTGGGGCACTATATGGGGGGCATTGGCTACTAAGTGGGGCATATATGGGGGGATTGGCTACTATGTGGGGCACTATATGGGGATTGGCTACTATGTGGGGCACTATATGGGGGGCATTGGCTACTAAGTGGGGCATATATGGGGGCATTGGCTACTATGTGGGCACTATATGGGGCATTGGATACTATGTGGAGCATATATGGGGGGATTGGCTACTATGTGGGGCACTATATGGGGATTGGCTACTATGTGGGGCACTATATGGGGGCATTGGATACTATGTGGGGGATTGGATACTATGTGGGGCACTATATGGGGGCATAGGCTACTATGTGGGGCACTATATGGGGCATTGGATACTATGTGGGGAACTATATGGGGGCATTGGATACTATGTGGGGGATTGGATACTATGTGGGGCACTATAATGGGGGATTGGATACTATGTGGGGCACTATAATGGGGGATTGGATACTATGTGGGGCGCTATATGGGGGATTGGATACTATATAGGGAATTTTTTCGGGGATTGGATACTGTATAGGGCACTATTTAGTCAGCAGCATGTGGTGACTGTAGGGGAGTGGCTATGGAGGGTTGCTATGGGGGCGTGGCTATGGGGACCGTGGCGCACATGTCCCTCTTTGCTCTTTGCAAAAGTTGGGGGGTATGTGCTCTCCTTACTGCTGCAGTTTCTTCGGGCCTCAGATGTCAGATGTTAGGGGTGGTGCTAAAGAAATGTGGCTGTATAACCCCTCCCACCTGATGACTCACTGTTCCCTCACTGGCAGGAACAGGAAACAGAAAGGGAACAAGATATCACAGAAGGTAAAGAAAACACAGACAGAGTGGTCATGTGACAGAACACAGTAAGCGCTCTAAATAAAAAATAGAAGTGTATGTAGAATATGCAACATCCACAGAGGTCAATGCAATGCAAGTTTATTGAAAAATCCCGGACAACCCCTTTAAGGCCATTTCAGGCTTTGTCCTTAAGGGGTTAAAGGAGGCTAGTGCTTGGCATCATTGTTTCTCTTCTGTTAACCATGGTTATCTCTAAAGAAACATGTGCAGTCATCATTGCACTGCACAAAAATGGCCTAAGGCTGCATTCCCACGTTCCGTGATCCTAACGGATCACGGACGTGGAATGCATGTACCGGAGTCCCCCCGCTCCCGGACAGCATCTGTAATTAGATGCTGGGAGCGGGGGAGACTGTATTCATAAGCGCTGCACTGTAGTAACAGCACCACGCGGCTGATTCATTACAGCGCGGCGCTTATGAATACAGTCTCCCCCGCTCCCAGCGTCTAATTACAGATGATCTCCGGGCGCGGGGGGACTCCGGTACATGCATTCCACGTCCGTGATCCGTTAGGGTCATGGAACGTGGGAATGCAGCCTTACGGGGAAGAGTATCGCAGCTAGAAAGATTGCCCCTCAGTCAACAATCGATCGCATCATTAACAACTTCAAGGAGAGAGGTTCAAGGTATAAGCACGAAAATTCCAAAGGTTCCATTGTTGCCAAAAAAGCTCCAGGGCGCCCAAGAAAGACCAGCAAGCGCTAGGACCGTCTCTTAAAAGTGTTTCAGCTGCGGGATTAGGCTGCCAGCAGTGCAGAGCTTGCTCAGGAATGGCAGCAGGTAGGTGTGAGTGCATCTGCACACACTGTGAGGCGGAGACTCTTGGAGCAAGGCCTGGTCTCAAGGAGGGCAGCAAAGAAGCCACTTCTCTCCAGAAAAAAACATCAGGGACAGACTGACATTCTGCAAAAGGTACAGGGAGTGTACTTATGAGGACTTGGGTAAAGTTATTTTCTCTGATGAATCCCCTTTCCGATTGTTTGGGACACTTGAAAGCAGCTTATTCGAAGGAGACTAGGTGAGTGCTACCACCAGTCTTGTCTCATGCCAACTGTACAGCATCCTGAAACCATTCATGTGTGGGGTTGCTTCTCAGCCAAGGGAATCGGCTCTCTCACAATCTTGCCTAAAAACACAGCCATGAATAAAGAATAGTACCAAAATGTCCTCCAAGAGCAACTTCTCCCAACCATCCAAGAGCAGTTTGGCCATCAACAATGCCTTTTACAGCATGATGGAGCACCTTGCCATAAAGCAAATGTGATAACTAAATAGCTCAGGGAACAAAACATAGAGATCTTGGGTCCATGGCCTGGAAACTCCCCAGATTTTAATCCCATTGAGAACTTGTGGTCAATCATCAAGAGACGGGTGGACAAACAAAAACCAACAAATTCTGACAAAATGCAAGCACTGATTGTGCAAGAATGGACTGCTATCAGTCAGGATTTGGTCCAGAAGTTGATTGAGAGCATGGCAGGGAGAATAGCAGAGGTCCTGAAGAAGAAGGGTCAACACTGCAAACATTGACTTGCTGCATTAACTTATTCTAACTGTCAATATAAGCTTTTGTTACTCCTAATATGATTGCAATTATATTTCTGTATGTGATAAAAACATCTGACAAACACACATAAAAACCAGAGGGCAGCAGATCATGTGAAAATATAATATTTGTGTCTTTCTCAAAACTTTTGGCCATGACTGTACAATATCTATTGTACCAGTCTCCAATGTTAAATCCCCAGTGGTAATTTGAATGAAACACTGGAAGACTCACTAACAGCTTCATTACTGCATCAACCACGGCAGAAACGCCCAATACCTGGTCACAGCGACAGAGGCTAGTGAACATCTTTTACATCCCTGAGTTCAACAGCCTTTGAGACCACTGTCTCAACGTTGAAAGTACTACACAGGAGCACGGTAGCTATTATCTGTATACACACTCCTGATCTATGGCCGTAGTGACTGAGAATTTTGCCAAACACAAGCTACACGATCGGTGAGAGGTGGATTTCCACCAACTTTCCATTTCCATTTCCATATCCACATGATATTATCACTAATGGAGATTGTTACCTATAAGCCAATTATATATAGTCACTATTAAATAGAGGACGAGCACTGCATTTTTTCAACATAGTGTGCAATATGGACATTATCGGCGACTTGCAAGGGCCCTGCAAAGCCGCCAATAGACAGTAATAAGTACCTCTATTTTCAACTATAATATCTATATTTGGAGTATTCTTTGGAATGTATTTAAGCCACATAAGTTTTTATTCAAATTGTATTTTTTCATCTACCTTGTGTTTTTTATATTGTTCTTTATATTGTTTTTTATATTGTATTTTATTTTAAAAAAAAGGTACATTTTATAATCTATTCGTATGTATATGCTATAACATATATGCAGACTATATGTAATAACCCATTTACTACTTATGATCATTTATACAACTCACTGTAAGGAGTTTTGCTAGAGAGCCTAGTATTTCCACACACACATTTCTGGTACAGAGGTGCTAACCAAGTAGTGCACTCACAACACACCTTTAACATCCCCATCTGCATTACCAGGTAGAGATCTTACTACACCCATTTAAAGTGCTGCTATATGGTGTATGCCACCTCTTACACAGGACAATCAGCAGTGAGCTTGGGCATGGCTGCACTAAGAAATAAAGCAATCCTGATGACTGTCTGCAGATGAGAAAAGACTGGTCACACTAGTTTTTGGGAGATTGTCGTATAGTCTGTGTGTAAGTGGTGGTATATGGTGTATGCCACCTGTTACATAGGACAATGAGCAGAGGGTTCTATGCAGCTGTACTACAAATACAATGTAGAACAGCAGCCAGCCACAACAAAATATAACAGTACTGTGGACTTCTTTGGGGTCTGTAACACCTGCTGTCCCCTTTCTGCCAGCAGTCGATCACCACAGTTTTCTGCTAAAATCGTGGTAGCTGCACTGCAAGTCACAGCCAGCAGTCTGGAGTAATCAAAAAAAATAAATAAAGATTTTAAGCCCTTACAAGGGCTGTTGGGTTCTTTCTCTAGTATCCCTGCCTACAGGAATGCTAATTCCCTCTCTAACGCTCTCCCTGCCTGCATGTGAGGCAAGCACCGCCGGCCCAGATTTTTATATGCCAGGGTCATCTGATCTGGCCAACCAAGTGCTGTTATTGACATGTATGAGTCCCACGTCATCGCAGGATGTACCAAAGAGTCTCCTGCATGTTTATTGGCTGAGAAATTGCGCCCAAACTTACAGGAAAAGGATGATACCATTTTCTCGAGTATCGGGAGAAGCTCGTCCAAGTACTCGAACGCGTACCAAGCTCGGACGAGCATGCTCGCTCATCACTAATATTGGTTGTTGGGGATTCTATATCCCCAATTCCACGGGCCGACCGAGAGGAGCAAGCGAACGCTGTCATCGCTCGTTTGCTCCTCGTTTGCTGCTGCCTCGTTTGTTACACGTGGTGGCAGCGAGCGGGAGAGGCCGCAGTGGGGCTGCCCGGGTGATCACTAGATCTGCTGCTGCCGCTCCTATTCCACCGAGCGCCGGCAGCAGATCACTCCTATCACAGTCGCTTGTTTTTCAACATGTTTGAAAAACAAACGACTGCAACGATCAGCCAACATGAACAATGTCGGCTGATCATTGCCTTCTCTTCCACAGGACGATTATCGGCCAAATACGACTGATAATCGTTCCGTGGAATAGGGCCTTATTACATGGTGCCATTATGAGTCCAACAGGCAGATATTGCCCTATGTAATAGACACAGTGATCAGTGTTTGTTCATTTGTTGGCCAATCACATTGTATTGAGATCTGCCTTGTATTGAATGGTCTTTTTTTTTTTTTTTCCAGGTACGCAAATACTTTCTTTTCCTAGAACACATTGCTGGAAATTTTATGTAAAACCCTTAATTGTACATCAAAGACCATGTAGATTCTTGTTGTTTCTATGGTGAACAACATTTCTTCTTCATTCTGAGAGGTTAATGTTCATTTAATCCTCTCAACCTTCTGTTCCTGGCATGGTCTAAAGAATTTAACATGTGCAAAATATTGTTGGTCATGTATATATCTAAAAAATCAATTGACGTGGTAGCAATTAAGGATATGCCTTTTACAATACAACAGGTGCATAAGAACTTAATAGGAAACTAAGAGTGCCTTTCATGACGTGTTTATAGAGATCACAGGACTGTTATTAAGCCGGACGCTGATTAACTATACTCTGATCCTGCCATGGCTTCCTAGTTTCTGTTCTTAGACTGGGCTGTGTTATTGTCAAAAAGCAGGTGCAGCAAAACTTTATCCTGTGTTTCAAACTTCTGACCAAAAACTTCCGGATAAGAATCTGTAGTTATGAACTAGCGGTGACAGCAGACCGCCACTATCTCATATAGGCTCCTCGCAGCCTCCCCGCACTTACCCGCTTTCTGACGGCGGGAGGGAAGAGGAGCAAGCAAGCGTTCACTTGCTCCCGCTGATCGGCCCTTGTAATAGGGGCTTTACTTCTCCTTTGTGATGTGAATGTTCATTGCTGGGAACTTTAGCAATGCAAGGGACCTGGTTATCAGATACACATATTCAGCAAAGCTTATCTGATTTGTATTGTTTTGATACTCATTATTGTAAAAAAATAATAATTATTGTTAACTTTATTGATGGGAGTTATGGAATGGCTATGCAAGCACTGGAATAATTACCATAAACAGTATATTGTGAGGTTTTCACCCAAAAGGACAGGGATACTAAGCCACTTTCCACTAACACCAGTGTTCCCTAACCTGTGGCTCTCTCGTTATTATAAAAATAGAGTTGGAAGTTGGCAGGGTCTGATAGGAGTTGTAGTCACAGGTTGGGAAGAACTGTTCCAGCCATTCGTGCATTCCTTGGGCGCTATTCACACAGCACTTACTGCTGACAGCCACATCTGTAATCACCTATTGCCTAAATCAGAGTAAAATACAAGTAACTGTTTTATAAGTATAATAAGCATATATATATATATATATATATATATATATATATATATATATATGTTATATTCCCTTTTACTAGTGCACAGTGTATTGTGGGACTCTTGTCTTGACATTAAAACTGGTAAAGCTATGATGGATTTACAATATAATATTTTGTGGTCTAAATAACATGCTCTTGAATGGAAATGGGGGACTGATTATATGGCAATGTGGTTTACTACACCAGTGCTTCTCAATTACAGTCCTCAGGCCTCACCAACAGGTCACATTTTGAGGATTTCTTTAGTATTCCACAGGTGATATAATTATACTCAGTGCATCAGGTATTATCACAGGTTCTATGGGAAATCCCCAAAACATGAGGCCTGGACTGGAATTGAAAAGCACTGTATTACACAATGGATCCGTTATAACTGGAAGGCATGATGCTAGGGCAAAGAGAGCCTGGGGACAGCTGTCATGTGTGACCCTTTCACTTTTGGGTTGTAAGGCAGTTCTATGTATACAATTTATTTACTTTGAACTTAAATGCCAAATGGCTCTTTTTTAAAGCTATGTTCACACTATGTAATACAGCAGCCGTAGTTTACTACATCCACTGTATTCAGAGGCAAACTACGGCCGCTCTATTACATGTGCCTGCAGCCAAAACTGCCATATTGGCAGAAGGAACATTATATTTTACCTTTGGGTGTGCCTGCAATCCAATTAAGCAGCCGTACTTAACATTGTGTGCACAACTATTTTCTACGGCCGAAACCCCAAAAAAAATCTGCTACAAAATAATCTGTTTGCAATTCAAATATTAAATATCAACCAAAGAAAAAATTGCAGAACTAATATGTGAATAAAACATATTTCTTTATTTTAATCAATAATAAATTACATAATTATCACCATGAGATACAAATAAGTACAAAACTGAAGAGGGGAATAGATGTCAGTGGGGTATATGTGACTTAGGACAAATAATAAGTAAACGGTATAAAGGGGAACACCCTGTGAAAGGCACAGCTATATATATAGATTAGATAGAAAATGTACCCGGCGCTGCCCGGGTATAAAGTGTCAGTGTGTTAATTAGATTTGTTCTAAGGTGCCCAGGAGGCCAAGCTAAAGGTATTGTTTCATCTGAGTTATTCAGTGGAATTAGTGTATATCTGTAGTGCATAGTTGGAGGGGTTCTGTATACCCACAGTGTATAGTTTTTAGGGGTCTCGCATATCTGTAGTGCATAGTTGGGGGGCTTTATACCTATAGTGTATAGTTGGGGCGTCCTGTATACCTGTAGTGTGTAGTTGAGGGAGGTCCTGTATACCTGCAGTGTATAGTTGGTGAAGGTCCTGTATACCTGTACTGTATAGTTCAGGGGTCCTGTATACCTGTAGTATATAGTTGGTGCTGTATACCTGTAATGTATAGTTGGCGGAGGTCTTGTATACCTGTAGTTTATAGTTTGAGGGTCCTGGATACCTCTAGTGTATAGTTGGTGGTGGTCTTGTATACCTGTAGTATATAGTTTGGGGGTCCTGTATACCTGTAGTGTATAGTTTGGGGTCATGTATACCGGTAGTATAGAGTCGGTGGGGGTGCTATATACCTGTAGTATAGAGTTTGTGGAGGTCCTGTATACCTCGTAGTGTATAGTTTTGGGTTCCTGTATACCTGTAGTGTATAATTTGGGGTCCTATATACCTTTAGTATATAGTAGGTGGAGTTCCTGTATACTTGTAGTGTATATAGTTTTTGGGTCCTGTATAACTGTAGTGTATAGTTTGGGGTCCTGTATACCTGTAGTATAGAGTTGGTGGGGGTGCTGTATACCTGTAGTATAGAGTTGGTGGAGGTCCTTTATACCTGTAGTGTATAGTTTTGGGTTCTTGTATACCTGTAGTATATAGTTGGTGGAGGTCCTGCATACCTGTATTATATAGTTGGTGGAGGTCCTGTATACCTGTAGTGTATAGTTTTGGGTTCCTGTAAATCTGTAGTGTATAGTTTGGGGTCCTGTATACCTGTAGTATATAGTTGGTGGAGGTCCTGTATACCTGTAGTGTAAAGTTTGGGGGTCCCATATACCTGTAGTATATAGTTGGTGGAGTTCCTGTATACCTGTGGTGTATAATTTTGGGGTCCTGTATACCTGTAGTGTATAGTTATGGCAGTGTTATCTAGTCACAGTATGGCGGTATTGGTCAGGTCTGGTATGACAGTGTTATCCAGTTACAGTATGGTGGTATTGGTCAGGTCAGTATGACAGTGTTATCCAGTCACAGTATGGTGGTATTGGTCAGGTGTGGTATGACAGTGTTTTCCAGCACAGTATGGCGGTATTGGTCAGGTCTGGTATGGCAGTGTTATCCAGTCACAGTATGGCGGTATTGGTCAGGTCTGGTGTGGCAGTGGTTTCCAGTCACTGTATGGCCGTATTGGTCAGGTCTGGTATGGCAGTGTTATCCAGTCATAGTATGGCGGTATTGGTCAGGCTTGGTGTGGCGGTGTTAAATGTGACGTGTGGAGCTATTACCTACCTATCCTGATGCTAATTGGTGAGTGAGGATGGGGCACCTTCAGGTTTAGTGCTTAGGGCAGCAGCAGCTGGTAATACTGCCCTGTATACATGTACTGTATAGATGGAGTAGGTAGTCCTGTATACATGTACTGTATAGATGGAGTAGGAGGTCCTGTATAGATGTACTGTACAGATGGAGTAGGGGGTCCTGTATACATGTACTGTATAGATGGAGTAGGGGGTCCTGTATACATGTACTGTATAGATGGAGTAGGGGGTCCTGTATACATGTACTGTATAGATAGAGTAGGGTGCCCTGTATACATGTACTGTATAGATGGAGTAGGGGGTCTTGTATATATGTACTGTATAGATGGAGTAGGGGGCCCTGTATACATGTACTGTATAGATGGAGTAGTGGGTCCTGTATACATGTGCTATATAGATAAAGTAGGGGGTCCTGTATACATGTACTGTATAGATGGAGTAGGGGTCCCTGTATACATGTACTGTATAGATGGAGTAGAGGGTCCTGTATATAAATGTACTGTATAGATGGAGTAGGGGCCCTGTATACATGTACTGTATAGATGGAGTAGGGGGTCCTGTATACATATACTGTATAGATGGAGTAGGGGGTCTACCAGTTATTACTGTGGATGTTGTGAGGCAGCTGCCCTAGCAACCATTGCTCCCTATGAAAATGAAAGCAGTAATCCTATTGGTTGCTAAGGCTCCCAACTGCCGTGTCTGCTGCAGCTAATTATATCACCTGTGTTTGCAGCGTGGAGATTTTCCTATTCATCTCTATAAGGGTGCAGCTCTTCCCCTTCCCCCTCCCCAACTGTACATCTGGCGGGGACGGGACCTTCGCAATAGCCTTCCCGGGCACCCAGTTTATCTATGTGCCAAATTTGGGGTTAAACGGTTCAGGCGTTTGGAAGTCTATTTGGGACAGACAGACAGACTTTCATTTTTATTATATAGATGACCTCCTGTATGTGCAGGGCCAACACACAGGGCAAACACAAGTGTGTGCAGTGGATCAAAGTAAACCCACTAATTTGCCCAGCAAACAGTAAGTACAAGCCCAAATTATAGACAGAAGGAGTGAGAAATAAAATAGCCAAACACAGAAAGGAAGGGGGTGAGCACCAGCTACCACACTGACATCTTACCACTCTGCCTCTGTCTGTCAGCACAGACAGCCCGACGTACGTTTCGCTTACTTCATCAGGAGCTAATGGACACAGGTAACTCACACCTATATATATCCCTCATAATTAAAATAATGAAAAAACCTGCTGACAATTCTAGATCCATCCCATAGACTACATGTTGGACGAAAGGTGGGATTTACAGAGGGGCAGGGGAATGCCAAGTAGTTCACAACAGCAACCTATCTATCCATAGCCAATCAGATGGCTTAGATCACATATGACAAGCATAGTAAGCAGGTTAGGTAGAAAAAAACAAATCCTAACTGCGTGTGGTATCCCTGCCCTTTGCATTAGACATAATGCCAGCTACTCACACCCACACTATAGCCAAACTGCGGCTATAGAAAATAGACATGCTAATTTTCTGCTGCCGCAGTCTGAACAGTAGCTATAGCGTATTCTGTGTATATACACCACAGCTGTTGTTGCATTGATATCAATGTAAACATATTGATTCAATTAACAATGGACGTTCTGTTTACTGAAAAGAACGGCCATCAATTAAATTAATACTTTGTTTGAACATGGCCTAAACCCTTAGGCGACCCTGGACGTACCCGTACGTCTAGGGCCGCCTCACCGCGTTCAGAGCGGGGCCGCAGGGCGGCCGTGCTCTTAACCGCCGCATCCCGGGTGCCGCTCGTAGCCCGGGACCGCAGGTATTAGCAGGCATGGTCCGATCGCCGTGCCCGCTAATACAGTAATCGGATGCACCTGTCAAAGTTGACAGCTGCATCCGATTACCGAATGCACCCGTTCCCTGGTGTCTAGTGGGGAGGATCGCTCCTCCGGGACTTTGTCCCGGAGGAGCGATCCACACATCTTACCCCTTCCGCAGTCAGCGCCGTAATGGCGCTGATCCCGGCTCGGCACTCGATTCCTTCCGGCTGCAGCAGCCGGAAGCAATCAATGTGCCTATCTCATGGATCTGTGCTGCATATCTATGCAGCACAGATCTCAATGAGAGATCAGTGCACTTATACTAGAAGTCCCCCAGGGGGACTTCTAGTATAAGTGTAAAAGTTAAAATAAAAGTGTCATTAATAGTAAAAAGCCCCCTCCCTAATAAAAGTCAGACTCAACCCCCTTTTCCCATGTTATAAATATAAATAAACAAATAAATAAACATGTTTGCTATCGCCGCGTGCGTAATCGTCCGAACTATTAATTAATCACATTCCTGATCTCGCACGGTAAATGGCGTAAGTGCAAAAAAATCCAAAAGTGCAAAATTGCGAATTTTTTTCGCATCAAATCCAGGAAAATTGAAATAAAAAGCAATCAAAAAGTCGAATATGCGCAATCAAGGTACCGATAGAAAGAACACATCACGGCGCAAAAAGTGACACCTGACACAGCCCCATAAACAAAATGATAAAAGCGCTATAAGCCTGGGAATGGAGCGATTTTTAGGAACATATATTTGTTAACAATGGTTTGAATTTTTTACAGGCCATCAGATACAATAAAAGTTATACATGTTACATATCGTCGTAATCGTAATGACTTGAGGAACATATATAATAAGTCAGTTTAACCCCAGGGCAAACGGCGTAAAAACAAAAAAAAAAAACAAATAAAAGAAATGCGTTTTTTTTTTCAATTTCACCACACTTTTAATTTTTTTTCTGGTTTCGCAGTGTACGTTTTGATAAAATTCAGCCTATCATTGCAAAGTACAATTAGTGGCGCAAAAAATAAGGGCTCATGTGGGTTGCTAGGTGAAAAAATGCAAGTGCTATGACCTTTTAAGCACAAGGAGGAAAAACGAAAATGCAAAAATTAAAATTGGCAGCTCTAAGGGTTAATGTAATCTTTTAAATCAGTGGAGTAAGTGGGAGTTGAATAAAATGTCCACGTTCCCTTTAAGTACGTGTGAGAAGCTGGACCGGAACTAGAGTCGTATGAGGGAAGTGGAGCTACGTGTTAAAAAGGGGTGCCAGGGTGGCCATGTTTACCCTCACAATACTCATTCCAAAAAAGAAAAAAAAAAAAAACTTCTACAGCTACAAACTACACAAGATTCGTTACCCATCTTGACTACCCTGAACGTTAAGACTTGCGTTAGCTTTGGAGTTTTTTTTCTAAAGCTGCCCTGTAGTTCAGTTAATATCATGTCTGGCCTTTGCCTTTACTGGTAGAATATTCTACTAGCTATTTACTTATTATCCATGGTTTCCTCACATGTGCATAGTTTTCATGTTTTATGTTTCATGTTTTCATGTGTTGTGCCATAACAAATTATAATTCTCCTAATTTACAGCACTTAAATCAGATAATATAGATAAGCATGATATGTTCAGGTCCTAATTTATCATCTTAGAAATGTTCTTGTACTTAGTTGCACATCCGCTGATGCTACTCCTGCCTGGAATGTAGAAGATATGGAAATATAATATCTTTCCTGACCTGAGAAGAAAAGACTTGGTAAATTGACCTCTCTAAAAAAATATCACTTGAGCTGCCTATTCACAAGACTGATACGATACTATTAGCATTTCCATAGGGTCTTTGGTGTGTCATAGTAAAACTGCACATCCCAAGGTTGCTCAGCTTGTGTTGTCCCATTATATTTTGGACACAAAGAAGCTGAAGTTTGGTAAAGCCCTGTCACATCCTACGATGTAGTGACCGACCCTAAGGCTTCATTCTCCTTTATAATATCCCTTGTTCATTTTCCCTGAATGCGCTCTGAGGTAGGTAAATGAATTCAGTGAACTGGTGGGCGTACGATTCCTTTCTGACCTCATTCCTGTACCATTTGTTTCCCAGCTTGTACCAAGCCAAAGTAGACAGTTCTCTGAGTTTTGTTTCAAATAATTTTCTTTCTGTCTGGACATTTGGCAGTGAATGCTCTTGAACTAAGCTGTCTGGAATCTTACCAATGTCTAATGCACAAGTTTCTACCTCAGCTAGTGCTATGAGTACTATAAGAACTTGTACGCTGAATTACAACTTGTATCACTTTGTCCTAAAAATCCTTAATGTTCTTTTTTTTTTTAATTAACCATATGATTCACAAAGCAACTGGTTGTGTTATCTGAAGGACAAACTGCCCTATGTTATAAAACATGAGCTACTGGCAAACCTTTGAAGAAAGCGTCTCTATACTACAAAGAGGGTAAAAAGATTAACGATTGTCTTTTCTGGACATCATTTCTCACCCCTGCAGCAGACAATGACAGTTGACAGCAGAAAAGAAAAGAAATTCTACTTGAAAACAGAAGCCGATGTTCATGTGCTGTCCAGGGATCAGATAAGATGCCAAGGACCAGAGCATCCCTTGAAAGGAGCGACATGTCAGATGAAAAGGTTTCTAGGATAGTGAAGAGAGGGATTAGGGGAATATTCATGACTCATGAGGATCAGCAGGTGACACCTAAGGCATAGCACTTTATCCGTTTGGCAAACAGTAAATAAAGGCCATTGGTTGCCAGGATAAAATGTAACAACAAAAAGCCAAAGGCTTTAGGAGTATAAAAGAATTCTGGTATTGCCACTTGTTACAGAATGAAAGCATGTACCATCTCTTTAATTTCTAGACTTCAACTAAACTGGTAAAGCATCAGCCTTGTGCTGTCACGTGAGTGATCGTCAAAATGGTAAACGAGGACCATGTAGAAATATGTACAACAAAGTGAACATTGTTTTGATAGAAATATAATCTATGTACAGTATTAAGGGGCAGAACTTCTTACATACAATTTATGAGTTTTATGTCATGTTGTCATGGGTGGTTTTTACTTAGTCTGCCTGTCACTTTTGACATTTTCTAGAAACATTTCAAAAGTTTTTTTCAAGTGGTCTGAGTGTTCAGACCTTGACCGATCGTTAAAGGGGTAGTGCGGCGCTAAAAAATTATTCACAGAATAACACACATTACAAAGTTATACAACTTTGTAATGTATGTTATGTCTCTGAATCGCCCCCTTCCCGTGTCCCCCCCCCCGTGTCCCCCCCCCCGCCCGTGTACCCGGAAGTGTTGGTGCATTATACATAACCTGATCCGTGTCGCGCATGTCCTCCATCTTGTGCCAAACGTCATCACCGCCCCCCCCCTCCGCCGCGTCATAACCAACACTTCCGGGTACACGGGCGGGGGTGGTGGGACACGGGAAGGGGGGATTCACAGACATAACATACATTACAAAGTTGTATAACTTTGTAATGTGTGTTATTATGTGAATAATTTTTTAGCGCCGCACTACCCCTTTAAAACAAGCTGGGAGAGAAGCCCTTTGCTGTATGCTTCTCTCCCTGCTCTCTGTTCACATGACTGAGATGGTTCCATGGGCTTACATTAAGAGTCTGTCTTGGTCAAAAGGCATAGCGATGGGAGAGAAGACTTTTAGGGGGAGATATATGAAGGCTGTGGTTGGACCATACACCAGGAAGAAGACGCAGAGATTGCGCCTTCGTCCTGGTGCGTTTATGCCGCATCCCTACTCGCCTGATGGGCAGTGGGGCACGGCAAGGTAAATGCACCTGATCAGGAGCAGGTGTAGATTTCTGCACCCGTCGTACGGCAGGTGCAGATCAGGCTGGTTTCACTAAGAGGTGTGTGCCTCTTAGTAAATCTGGCGGGAAATTTGGGACAGGGTCTAATTTAAGACCAGCGCACAAATCATATATGTCCCCCTTAGTGTGTGCTTCTCCAGACTCAGGCTAGCATATGTTCAGAGTCTAAATACCAGACACTGAGTGATGCCAAGAGTGTTTTAAAGTGACACTGCCCATTTAGGCTTAGCAGATTACACTTTTTTTAATTCATAAATTCACAATTTCAATTTAACATCTTTATCAACAGTAGTTCAAAATGAGTAGACTCAAACACTATTTTTGTCCTGTAAGCTTTTTTTAGCTTGTTTACCACAGTGACCCTCATAGTGGACATGATTTGAGGGCCTGCTGTGGCAAGATGTACAGTTCAACACTTGGTTACATGTGATTCAAAGTGGTGGTTTTTATTTCTTAAAGGGGTTATTTACCTAAGAGTTAAAAATAAAAAGGAAATGCCAAACCTAGTCCCCCTGAGTATTTCGAGTCATCTCCTGTCTTTCTATCCTGCCACAGTTGTGATTATTATCCTGTCTTTCTTTACTGCACACTGCTGTCATTATTATTGCACAGTAAACACAGGATTGTTTTTGTCACTGATTTTGCACCACATCCCTCCAGTATGTATTTCCATACTAGCTGATGATGTAGCAGAGCTTATGTGCACATGGTGTAGCTATGTACTGTTTAACAGGCATCTGTTTACTGGGGGGTGGGGGGTGTAGGTTTAGATCTCTGCTTTCTGACTATTAATGAAAACATTCTAGTTCCATCCAGACTTTAAGAACATCCATAACACTTACAATATACAGAGCTGTAACACAAAGACAGGTACATATGTATTCATTAACACACAGCAAGCAGAGATAGAACTATAACTTTTCAAAGTCTATGGAAGCAGCACTTTCACTAGCAGTGAACAGGTGCAGATGGTGTCTCTTGGGGGCCGGGTTACCAAGTCAATAGGTGCAAGATAGGTTATACATGTAAATAAGACATAGGGGGATGACATTTGGAAGGGGGATCATTTAGAATATTGTTTTTGTTACCCGGATAACCCCTTTAAGATTGCAGATGGATCTTTGGTTATGGAACAACATTTCTTTAGTTTTCCTCATTTTTTCAAGTCAGAAAAAGACTACAAGTAAAATCTGAAAGTTGATCATTGAAAAATAGAATTCAGTTCTCAAAATAATACCCCAAACATTGCACAAAAATCAGTGCTATACAGTGCCTAAAATGGCTAATACTCTACCCAAATTACCATACTGCAGCCTCCAGTATATAAATGCAGACACTTTGTAGACGTGTAATTTTTCTTTGTATATCCGTTGCTTAGCATCTGATCTTTTTTTTTTTTTTTCTTAGTCCTGTATAATAATTAAACTAATGAAAATATCCAATAAACATTTTGCACTGAATATGTTTAGTATATACTATACCATTAATATATTTGAAATAGTTTTTACTATTATTAGTAATCTTTTTTTTTTTTAAACATGGATCTAAAAGAATTGTTGTAAAGAAAATTAAATATGCCTCTACAACTGCAGTCTTCCCTGTGTAATCCTGACTTTAGTATGTTTGCCAGGATTTAGTAGACTTCACAAAAAGTAGTAGTAGACGTAACAAAAATTTGCACGATGTGGGTTAACAACCATAGCAAAGCTATTAGCATGTCTAGAAAAACAGCTAGGACCCATTAGTACATAACAGAGTCCAATAGTTTTTCACAGCCGACCTTCAAGGATGTAGCAGCTAATTTCAGCAAACAAAAAAGCCATGCTCTATTGGTGACTCCACAAATATTGAACAAAAGTCTTCAGCACTGTAACACTGTTGACAAGTGGAAGATAATGCAATTGTCTTTTTTGTTACCATGAAGTACAATGTGTGGTTTCAGCCATTACACTTTCAGCAAACTGTGTGGATGGTGTGATTGTGAGTATGGCATGTTTGTTCTGCCAATATAAACCTGAAACTTACACACTTATCTTAAGCATCATCCTTTCAACCAAGGCAACTGAGAGTTTCTGCTGAAAGAAGATTTCCCACTGCTCTGGAGAGGATCTCATTTGCTTGTTGCTATCTGTCTTTTGCCTTGACACATTTTTAGATGGCTTTGACTTTTTGGCATGTACCCTAAAAAGTAGTAAAAGCTAACTAACTTCATTCAGTTTAACATTTTTAGAAATTATGAAAAGACTTTGTCAATTCTTAAAATATATAATTTTATATTAGAAGTTGTGTTCTTAGCCATAAATAATGATGTCACACCCTTGACATAAATAGCATTCAAAACAGGGAAAAAGCTAGGAAACTATTAGGGGAGTTTAGGAATCATTTTTGCCATTGTTGTGGTACAAAAGAGTTGCAATGTTTGGCACATGCTGTGTTTGTTTTAAAGTTGTAAAGGGTTAACCAGATTGGTGAGGCAAAAGGCAGAAATGAACACCAGCTCATAGGAGGTGTAGGTTTCATTTTCTGTCTAGAATGTCTAAATAAATTAGGTTCCTTTCTTTGCGCCAAGCTTCAGTTTTAGTGTACCTTCACACGTACACTAATTTGATGCAAATTTCCAGCAAAATCCACTGCAAATCCATGTAGTGTAAAGTTCTATGAGGTTACATATCTGCAGCGGAATGTTCATTCTGCTGCGGATATGTTACCCGGCCCCTTTAACCCCCCGCAGCCCCCGACCCGGAGCATACATTACCTGCTCGGAGCCACGGCTGTGTATGAGGCTCTCGTCAGTCTCCATCAGCCAATCAGTGCTGCCGTGCACTGATTAGCTGATGGGGACTGACGGGAGCCAGGAGCCTCACACATAGTAGTGGCGCTGAGCAGGTAATGTATGCTGCATGCGGCGGGGGGTTAAAGGGGCAATTAGCAAGACACACTTAATAAAGCAATGGTTCTGCAGGTGGGGATCAAAGACTTCTTGTCAGTACCTAGGCTTTCTGGCTGATGTTTTGGTCACTTTTGAATGTTGGTGGTGGTTTCACACTTGTGGTAGCATGAGAGGAACTCTACAACTCCACTGGAGGGCAACAACCCAGCAGCAGGACCGCTACCTCCACCTTTGTGCAAGGAGGAACAGGAAGGGCACTGCCAGAGCCCTGCAAAATGACCTCCAGCAGGCCACAAATGTGCATGTGTCTTCATAAAGATGGTGTGAGGGCCCGACGTCCACAGATGGGGGTTGTGCTCAGAGCCCAACACCGTGCAGGACGCTTGGCATTTGCCAGAGAACTCCAGGATTGGCAAATTCGCCACTGGCATCCTGTGCTCTTCACAGTTGACGGAGTGGAAACGCTGTGGAGAGCGATCTGCTGCCTGCAACATCCATCAGCATGACCGGTTTTGTGGGTCAGTAATGGTGCAGAGTGGCATTTCTTTGGAGGGCCGCACAGCCCTCCATGTGCTTGCCAGAGATGAAGGAATTGAAGCTTTGGACTCGCCCACCCGTTCCCAAGACCTGAAACCGATTAAGCACATCTTGGACATCATGTCTCACTCCATCCACCAACAGGTAGATGTGGTGATATTGCACCACAGACTGTCCATGAGTTGGCAGATGCTTTAGTCCAGGTCTGGGAGGAGATCCCTCAGGAGACCATCCGCAACCTCATCAGGAGCATGCCCAGGCATTGTGGGGAGATCATAGGCAGGTGGAGGCCACACTGAGCCTCATAAGGACATTACATCAAAGTTGGATCAGCCTGGAGTGTTTTTCCACTTTAATTTTGTGTGTTACTCAAAATCCAGGCCGTCATTGGTTAATTAATGTGATTTCCATTAATGATTTTTTGTGTGATTTTTTTTGTCCGCACATTCAACTTTGAACAGAACAATGTATTCAATGAGACTATTTCATTCATTCAGATCTAGGATATGTTATTTGAGTGTTCCCTTTATTTTTTTGAGCAGTGTATTTCTGGAGCAGTGTAATTCCGCCAAATAATAAAATAATGGATAATTTGTACCTGTCATGAAGTTCCCTCACCCGATTAGCATGTTGTTGCTCCTGGCACCAGAAGTTTGAGTAACTATGGAAGTGACCACACTGGGTCGGTTCCATGCACAAGTCCCACTGGATCAGAAAGGGTGTCGCGCGTGGAACCAACTCAACGTGGTCTTATCCATAGATAACTGAAATTTCGGTGGCAGGAGTGACTCTACACTGATCACTGTAACCCTTACAATTACAAAGACAATAACTAATGCAGAATTGTAAAAGCCCACCCTATTAATGCTGTACTGTTATGTGTCTTTACACGACCTGCATTTACTAGTTATATGTCTGTGAAGTATGTGGTAGCATACTTTACTCTCTGGCCAACAGCCTGTTCCATCTCAATCATTGTATTATAGCCTATGGTTCAAACGAGTCTTATCTCGCAGCCAGCTAAATTTTGATTGGTTGTGATCTGGGTGCCCAGATCCCCATTTATAAAACAAACCAAAAGCAGCACGGGGCTGAGATGAGCTCCATACTTATATAATCCATCTCCTAAAAAGGAGATAAACGGCGAGAGAAGCTGAATGCTTATCCTAGTTTGTTCTAGCGATCAGTGGGGATATGATTACCCAGACCCCAACAGATCAAAACTTTTGAAATGGTTCTATGACAACTCAAAAGTTTTGTTGAGTGACATTTAACAGTTTGATTAAATAACGCTTTTGTTTGCATTAAACCCAAATCCAGAATCCTCATTCATCTTTACCTATGTTTATATACAAACTAAATAGAATTTGTCTTTGTGACCCCAGTTGCAATTTGGAAATCACTCATATCAAAGATGAACAACTAATATTTACATTATAGTTTAGCAATGCCAGATTTTTAAACCTTTACACCTTTTTAACCCCTTAAGGACAGAGCCTGAAATGGCCTTAATGACAGAGACAAATTTTATGAATATGACCAGTGTCACTTTATTCATTAATAACTTTGGGATGCTTTTACCTATACGGCTGATTCTGAGATTGTTTTCTCGTGACATATTGTACTTTACATTTCTGGTAAATTGGAGTCGATACTCATAACGAATCTTTATGAAAAAAAAACCAAATAACGTGAACAAATGTAAAAAAATGAATTTTTCCAACTTTGAAACTCTTTTGCTTATACAGAAAGTGGTTATACCACATAAATTATATATTAAATAGCATTAGCAACATGTCTACTTTATGTTGGCGGAATTTATTAAACAATCTTTATTTTTTTTTAGACAATAGGAAGCTTAAAACATTAGCAGCGAATTTCCAAATTTTCAGTAAAATTTCAAAATCAGATATTTTTAGGGACCTGTTCAGGTTAAAAGTGTATTTGAGGGGCCTGTATGTTAGAAAGCCCCACAAAGCACCCCATTTCAGAAACTGCACCCCCCACACTCTGCAAAAGCATATCCAGAAAGTTTTTTAACCCTTTAGGGGAGTCACAGAAATAAAAGCTAAGTGTGTAAGAAATTTGAAAATTTAAATTTTCTGTGCAGAGATTTTATTGTAATCCAATATTTTTCATAATTATAAACCTATTACCAGAGAAATGCACCCCAATATTGATTGCCCCGTTTCTGCAGTTTACAGAAATAACCCATATGTGGCCCTATTGCGCTATTTGACGCAACCGCAAGCCTCAGATATAAAGGAGTGCCTAGTGAATTTCAACACCTCCGTTATATTTGGTCATTTTTGACCGTACCACTTCAGGTTGGGAGAGGCTCTGGGGTGCCAAAACCTAAAAAACACCCCTAAAGGGACACCATTTAGAAAACTACACCCCTCAAGGAATGTAACAAGGGGTGCGGTGAGCATCTGGACCCCACAGGTGCTTCACAGATTTTCCGAACAATATGGCATGAAAAAAGAAAAATTTATTTTTTACACTAAAACGTTGTTCTAGCCTTCAATTTTTCATTTTCTTAAAGGGATAAGAGGAAAAAAAGACACAAAATGTGTAGCGCAGTTTCTCCCGAGTACAAAAATACCCCACATGTGGCGATAAAGCGCCAAGGGGGCGCAGGACGAGCCTCCAAAGGGAAGAAGCGCCAATTGGCTTTTGGAAGCTGAATTTCACTGGAAAGGATTTCAAGGGCCATGTCGCATTTACAGAGCCCTCGTGCTGCCAAGACACTGGAAACCCCCCACAAGTGACCCCATTCTGGAAACTACACCCCTCAAGGAATCTAACAAGGGGTTCAGTGAGCATATGAACCCCACTGGTGATGGGCACAAATGTGGAACAATGTGACGTGAAAAGGAATATTTTCATTTTTTCACTTTCATGGCACAAATGTGCCCGTCATCAAGGGGTAAATATCCTCACTGCACCCCTTGTTAGATTCCTTGAGGGGTGTAGTTTCCAGAATGGGGTCACTTGTGGGGGGTTTCCAGTGTTTTGGCAGCACGAGGGCTCTGTAAATGCGACATGGCGTTCATCATCCATTCTAGCCAAATCCAACCTCCAAAATCCAAATGGCGCTCCTTCCCTTCGGAGGCTTGCCCTGCGCCCACATGGCGCTTTATGTCCACATGTGGGGTATTTACGGACTCAGGGGAAATTGCTCTACACCTATTGTGTGTTTTTTTTCTCTTTTAACCCCTTGTGAAAATGATAAATTCAAGGCTTAACCAACATTATAGTGTAAAAAATTTAATATTTCATTTTCACTCCACATTGTTCCACATTTGTGCCCGTCACCAGTGGGGTCCATATGCTTACTACACCCCTTGTTACATTCCCTGAGGGGTGTAGTTTCCATAATGGTGTCACTTGTGGGGGGTTTCAACTGTCTTGGCAACACAGGGGCCTTTTGAATGCAACATGGCCCCTCGAAATCCATTCCATCCAAATCCAGCCTTCAAAAACCAAATGGCGCTCCTTCCCTTCGGAGGCTTACCCTGTACCCGCATGGCGCTTTATGTCCACATGTGGGGTATTTCCGTACTCAGGGGAAATTGCGCAACACATTTAGTGTTTTTTTTTATCTTTTAGCCCCTTGTGAAAATGAAAAAATCATGACAAGATTAATGATTTAGAGTAAAAATTTTACAAAAATTACACTAAATGTTGGTCTAGCCTTGATTTTTTCCATTTCCACAAGGGGTTAAAAAAGAAAATGAACACAAAACGTGTAGAGTAATTTCCCCTGAGTAGGAAAATACCCCAAATGTGGACATAATGTGCCATTTGGGCACAGGACAAGCCACCAAAAGGACACAGCGCCATTTAGAGGCTGGAATGGAGGATGGAGGCCATGTCGCAATTACAAAGCTCCTGTGCTGCCAGGACAGTAGAAACCGCTGACAAGTGACCCCATTCTGGAAACTACACCCCATAAGGAATCTAACAAGGGGTGCAGTGAGCATATGGACCCCACTGGTGATGGGCACTTACGTAGAACATGTGCTGAGAAAATAAAAAATATGATTTTTTTCATTTTCACGTCCCAAATGTGGCCGTCACCAGGGGGCCATATCCCCGCGGCCCCCCTTGTTAGATTCCTTATGGGGTGTAGTTTCCAGAATGGGGTCACTTGTGGGGGGTTTCTACTGTTCTGGCCACACAGAGGCTTTGTAATTGCATCATGGCAAGTCTCTAATGGGAATGGCGGCCATACCTATTTAGCTGGGGAAAAGGGACAATTCTAATTTATTTGGGCGTATTAGGCCAATTATTAGTTTATAAGGTTGAATATGACAGGTGTCCATCAAACTCAATCTGTGTTGATCCAGAGGAAGGCAAAAAACCCTCGTGAGGCAGACGACAGTAGCCTCATCACAGGGGAAAAATTCCTTCCCGACTCCATATTGGCGATCAGAATAATCCCTGGATCAACGTGACCCCTGAAATAGGAATAAGGGACAGAATTTAGATAGATGTAGAACTCCAATGACGTGTGGTGCACCTTGAAGCGATCCAGTATGCAGAGGCCAGGACAGGTGTCACACTGGAAAATGGTGTCCTTCCTGATCCCCCTGTTACACCACACTCTGCACTTCTTCTGGGGTCTTCTGTTTTCCAGTGTGGGGGACGTCACCTGGAAAATGTTGCCCGGGGGTGATCCGGGGTCCTTCATATCCAGAAGCGCTGGGTCCGCTCCATGGCTGCTAAATATTAGGGCTCTATTACTGCTTCTGATATGTTCGGATCGTGCCGCAAGCTACAGTAGCTCGGGCAGCGAGGGACCGGAGGAGGGGGTGCTGGTATAAAAGTTTTCCCCGTACGGGTGGTAACCTTTATCCAGCAGTGGGAAGATCAGTTCCCGGACGATCTTCCCACTTGTTCCGAGGATGGGGGGGAGGGGGCATCTGGAGGCATCTGGGGCTTGATTCGGGTGTCCCTTCCTACATACACTCTAAGGGTACGTGCACACTGCGGAATCGCGACAGATAACCCTTCGTGCATTCCACAGCTGGCACCCACCGGCGGAGTGATGCAGGCGCACGTCTCCATCCGTGTCATAGACTCCATTGTATCCACGGGCGGATTCCGCTCTCCGTCCAACGTGTTCATTCTTTGGATGGACGATGGAATCCGCCCATGCATAGATTGAAGTCTATGACACGGGTGGAGACACGCGCCCGCATTAGTCCGCCGGCGGGTGGCAGCTGCGGAATGCACGAAGGGTTATCCTTCGCCATTCCGCAGTGTGCACGTACCCTAAATCTGTAAGTGTACCCATAGGTACGCTCACAGAGTTTGTAGAATTTCACGCCATACCGTCATCTCTAATTGGGACGGTACTGGCGGAAAAGACGTGTCTGGGGGGCAGCGTACGCTACGCTACCCTCAGACACGTCACTGGATGATGAGGATGATGAGGATGAATGGAAGAAAGAAGGACCCCCCATTCATTCTCACTGGCTGTTTCGGTGTCGGAGGCAATAATAACGTATGCGTCCGACGCCGAAAACACCCTGGGGGCCATCTTTATACGGGGATTGGTATATGGGGTATGTAGTGGTGTAGTGTCAAACTTTATTCAATGTAGTGTGGTGTAATGTAGTGTTTTTTACGTGTTTTTTTACAGTAAGTATAAAAAAAAACCTACGCCAACAAAGGAGTTGCTGATAAATGCCGCACTTATGCGCGGCACTTATCAGCAGACCGTGGCAGTAGAATATAGAAAAAAAACACCCTACGCCAAAAAGGAGGAGTTGCTGATTAGCAGCGCACTTACGTGCGATGCTGATCAACACTCAGCGGCGATAGGGTGCGGAAAATAGAAAAAAAAAATTGGAAAAAAACAAACAAAACTTTTTCTACATTCTGAACATCCCTGTAGCTGCTGATAAGTGTATTACACATATCAGCCGCTAGAGGGCAGCAGAGCACAAAATCCGGAAAAAGACGAGGCTGGAGCCGAAAAAACCCGAAAAAAGCCAAAGGGGACCGCCGGAAATAGCCGAAGACCCGACAGAAAGACGGAGGACGCCGCGAACCCGAACCCGATCAGGACCCCGGGACAGGTGAGTAATGTACAAATTCCTGCTCTGGACCCCTCAGCTACCTAGCTGAGGGGTACAGAGCAGGTATTTACTATTTTTGTGGACTCTGATCGCCGTGCCACTGGCCCGATCACCGTTCACGGCGATCGGGCCGGTGGCACCGTGACCACCATTACTTTTTACAGTAATGGCGGTCTGTGCCGTCCTCGATGACCCGGAAAGGTTCCGATCGCCGCTATTGGCTGATCTGAATTGATCAGCCAATAGCGGTCCGATGACCCGGAAAGGTTCCGATCGCCGCTATTGGCTGATCTGAATTGATCAGCCAATAGCGGCGATCGTAAGCACAGGGGGTGTTAACCACCCCCCGTGCCGAGAAGCTAAGATGGCCTGCTATGATTTATAGCAGGCCATCTTCCCCGATCGCTGTGTGTGAACACACAGCGATCGGGGAAACATTGGGCGTAAATTTACGCCCTGATGCGTTAAGTACCAGGGCGCGAGGGCGTAAATTTACGCCCGATGTCGTTAAGGGGTTAAACCTTACCCCAACCCACATCCACAAAAACTGAAAATCCTACTGGTATCCAAATTCATGTAGGGTCCCTTTAAAACCTTAGTCACATTTTCCACATATTGTGACTTAATGGGGTATCTTGCCTGATGCTGTCAACCTAGCGTAGGTTCCCAATTGTACCCACTACAATACCCCCTATTCCAGCTATAGCACCTGGAAGACCGCTACTACTAGGTAATCTAATTTTTATAATTAGAGAAAGAGCCCACTCACTTCACAAATGGCTGGACAGTTCTTTCAATGCTGGTATCTACTCCCCAGAGACATCCATTGATCATGTGGAAACCGACATTGTAGTAGATGTCAAATTAACACTTTTTGCATGATTGGTCTATTGTCTTTAACGTTTCTCTCCACACAAAAGCGGCTGGTGACGCCTGTGTTTCCCCACAACACAATGTCCACAGTTCTGAAAGAGAAACAAGGGTCTCACTGTGAGACTACATCTAGCAGAATTCTAGAAATGAGGGAGGACGGCTTAGTTGCTTAGCAGGTTGTGTTAGAAATTGAATGGCCTTGCCTTTCCTGGTTTATGATTTCCTTGTATATGGAAAGATTGCCACAAAGAGAAAACAAGACAAAAATCCACACATAACTTCACAGCAAAACGTCTCCAAAATATATCTGGGGATTTAGAATATGTTGGTGAAATGATTGTGATAGATTGGGGTCTTACAAATGGCTTTCAGTCTTTATTAGTGTATTGTGTGCCCTGTCTTTTACGGCAGGGTTGGCACTATTCTCCATTTATCTATTGCTCTCTAAGACCTATGTGTTAAATCCCCTCTGATGGAGATATACACATTAGATAACTCCTTAGGTGAATGCCTAATCTACATATTCTTACCCAGTTCCTCCTATACATGTATGCTGTACTTACCTAAAGATGGCCATATACATTAAAGGAGAAGTCCAGAGAAAATTTTTATTATTAGTATTGGATTGCCCCAAAAAGTTTTACAAATCACCAATATACACTTATTATGGGAAAAGCACATAAAGTGCTTTTTTCCCTGCACTTACTACTGCATCAAGGCTTCACTTCCTGGATAAAATGGTGATGTCACAACCCGACTCCCAGAGCTGTGAGGGCTGAGGCTGCTGGAGAGGATGATGGCAGAGGGATCGCTCCTTCACTCCTCCTTTACCTGTCGGGTCTTCGCCAAGATGGCACTGATCCCGGCTCGGCACTCGGATGCTTTCGGCTGCAGCAGCCGAAAGCAAACGAGTGCCGATCTCATTGATCTTTGCTATATAAGTATACAGCAAAGATCTCAATGAGAGATCAGTGCACTTATACTAGAAGTCCCCCAGGACTGTGTTGTTATTAGTAAAAGCCCCCTCCCCTAATAAAAGTTTGAATTACCCCCCTTTTCCCATGTTTTAAATAAAAGTAAATAAATAAACATGTTTGGTATCGCAGTGTGCGTAATCGCCCGAACTATTAATTAATCACAATACTGATCTTGCACGTTAAAAAAAAATTCCAAAGTGCAAAATTTCGCATTTTTGGTCGCATCAAATCCAGAAAAATGTAAGAAAAAGCAATCAAAAAGTCATATATGCGCAATCAAGGTACCGATAGAAAGTAAACATCATGGTGCAAAAAAATGACACCTCACACAGCCCCATAGACCAAAGGATAAAAGCGTTATAAGTATGGGAATGGAGCGATTTTAAGGAACATATATTTGTTAACAATGGTTTGAATTTTTTACAAGCCATCAGATAAAATAAAAGTTATACATGTTTTACCCCAGGGCGAATGTTTTACCCCAGCGCGAATGGCGTAAAAACAAATACCCCCCAAATAAAAGAAATGCGTTTTTTTGTTCAATTTCACCACACATTGAATTTTTTCCTAGTTTTGCAGTGTACTTTATGCAAAAATTCAGCCTGTCATTGCAAAGTACAATTAGTGATGCAAAAAATAAGGGCTCATGTCGGTTTCTAGGTGGAAAAATGCAAGTACTACGGCCTTTTAAACACAAGGAGGAAAAAACTAAAACGCAAAAACGAAAATTGGCTCCGTCCTTAAGAGGTTAACCCCTTAACGACCACGTGTCTAAATGTATGCCCCCGAAGGCTGGGCCTTAACGCAAACGGGCGTACATTTACGCCTGTGGTTTCCCCGATTGCTGTGTGTACACACACAGCGATCGGGGAAGATGGCCTGCTATTATGTATAGCAGGCCATCTCTGTTCGTCGGCATGGAGGGTGCCGACGATCGCTGCTATCGACTGATCAATATAGATCAGCCGATATCAGCTGAAAACAGCTTTCTGGGTCATCGTTGAGCAATGGCAATGGCAATGGCGATTGGTGCTGTCCGAGACAGCACCAATCGGCATTAGTGTCCGGGGAAAAGATGGCGCCGGTGCCACCCCCACGATCGTCGGTGATTAAAGTGTAAAAAGAAAAGTTTCACCGGGTTCTGCATCCCTCACGCGTCTCCGCCCGTGTCATAGACTCCGTTCTATGCACAGGCGGATTCCGTCGTCCGTCCAAAGAATGAGCACGTCGAAAGAATGAGACGCGTGCCTGCATCAGTCCGCTGGCGGGTGCCAGCTTCAGAGTGCAGAAAGGGTTATCCTTCACCATTCTGCAGTGTGCACGTACCCTTTTAGAGTGTATGAAGGAAGGGAGGGAGGGAAGAGAGTTAGTGGGAAAATCTTTTAGGAATTGATCTTTTTTACGGGGATAACTTTTATACCAGCATCCCCCCCTTCTGGTCCCTCAGAAGCGGACCCAGTGCTTCTGGATATGAAGGACCCCGTATTGTACCAGGACAACATTTTCCAGGTGATGCCCCCCACACTTGAAAATTGGAGACCCCAGAAGAAGTGCAGAGTGTGGCGTAACAGGGGGATCAGGAAGGACACCATTTTCCAGTGTGACACCTGTCCTGATCCCTCCAGCTTCTGCATACAGGATCGCTTCAAGGCGTACCACATGTCATTGGAGTTCTAATTTTTCTAAATTCTTTCCCTTATTTCTATTTCAGGGGTCACGTTGATCCAGGGATTATCCTGATTGCCGTTATGGAGTCGGGAAGGAATTTTCCTTGTGATGAGGATACTGTCGTGTGCCTCACAAGGGTTTTTTTTGCCTTCCTCTGGATCAACACAGGTTGAATTTGATGGACTCCTGTCATTTTCCACCCTATAAACTAATAATTGGCCTAATACCCTCAAATAAATTAAAAATTGTCCCTTTTCCCCAACTAAATAGGTATGGCCACCATTCCCATTAGAGACTTGCCATGATGCAATTACAAAGCCCTTGTCCTGCCAGGATAGTAGAACCCCCCCACAAGTGACCCCATCCTGGAAACTACACCCCATAAGGAATCTAACAACGGGGGCAGCGGGGATATGGCCCCCTGGTGATGGGCACGTTTGTTACGTGAAAATGAAATTTTTTTTTATTTTTTTTATTTTCACAGCACATGTTCTACATATGTGCCAGTCACCAGTGGGGTCCATATGCTCACTGCACCTCTTGTTAGACTCCTTGAGGGGTGTAGTTTCCAGAATGGGGTCACTTGTGTGGGGTTTCTACTGTTCTGGCAGCACAGGGGCTTTGTAATTGCGACATGGCCTTGATCCTCCATTCCAGACTCTAAATGGTGCTCTGCTTTCCCTGTACCCATATGGTATATTATGTCCACATGTCGGGTATTTTTATACTCAGGGGAAGTTACCCTACCCGTATTGTGTTCATTTTCTTTTTCAACCTCTTGTGGAAATGAAAAAAAACAACATTTAATATAAAATAATTTTAATTGTCTTGATTTTTTCATTTTTACAAGGGGTTAACAGATAAAAGAAACACAAAATGTGTAGAGCAATTTCCCTTGAGTACGAAAATACCCCACATGTGGACATAAAGCGCCATGCGGCTGCAGGGTAAGCCTCCAAAGGGAAGGAGCGCCATTTGGCTTTTGGAGGCTTGATTTGGCTGGAATGGATTTTGAGGGCCTTGTTGGATTTAAAAGGCCTCTGTGTTGCCAAGACAGTTGAAATCCATTTGCTCACTGCACCCCTTGTTAGATTCCTTGGGGGGTGTAGTTTCCAGAATGGGGTCACTTGTTGGGGGTGTCCAGTGTTTTGGCAGCATGAGGACTTTGTAAATGCGACATGGCGCTTGAAATCCATTCCAGTAAAATTCAGCTTCCAAAGGCCAATTAGCGCTCCTTCCCTTTGGAGGCTTGTCCTGCTTGGCACTTTATGTCCACATGAGGGGTATTTCCGTACTCGGGAGAAACTGCGCTACACGTTTGGTGTTTTTTTTTCTTTAATCTCCTTGTAAAAATGAAAAATGAAGGTTAGAACAACGTTTTAGTGTAAAAAATTAAATTTCCCTTTTTTATGCCACATTGTTCTGAAAATCTGTGAAGCACCTCTGGGATCCAAATGCTCACCGCACCACTTGTTTAATTCCTTGAGGGGTGTGGTTTTCTAAATGGTGTCCCTTTAGGGGTGTTTTTTAGGTTTTGGCACCCCAGAGCCTCTGCCAACCTGAAGTGGGACAGTCAAAAATGACCAAATATAACGGAGGCGTTGAAATTTTCTAGGCGCTCCCTTATATCTGAGGCTTGTGGTTGCGTCAAATAGCGCTATAGGGCCACATATGGGGTATTTATATAAACTGCAGAAACGGGGCAATCAATATTGGGGTGCATTTCTCTGATAATAGGTGTATAATTATGAAATATATTGGATTACAATAAAATCCCTGCACAGAAAATTTAAAATTTCTTACACACTTAGCTTTTATTTCAGTGACTCACCTAAAGGGTTAAAAAAACTTTCTGCATGTGCTTTTGCAGAGTTTTGGGGGTGCAGTTTCTGAAATGGGGTGCTTTGTGGGGCTAACATACAGTCCCCTTAAATACACTTAAAACTTGAACAGGTCACTAAAAATATCTGATTTTGAAATTTTACAGAAAATTTGGAAAATTGCTGCTAATGTTTTAAGCTTTCTATTGTCTAAAAAAATGAAAGATAGTTTAATAAATGCTACCAACATAAAGTGGACATGTTGCTAATGCTATTAATATATTATTTATGTGGTATAACCATTTTCTATATAAGCAGAAAAGTTTCAAAGTTGGAAAAATGCATTTTTTCCCAATTTTTCACATTATTTTGTTTTTTTTTTCATAAAGATTTGTTATAAGTATTAACTCCAATTTACCAGAAATGTAAAGTACCATATGTCATGAGAAAACAATCTCAGAATCAGCCCGATAGGTAAAAGCATTCCCAAGTTATTAATGAATAAAGTGACACAGGTCATATTCATAAAATTTGTCTTGGTCCTTAACCTCTTAAGGACATATGACGTACCGGTACGTCATATGTCCTCACTTGCACTTCAAAGCGGGCCCGCGCGGCGGCCCCGCTTTGAAGTGCCGCGAGTAGCCCGGGACCGCTGCTAGCGGGCACGGTCTGATCGCCGTGCCCGCTAATTAGCTAATCGGAGGCAGCTGTCAAAGTTGACAGCTGCCTCCGATTACCGGAGGCAACGTTTCCCTGGGGTCTAGTGGGGGAGATCGCTCCTCCGGAACCTTGTCCCGGAGGAGCGATCTCCGTTACTGATGCCGGCCGGGGACGCGTCCAAGATGGCGCCGTCCTCGGCTCGGCACTCGTTCGTTTTCGGCTGCAGCAGCCGAAAGCAAACGAGTGCCGATCTCATGGATCTCTGCAGCATATCTATGCTGCAGAGATCTCAATGAGAGATCCAAGTGTATATACTAGAAGTCCCCCAGGGGGGCTTCTAGTATATGTGTAAAAAATAAAAATAAAGTGTTGTTAATAGTAAAAAGCCCCCTCCCCTAATAAAAGTCTGAATCACCCCCCTTTTCCCAGGTTTTAAATAAAAGTAAACAAATAAATAAATAAATAAACATGTTTGGTATTGCCACGTGCGTAATCGCCCGAACTATTAATTAATCACATTCCTGATCTCGTACGGTAAACGGCGTCAGCGCAAAAAAATCCCAAAGTGCAAAATTGCGCATTTTTGGTCGCATCAAATCCAGAAAAATTTTTATAAAAAGTGATCAAAAAGACGTATATGGGCAATCAAGGTACCGATAGAAAGATCACATCATGGCGCAAAAAATGACACCTCGCACAGCCCCATAGACCAAAGAATAAAAGCGCTATAAGTCTGGGAATGGAGCGATTTTAAGGAATGTATATTGGTTAACAACGGTTTGAATTTTTTACAGGCCATCAGATACAATATAAGTTATACATGTTATATATATCGTTTTAATCGTAACAACTTGAGGAACATGCATAATAAGTCAGTTTTACCCCAGGGCGAATGGCGTAAAAACACAGTTCCCCCAAATAAAAGAAATGCGTTTTTTTTTTTTCAATTTCACCACACTTTGAATTTTTTTCTGGTTTCGCAGTGTACTTTATGCAAAAATTCAGCCAATCATTGCAAAGTACAATTAGTGACGCAAAAAATAAGGGGTCATGTGGGTTTCTAGGTGGAAAAATGCAAGTGCTATGACCTTTTAAACACAAGGAGGAAAAACCGAAAACGTAAAAACGAAAATGGGCCACGTCCTTAAAGGGTTAAAGGACAAGTGCCATGAAAAACTTTTTCCCAGTAATTGAAGCAGATTAGAAAGTTATATAACTCTTAATATGCTTCAATCACCTATCTGCCTCCCTTCACTGTCTTTTCCCCCCTCCACCCCCCACCAGGAAGTGTCCTGACTCACACAGACCTGATTACTGTCGTCACCGTCACCAAGCTCTTCTCTCAGCTCCTTCTCCTGTTACACTAGTGCAATGCCCTGGCCCCTGGGGGCCACTTCCGCAGTGCTGGTGTTATGAGCGGGCAATGACCGGGGCAGCTGCAGGGGTTATACTTGTCACGGTATAGGCCTGAGGGCAGCACAGCTGTAGGGCCGGTCTGTGGAATCTGCGGGTGATGATGGGCATGCGATTCTTCGCTGCACTTAGTCAGGGCACCAGTTAGTGGACACCAATGCCAGGGTTCAGTAACAGCGGTTTTATTATAGATAAGGTAACTAGTAGCAACAGTTCTGTCCGGATGCAACCGGGTATATGGCAGGCTTTGACAAATAAAGCAGGAGTGGTGCTGCATAGGCTGTGAGAATACGTGCCGGATGATGGGAGTAGGAGTATGAGAGAGATAGCGTTGCTGGGTGGATTAGCTTGAGAATAATACTTGCTGTGAATCCTTGTAGCGATGAGGAGAGATAACGGAATGACACCCAGATGAGGGAAGGAACTCCGGACACTTGAGCAGGCAGATACAGCCGAAGACTTGAATATAGCAGAGCACCTGATCCACACTTCTAGTGGTGAAGTGGGAGCTGCAGAGAAGAAGCCCAACTGCTCTGAGGCAGGAGAGAGACGACACACATCCTCCTTGCTTGGAAGCAGGGGGAAGACTCACTTGTCAGGAGGAAGTGGGAGGTCACATGGTTGCTCCTGGCCAGAGCTAGTCTGCCATTGGAGGAACCATGGTTACAGGGCACTGGCACGGTCACGTGATCAACAGCCTTGCATACCACTGTACAATGCAATAATACACAGGAATACATGAGAATACACATGAGAATGCACATTACCAGAGAATACTAGGGGAAAACCAGCAGCAGTTGCAGTGCAAACACTTACCAGAACAGGCATTGACACAGCAAGAGAAATGGCCATAATAGGAGTAGTAGTCTGCATGTTCTGGGACACTGCATACCTCCCTAGCAAATTTGAGCCGACCTCGGCGAATCTAGAAGGCAGCAAACATGAATAGACTGGACAATCAAACAACAGGAATGAATGATGAGAGTGAGTGTGATGAGGTGTGTGTTTCCCACGCCCAAGGCACAGGTGAGAAGAGAGAGAAAATGAGAAACCCTAGTGGCAGGACTTCACCTAGGGGTGCCTAACGTACTCTGGCGACCAGGTAGCTAGTGCGTGAACCATCTGACGTGTAAGCCAGGACAACTTAACTGCTGGCGGAGGACCCTCAATATTCCAGTTAGTTAGACAGTAGGTTTTCTGTTAAATGTGTTACCCTACTGGAAAAGAGAACTGTGAAGACCTGTGTACTACCTTGGCGTGTCTGAGTAGTGTCTTGGATACCTGGAAGAGAAAAGAACAAAATAATAAAAGCAAACATACATGGGGAGCTCCCTTACCATACCACTCAATCACACACACAAGTACTCCACAGGCCAAACACACGAAAAGGCATCCAAGGTGCGATATGTATGGACCAGTGTGAATGTTAAGTATGACTATGTCTGATAACTACTATGTTGGGACAAGACGGAGGTGAACAAATACTGGAAACAAAAGGAAGGGAAACACAAAAGACAACAAATACTGCAAGGTCTTGAGGAGAACTGGCTCACATGAATCTGAATGAAACCTGAGAGAAATCTGAATGAAAATCTGAGAAAAATCTGCATACGAACTGGCTCAACTAAATCTTTCCAGATATAGAGATAATATAGACAATAATGAGACTGGATGAGAAAATACACTCCTACATAAACTGGACTTTCTCTGAGGTATATGTAAACTGACTTCTCTTACTCAGAGGAGGAGCTATCTGACTCAGACACTGAAAAAATATACTGTTTTACAAAAGAGGCGCTCTACTCTGAGGCAATCTATGTAACCTTGTGCTTACTCAGAGGAGGAAATACAAAGACTTTGATAACACTGGAATGCAATAGTAGAAAAAAGTGCAATAATGAAATAAGTGCAATAATGCCCTGTGTGGAACACACAATTACAGGAAAGTGCATTAGGAAGGAATGGGTTAAGTGTCTCTGTTAGGTAGAGTCTCTTTTAGGCAATTGGAACATTGTCCATGTAAAAGGCTCTGGGACAGGCAATAGAGAACCTTGTGTTATTGTAAGTGTCCATCAGCTCATGGCTGGTTAGTACAGGGAACTTGGTCAGGAGGACCAGGCACAAACCTTGAACGTTGCAGGAACTAAACGGTTAAACAACAAAAACAGTTTAAGGGCTCTGTTCTCTGTAGCGGAGTGGAGGAATTCCTCGGGTAGAGTGCTCAGACCGTCTCAGCGGAGGATCCTCTTCAACAGTGATTGGTGCAGGTACAGGTCGAAGATCACCCCCAGCGTCTGGTTGTAGAGATGGAGTTGTTGGAGGCACAATTGGAAGTGGAGGGGCCACTGGAATGGGTACAGGGACCGCTGGATAGCCTATGGCCATGAGGAACGGTTCAACTTGGAACATTTCTTCCAGAGAGAGAGGTTTAGCTGGAGCTGCTGGGGGAACCGTAGGCGTGGATGCAGGTACCAGACACGGTGCTGTAAGGCCCTGTAGGTCCTCCTTAGTGCAACGTTTTATCCTATTCCGGTGCACCGTCTGTGGGGCTAATCCTGGTTTTTTTACTTCATACACATCAGTCTCTGGGTAAGGGATAGAAGAGATGACATAGGGCTCAGGCTCCCAAAGGCTTTCAAGTTTGTGAGAGCGATGATATTTCTTTAGCCAAACTTTATCTCCCACTTGTAGTGGTGTGGCATTCGCCCTTTGGTTGTAGGCATGCTCTTGGCGCTGCTGAGCCTCCCCCATCCTCCGGTCAACAATTTCCCGGGCATCCTGGATTCTCCTCTGATGCTCCCGAACCCAGTTAGTTTCAGGTAGGGGGTTGAAGGTGTCAGGAGCTAGGACTCCAAGAGCACGGTCCTGAGGAAGTTGGCCTTGGCGGCCGAACATGAGGTAGAACGGGGAGTAGCCAGTGGAACAATGAGTGGTATTGTTATAGATCTCCACTAGTTCATCTAACAAGTGGGGCCACTCTACTCTCTTCGTCACTAAAGCCGTTCGGAGCATGTTGTTAAAGACCTGGCTAACTTTTTCACACAGACCATTCCCTTGAGGGTGATAGGCCGTGGTACGGAGCTTCTTACATTCATGGTAGGCACACAGCTCCTGGAAAAGTTGTGACTCGAAGGCCGGACCCCGTTCCGTCAGCAGAGACTCTGGGCACCCATAGTGCTTTACATACTCCTTGTAAAAAGTAAGGGCGGTGGTCTTGGCGGTCAAGTCCCTGACAGGTACCACTACTACCCACTTGGAGTAATGGTCGACTATGGTGAGGGCGTAGGTATACCCGCATCTTGTAGGGGCCAGCTTCACATGGTCCAGGGCGACTAGCTGATTCGGCCGGTGGGAGGTGATTGGATGCAAAGGGGCCCTGACTTCTCTTCCCCCAGCTTTGGAGATATTACAGGCAGGGCACTCAGCACACCAGTTCTCGATGTCAGCCCTCATCCCAATCCAGTAGAACCGCTGTCGGATAGTGGCCTCCGTCTTGTGTACCCCGAAATGACCGGACCGGTCATGGTAGGCATCTAGCACCATCTTAGCGTCTCGTCGGGGAATGAGGATCTGGTGGCACCTCTCCCCAGAGACTGGGTCAAGAGAGTTCCGCAGGATCAGTCCCTTCTGTAGGAAGAGCCTCTTTCTTTGCCTCCAGAGTCGCCTTAGCTCGACATCAGGATAGGGCCTCTTTATACGCATTTGGACCCGACCAGTAGAGAGGTAGTCATAGATCTCCCCCAGGACACGGGACTCTTCCTGGATGGTCTGCCACCTGGCCAAGTCTTGCGAGGCCCTAGGTGGAGGCGAAGGCGTTTCAGGCCTAGCTGCATCAATAGCACTCTGTGTAGCGAACCTTTGATAGAAGGGAGGCATTTCTACATCTTCCCAATCGCTGTCCTCTGGGGCCTCTTCGCCCTTGGGACAGGAGGTCTGCATTGACGTTAGCCTTGCCACTGCGGTACTTAATTTCAAACTGGAAATTGGCCAGTCGAGAAGCCCACCGCTGTTCCAGGGCGCCCAGCCGAGCAGTGTTGAGATGCGCCAACGGGTTGTTATCCGTATAGATGGTAACAGGGGTGGCAGCCAGGTAGTCCTTGAACTTTTCGGTGACGGCCCACACTAGGGCTAGTAACTCCAACTTGAAGGAGCTATAATTGTTGTCGTTCTTTTCAGCGCCCCGAAAACTCCGGGTGGCATAAGCTACAACTCTCTCTTGGCCATCTTGAACCTGGGACAGCACAGCTCCCAGGCCTTGGAAGCTGGCGTCCGTGTAGAGCCGGAAAGGAAGGTTATAGTCCGGGTAGGCCAGGATAGGAGGCGTGGTCAACAGGCGTTTCAGGGTTTGAAAGGCAACCTCCTGCCGTTCGGACCACTCGATGGGGAGTCATCGGTTGTAGCTTTCTCGAGGGCAACCCCGGAGTAACTCATTGAGGGGCTCGGCCACTTGGGCAAAGTGGGGAATGAAGCGGCGGTAATAGCCGGCAAATCCCAGAAAACTTCTCACCTCCTTGACGGTCTTAGGGGTATCCCAGTGTTCCACAGCCGAGATCTTCTCTGGATCGGGTTGTTTTCCCTCAGCACTCACAACATGCCCCAGATAGTTCACTTGGGGTTTGAGAAGGTGGCACTTGGAAGGCTTGATTTTCAGGCCGTGATCGATTAGGACCTGGAACACTTCAGCCAGATGATGGACGTGATCTTCGTAGGTACGTGAATAGACAATCACATCATCTAGGTAGAGCAGGACACTTTGAAAGTTGAGATGGCCGAGACACCTTTCCATCAACCGCTGGAAGGTAGCGGGGGCGTTGCACAGACCGAAGGGCATGCTGGTGAATTCAAAGAGCCCCATGGGGGTGGTGAAGGCCGTCTTCTCACGGTCTTTGGGTGCCATGGGCACCTGCCAGTACCCACTGGTGAGGTCCAAGGTGGAGAAGTAGGCGGCTGACCCCAAAGCAGCAATAGACTCTTCGATCCGGGGCAAAGGATAGGCATCCTTGTGGGTGATTGTGTTTATCTTCCTATAATCCACACAGAACCGGATGTTACCGTCTTTCTTTTTCACGAGGACAATAGGGGCAGCCCACGGACTTTCTTGGATAACGTTAGAGTCTTTCATCTCCTTGAGCAGTTTCTTGACCTGCTGATAGCTGGCAGGAGGAATTGGCCGATGTTTCACTTTGATAGGCAAATGGTCCCCAGTGTTGATCCGATGCTGGACCAGATTGGTCTTCCCGAAATCGAGGGAGTGTTTGCTGAAGGCCTCGTGATACCTTTTGACCACCTTGAGGATGCCGTGGAGGTATTCAAGTGGGGTATTGGCATCGCCAATATGGAGCTCGTCCCACCAAGGGGCGAGAGCCCTGTTTGAGTCCCTTTGAGTGCCACGGATGGATCTCTGATAGGCGATGGTCTCCTCACAGACGATGTCCTCAGGATCGAGTTGGTATAGCATGGCCACGGTGGTGAACTTGGGTAGGTCAGCTGGGGAGTCTCCAAGGTTCACTAGACGGACAGGGACCTGACCATTGGAGACGGTCACCAGGCTTCTAGCGGCCCTGAAAAGAGGTTGCCCCTCAATTTCAATAGCATCCAGAAGGGCCACATAGTCAGCATTGTTGAGGCCCGGACGGACCCTGCACCAGATGAGAAACTCACTGTTAGCTGGGATGGTGATCGGACGAGCATCTCTAGTGCGGACACGGCAGATTTCTCCTCGAGGATTGGCAAACTTCCGCTGAGCGGTGAGCACTTTTATGGTCTTCTGGACGGCTTGTCTGTACTGAGGAGAAGCACAAGACATAGAGGCATTCAAGGCATCCAACACTTCAGTGAATACATGACGGATAATATTCATGCCTAATACCACGGTCCCACTATCTCCCTGAGCCTCAGTAACAATAATACCCTGACGTGCTAGCTCTCGCTTCCCTATGCAGACAGTGGGTTCCCAGTAACCTAGTTGCACAATAGGACGACCATTACTAGCAATAAGTTTCAGACGGTATTTCTCAACTGGACCTAGGGTTCTCAGATCCCAATGTTCTTCAAACACATGCCTCGGGATAGTGGTAACCTGGGAACCTGAATCTACCAGAGCCTCCAGGGGGACTCCGTCCACCCAGAGAGTCACATACGGGCATTGTGAGAGGAACCTTGAGAACCACTGCGCTTCCTGCGGGCCTGGATCTCGACCTCCTGGGTGTTGGCCCTCGGACCCAGGGGTAGCCCGTTTAACTGATAGCACTGAGAGCGGTAGTGTCCATGTCGCCTACAGTGGCGGCAATAGGGGCGCTCAGGGGATCTAAGTCTCTGTGGAGGAGGCCGATCGGGAACTGAATACTCAGGGCAGGGGTCCTGTGGTGGTGGAGGTGTTGGATAGGCCCCTTGTAGCCCCCTTAGGGCTTGGCAGAGGGAGTCAACCACTTGCGTAAGGAGAGCAGGGATCGCTGGTGAGCTAGCCGGGATAGACTGTTGGGCAGCTTGTATAGCGGAAACCGGCGGAACCATAGTGGGCACTGGAGGTGAGGGTATAGGTCCCACCGGGTCCGGGGAATCTGAACCCGGAGTACAGCCGGCACAGGGATTGTCAATGCCAACCACCCTAAGAGCCAGAGTCTTGAAGCCCAGGAAAGGCATTGTAGGGTTTTGGGCAGCTAGCATACGCAGTTGGCTCTGGATGAGTCTAGAGTCCACCCCCTCTATGAAGCGGTCAGTGATCATACTCTCCACAGCCGAGGGGTCTATGGTATCAACCTGTCTCAGGGCCCGGTAGGCAGATTGGAGTGCTAGTGCATAGTCTCTGAGGGTCTCACCTGGCCTTTGTCGTCGGTCATAAAACTTAAGGCGGACCTCCGTGGGTGACTGTACCTCAAATTCTTTACTCAGCCGGGCCAGGATCTGTTGTACATTAGCTTTCTCCGTAGCTGGCCATGACCGCACCTCCTCTGCAGCGGGACCCTCAAGTTGTCCTAGCAGCAACTGCACCTGCTGAGTGGGAGAGAGTGAGACAAGTTCAAGGGTGCGGGAAATTTTTTCCTTGAAAGCAGCCAACGTGTGGGGTTCCCCTTTATAGCTGGGGAGATTGTTGGGCCCAATGAAGAACGGAACCGCTGCGGTAGCCATAGCAACGGGAGCCGCGGGTGACGCACGGGCCATCGGCGGACTGCCGGACCCGTCAGAGTCACTGTGATGGCCGGTGGACATGATGAGGGGTTCCGGTGTAAGGCGCCTGGAAGAAAGCAGAGGCGAGGAGAGCTTGCGGGAACAGCAGGCACCGATAGGCAGGGTGTCCGGGACCGGAGAGGGATAGGGCGGAAGTCAGCACCAACACTTCCGGCGGTCCGGGCACAATCTTCTTCCCTCCTGCAACAAAGGCTTGGGTACTGCAGGGCCGGGGCGGAGCTTGAGCGGAGCACGCGGACGCGCGAAGACAGTGCGTCCCCAGCTGACTTGACCCCTTAGCAGGCCGCAGCGCGGCAATAGCAGAGTCTCTGAGGATGATGAGGGGTAGCAAATATGAACACCGCGGGGTGTACGTGATCCTGTTCGTGATGCCAAAAATGCGATGCCCTGGCCCCTGGGGGCCACTTCCGCAGTGCTGGTGTTATGAGCGGGCAATGACCGGGGCAGCTGCAGGGGTTATACTTGTCACGGTATAGCACAGCTGTAGGGCCGGTCTGTGGAATCTGCGGGTGATGATGGGCATGCGATTCTTCGCTGCACCTAGTCAGGGCACCAGTTAGTGGACACCAATGCCAGGGTTCAGTAACAGCGGTTTTATTATAGATGAGGTAACTAGTAGCAACAGTTCTGTCCGGATGCAACCGGGTATATAGCAGGCTTTGACAAATAAAGCAGGAGTGGTGCTGCATAGGCTGTGAGAATACGTGCCGGATGATGGGAGTAGGAGTATGAGAGAGATAGCGTTGCTGGGTGGATTAGCTTGAGAATAATACTTGCTGTGAATCCTTGTAGCGATGAGGAGAGATAACGGAATGACACCCAGATGAGGGAAGGAACTCCGGACACTTGAGCAGGCAGATACAGCCGAAGACTTGAATATAGCAGAGCACCTGATCCACACTTCTAGTGGTGAAGTGGGAGCTGCAGAGAAGAAGCCCAACTGCTCTGAGGCAGGAGAGAGACGACACACATCCTCCTTGCTTGGAAGCAGGGGGAAGACTCACTTGTCAGGAGGAAGTGGGAGGTCACATGGTTGCTCCTGGCCAGAGCTAGTCTGCCATCGGAGGAACCATGGTTACAGGGCACTGGCACGGTCACGTGATCAACAGCCTTGCATACCACTGTACAATGCAATAATACACAGGAATACATGAGAATACACATGAGAATGCACATTACCAGAGAATACTAGTTGCAGTGCAAACACTTACCAGAACAGGCATTGACACAGCAAGAGAAATGGCCATAATAGGAGTAGTAGTCTGCATGTTCTGGGACACTGCACTAGCCTCCCCCCTCCCCTGCCTTGTCAGGTGACAAGCTTGCTCAGCTCCCATTGGCTGAACAACTGCAAGCCATCACTTGTCACATCTCACTTGCTTATCTTCCCTCCCACTGACTTCAGCACATAGGCAGCTCCCCCCTCCCCTCATACCCTCTCTCCTGCTGCCGTGGACTCAGTGAAGGAGTCTTGTCACTAGAGAAGATAAGCTGAGCAAGCAGAGTCACCTGAGGGGAGGGGGAGGCTGGTGTAACAGGACCTAGAGCAGCCCTCCTGCTGATGACTCATTCTCACAAGAAGGAGCTGCCTGGTGACGGTGACCACAGTAATAAGTTCTGTTTGATTCAGGACACTTCCTGGTGGGGGGTGGAGGGGGGAAAAGGCAGGGATGGGAGGCAGATAGGTGATTGAAGCACATTACAGAGTTATATAACTTTGTAATGTGCTTCAATTACTGGGAAAAAGTTTTTCATGGCACTTGTCCTTTAAGGCCATTTCAGACCCAGTCCTTAAAGTGACACTGTCACCCCCCTTTGTGCATTCTGACATCTCTACACAACTGTAAAGGGTAAATTTAGCGTTTTTCATACCTTATTTTATATCATACGTCATGCTGCTTGTTCAAGTAAAAAGTCATCTTTTATCAACTGCAGATTATGTTAAGTGGGCGGGGCCTCACGACATTAACACCACTTAGCCCCGCCCACAATGCCACCATTGCCCCCCCCTCACCAGCGATTAGAACAGGCTGGCCTAAAGGTGTAGGCCCCACCCCCTCTAGGTCGGCCCACCAATGGCCGTCAAGGGGGCGGAGCCAATGGTGATGTTGTGGGCGGGGCTAAGTGGTGCTAATGATGCGAGACCCCGCCCACTTAACACAATCTGCAGTTCATAAAAGATCACTGTTTACTGAAACAAGCACCATGACGTATGATATAAAATAAGGTGTGAAAACTGCTAAATTTACCCTTTACACCTGTGTAGAGATGTCAGAATGTACAAAAGGGGGTGACAGTGTCAGTTTAAGGGGTTAACCCTTTGAGGACCAGGCCCAAAATGACCCAGTGGACCGCGCAAATTTTGATCTTAGTGTTTTCGTTTTTCCCTCCTCCCCTTCTAAGAGCTCTAGCACTCTCAGTTTTCTATCTACAAGCCATGTAAGTGCTTGTTTTTTACAGGAATAGTTGTACTGTGTAATGGCGTCATTCATTTTACCATAACATGTACGATGGAATTCCAAATATATTATTTATGAAGATATAAATAGGTGAAATCGTAAAAAAGAATGCAATATGGTAACGTTTGGGGGGTTCCTGTGTCTACGTAATGCACTATATGGTAAAAGCGACATGATACTATTACTCTTTAGGTCAGTCCGCCCACAACCATATGCAGGTTACACAGATTCTCTAATGTTATATATATTTTTTTTTATGAAATCCTTTTTTTTGCCAATTAAATATTAATAAAATGAGCTTATTGTGACGCTTATAACGGTTTTAATTTTTCACCTACGGGGCTGTATGTGGTGTCATTTTTTCCGCCATGATCTCTAGTTTTTATTAATACCATATTTGTGAAGATCGGACGTTTTGATCACTTTTTATTGATTTTTTTTAAATATATAATGTAACATAAAATCGGTAATCTGCGCACTTTTTCCCCTCTTTTCGTGTACGCAGTTTACCGGTCACAATGACGCTTGTTATATTTTAATAGATCGGACAATTCCGCACGCTACGGTATATTATATGTTTATCTATTTATTCATTTTTATATGTTTTATTTATATAATGGGAAAGGGGGGTGATTTAGACTTTTATTGGGGGAGGGGCTTTGGGGTAGTGTGTTAGTGTTTTGAACTTTTTTTTTTTTACACTTTTGAAGTCCCTTTGGGGGACTTGTACATACAATACTTAGATTTCTACACTGATGAATGCTATGCCATAGGCATAGCATTGATCAGTGTTATCGGCGATCTGCTCATTGAGCCTGCCTGTGCAGGCTCAGTGTAGCAGATCGCCGATCGGACCGCACGGAGGCAGGTGAGAGACCTCCGGCAGTCCGTTTCAACGATCGGGACCCCCGCAGTCACACTGCGGGGGTCCCGATCGGTAAGTGACAGGGGACTCCCCCTGTCACTTACACTTAAACGCCGCGGTCGCGCCGTGTTCGCGGCGTTTAAGGGGTTAATGACACGCGGCAGCGCGATCGCTGCAGCGTGTCATTACCGGTGAGGTCCCGGCTGCTGATTGCACCCACCTGCTATGAAGCGCGCTCCGCTCCGGAGCACGCTTCATAGCGGGAGAAACACCCAGGACGTAAGGTTATGTCATGGGTCGTCTGGGGACAGACTTCCATGACGTAACCCTACGTCCAGGGTCGTCTAAGGGTTAAAAGCTAATGCAACTGACAAATGTTTTTTTTCTGGGCCTCCAGAAAGTGGGACACCCTATATAATTTTGTTCAATTAACATCATAACTTTTTGCTTTGCTTCTGTATATGGCTAGGTTCACACAACGTTTAACAGCGTCCGTTGCATAGCAACGGATGCTGTTAAATAGCCGGCTGTCAGGCTACACTCCGTATCGGCTGCAGGCACGTTCTTTTTTCACAATTGATTTGCGGGCATCGGCGGCTGTGCCCGCAAATCAATTAGCCATTCACTCAAAAAGTGCGGCCGCGCTGCACATTGCATTGTGTGAACAGCTGATGTTTCCAGACGCTGTTCAGTGATAATTCACAGGCACATTATTCTAACACCCGTACTAAAGATCTTGCGTTAGAATAACGACGTGAGAACACAGTGGATGGCATTGCATTGACTTCAATGCAATGCTGCCCCTGCAGTAAAGAACGGACACTGAGGCAATTGCAATCAGCATCCATTCTTTACTTAAAAAAAACGTTGTGAACATAGTCTAAGGGCCACATGTATCATCCGGCGAACGGATGATTTTCGGCGGAAAGTGCCGATTTGCGTATTTTTTTATACGCAAATGGCCGATTTGCGAATAAAATATTCGCAAATCGGCACTTTCCGCCGAGTACGCCAGGGGGCGGAAAGGGGGCGGAAAGTGGGCGGAACGGAGGGCGCGGACTCAGAGTCCACGCGATTTATCATCCGTTCCGCCAAAATGTACGCCGAAAACCTACTCCAGTCCTCAGCTGGCGTAGGTTTTCGCCGGTGCGCAACGGCGCGCACGGGATTTATGTAGAGGCAGTCCGCCTCTACATAGATCTCCGTAGCGCCGGAGCTGCGGGGGCATTTTTACGTCCGGCGTAAAAAACGCCGGACTTAATAAATGCCTCCCTAAGTGTGTATATTATGCTTTTTACCTACATTTCTTTCATCATACTGTGCAGCATTTTTACACATCAACATCATGGAAGCCATTCTTGTAACAAATAGGTTAATCTTCCACTCCTATCAAAGCTATGTTGCAGATCTATTGGGTCAGAGGTTAATCCCATACACCCCATGTCCAGAGCTCCTGCAGTCGCCTTTAATAGGTTTGGCTGTACAACCTTTCACTATGGAGATTTCATCTGTCAATTTGATGGCTTCATTTCCAGGTGTCCTTTGTGTTTTTCTGGTAGATACCCGATGAATATAAAATCAATTATTCTATGACCACATGACACTTAATAAATAAAGGAGTGTTTTCTGCATGATAGTGTATCAAGCTGTTAATTTATGTATCAAGGCAGACTGACGCCTACCATTGCATGACATTGCTATTCAAAGATATTACTAGGGGACATTATATAACACAGGCCTGTTTGCCTAAAGGTGTTAACTTCTACATTAGAATACTTCGGATAGTAAATAGTTATAACTTCTTTGTATAAGTGAGAAAGACAATTCAGACCATTCTTTTTTATGATGTAATATTACCTGCCCTGTCCTAGTCCCCACTAGGGGACTCCATGTCCATGTAACACCGCAGAGTTATGCCATAGCCAATTTATATGGTCATGCAGACTATTTATCCATGTTATATGGTGTTTGTGAAAAAATAAGAAATAATTCCAGAAGTGTATAAAACACAACTTAATGCTTTCTAAGTGATGAACTCAGAAATGTTCAGTGCAGGGGCCTTGTTAGCATTCGTGGGGGCCTCAATTTTCCTGTATGCCCCCCCACACACACACACGTCTACACCTGGCTCAGTGCAACCCCCGGCGTTCCTTCGTTCTCCCAGCTTCCAAGCTGGTCTGGGCTTGGAGAGTATGTGTATGGGGGTCTCTTGAATGAATAGTTTCATAGCATAGCACCACATAAAGCACTATACAGTAACAGACAGAATCCACAATGTGCACCTGCAAAGGTTCTTTGTGGCTCAGTACAGTTTCTTTGTAAAAACCCTCCCAAGGCCATAACATTTTTAAAAAATTTTAATTAATTTACTAGAACATCTGCAACAAGAAAAGCTAATCTACCCTTCATGAATAATGAAATGGAGGCGCAATTTCTAGCAACAGCTTATACAGACCGTGATTTATGTTCACACAACATAACTTTTCGTAAAAGTAGGTTGTTGTTGCAATCATAAAGCTGCGCTGCTTATCCTTCTCTGGGATCCTGGCTGGAGCGTATACACAGCCTATACGCTCCAGCCGGGATCTCCAGCAGCGCTGCAAAGAACTGACATGTCAGTTTTTTGAGGCCGCTATTCAGTGAATAGCGGTCGCAGAAAGCTCTGTCAGTTCGCACAATGAAGTAAGTGGCTCCGGCCGCTTGCTTCATTGTGTGCTGTGGGGAGTTCTGATGCGGGCGCACACAGATGCGCTTGCATCAGGACTCTGCGGCCCGAAAGATCATCCGGCTGGTACTGCAGTAACGCCCAGGATGATCTTTTCAGAAACCGGCCGCTCCGTGACCCGGCCGGGTCAAGGAACGACCGGTCTCTTACGCCATGTAAACATGGCCAGAGATTTCAATTTATATGCAAGAAAACTTAGGGTCCATTTACACAGAAAGATTATCTGCCAAAGATTTGAAGCCAAAGCCAGCAATGGATTTGAAAAGAGGAAGAATCTCAGGCTTTCCTTTATAACCTGATCTCTGTTTACAGACTGTTTTGGGCTTTTGCTTCAAATCTTTGGCAGATAATCTGTCAGATTATCGTGCGAATTTGCACAATAACGATCGAATTCGAACGATAATCGTACGTGTAAACGCAGCGAACGATCGCATAACGAGCGAGAAGTCGTTCATTTTGATCTTTTAACATGTTCATAAATCGTCGTTCGTAGTTCGAAAAAAATTTGCTGATCGTTCCGTGTAAACAGTCGTTGTGCGATGCCCCGGCCGCCACCTGGCCCCCGGCTCTCAGCCCGGCCCCCCGCTCATCCGCAGCCCCCTGCGCCGGCTCGATCGCCACCCCCGCCGCCGCTCCGATCGCCACCCCCGTCGCCGCACCAATCGCCGCCGCCGCTACGATCGCCCCCGCCGCGACCATACTTTACCTGCTCCTCGTAGCAGGTCTTCCACATCCCCGGCTCCCCGCTTCAGTGCACTGATTGGCTAAAGAGGGGAGCCGGGAATTTCAAATGGCTCCTCTTCAGCCAATCAGTGCTGCCGTGCATTGATTGGCTGAGGAGGGGAGCCGGGAATTTCAAACGGTTCCTCTTCAGCCAATCAGTGCTGCCGTGCATTGATTGGCTGAAGAGGGGAGCCGGAATTTCAAACGGCTCCCCTTCAGCCAATCAGTGCTGAAGAGGAGCACTGATTGGCTGAAGAGGAGCCGTTTGAAATTCCCGGCTCCTCTCTTTAGCCAATCAGTGCACTGAAGAGGGGAGCCGGGGATGTGAAAGACCTGCTACGTGGAGCAGGTAAAGTATGGTTGCGGCGGGGGCGATCGGAGCGGCGGCGGGGGGGCGATCGGAGCGGTGGAGGTGGCGATCGGGGCGGCGCAGGGGGCTGCGGTTGAGCGGGGGGGTGGGCTACGGGCGGGCCGGGCTGCGGGTGCGCAATTGCAAAACGATCGCAAAATGATTTTTCCGTACGATATATTGTACCGTCTAAACGCTGATCGTTATAAAAAAAATTGTTACTTCTAAATCGTTAATCGTGCGATCGTGCCAATTATCGCTCCGTGTAAACTTAGCATTACTGACTCCTTAAAGTCAAGAAACAAAAAGCTTGAGCACTATGAGATGTTACTACAATATGAATGTAATGAATTTCCGAAGAAACTTCCTGCACAGAGAATAAAAGGTAACGCATGGGGCTCTGAACTTAAGCATAGCAATAGTGCAGACGAAGACAATGGCCTGGAAATTTAATTCTTTAAACTCACGTGCCTTGCTGCAAACACAGAGGGGTCTTTGCCAGTGCCCTGCATTGTGCTGAGGTCATACAATCAGCTTACCACAATCCTGCCCCCTAATGCTGTCCACTACACGTAATAGATCAAAGCAGTCATTTAGTGCTGTCAAGTGGAAAAGCAGTCATGTATGTTATATCTTTGTTTGCACAATACTGATGCTTTTACTATAATCCATATTCACATGGCAAGTACAATATTATCAATTGTATTGCGTGGCTGTAAGGTATGCAATCAATGATATATTGGCGCACGTTTACTGTACTTTTATTAACCGCTTTAGATTATGGTTGGCCGCATATACTTATAAACTACAATAAATAGGTTAGAAGTAGATGTGATTAATTTCTATGACGATTGTGAGTACGCTGGTTTCACAGACCCCTCTCAAGGCTTAGTAGTCAGCCATTTACAGGGACTGCACCTACTATGTATCTTTTATTATACTCGGGTTGTGTTTTTTGGTGGAAGGGCCTTTGGGCAAAAGGACTGCACCCCCTACAGCTAAGAGCATATGTGGTGTACACCCCTGGTGTGGAGGTACAGCCGGTCACTTGACAGATGGTTAGGTGTACCAGCAGTCCTATCGTGGTTGGCTGAAATATAGCCTTGCCCAATGATGGTAATCTGTTGTGACGCCAGTGTCGGTTGGGCACACAGGTATGGTGGCACACCTGCTTTAATTTTAATGGGCTGGCTATACCTTGTTCCCCTGTAGTCAGTAACCTTCCGGGCTGTTGCAGGTCCCTTGGGTACTTATTACAGTGGTCCGGAGTGGAGTAGTGACCCAACCGGACTATTGGTACTGTCACCCACAAAAAAGGGAGATGACCCAAGGAGTGTGTGTGTGCTGTGTCGGTGCTTGATGAGGAATCACAGTCTCTTTAGCATAAGTATAATCTTATTTACTCTGAAGATACTTGAGGTAGGCAGTAGATAATACAGCTTTGCCTTGATACAACACTTTACACTTGATAAGATACTTTAGGATCCAGATCTGTATTGAGAGTAGTGGGAGTGGTACAGTCGTGCTTACTGGGTTGCATAATGAGAAGTAGAGGAGAGGATCAGAAGAGTAGAGAGAAGGATGTTGAGAAAGTCCCAACCCAAGTAGTACTGTGCTCTGCCAGAACTTCGGAGGTAGAAATAGAAGAATACTTGAGAGTAAAGAGAATACTTGTGCCTGTGTTTTGACTCTTTGGTCTTTGCGCCACATATTGCCCACCAGTGTTGAGTGACCCATCTTAAAAGGTGGCACAAGCCCCAGACCTTTTTACCTGGGATGAGTGGAATGCTGAGGGTTCCCTGCTTACACCCGCGCTGTGAGATAGAGTCCATAGGCTTCTAGCAACTTTGCTCTATCCGCATCAGTTCCTTACTTTCTTATGAATACTGTGCTGCACTGTGTCTCTCCTTGTCCATGGTTTGGGTTAGGATGATCCCTGACTTGTCCCCTGTAGTGGAAGCTTAACACTGCATAGTGTTTAGTGGAGTTGCTTCAGAAGAAACTGTGTCTAGGTACATGTGTTCTGCGTGTAGACTAGGGACCTAGCAGGGGCCAGGGCCTAACTGGACTGCTATAGAGAGCATTCTGGCTGGTGTTCTTCTTCTACAGAGTCTAAAGACAAAAGACCCTAAAATTCCTCTATTCATGTGACTTCTTTCCTACAGCGCATGTAAGGTTTGCTGTGTTTGGGTGAGGAGTGAGTATGTGAAAAGTAACGAGAGAGATGATAGGTGAGAAAATAAAGAACTCTCATTGGCGTACAGATCCATGTGGTGCACAAACAAACAAAAGCCTATTGAGTACTACAGCTGTGCAATAACTAAGTATACATACTTGCATTAATGACATCTTGTGGCAAAACTGGTACTACTACATCACCACTTACACTTAAAAGCACAGGCTTTTACGAAGGGTTTAACCAATAGCAACACCCGTGGTGGGACACCACATATACATAGTCCTATGTCATGATAGACTAGTAGGGTATATAGATGTTATAATAGTCCTGTTAAGGAACCTTTTCTAATAACCAAGGAGTGCCCCTTGCTTTGGCATGAGTATGTATTGCATTTCAGTTAGGAGTCATGTAATAGTATATTTAACCAGCAGCAGCTGCACATACATGTATTTGGAACTGTATTTAGCATCTTTTTATCGTTTTTGCGGCCACCCCTTCCCCCACTTCATTTTATTTCATTCATGGAATGTTAATGTTACATCTTGGAAAAAGCCTCTAAGGGTATGAACACAAGAAAAAACCATGTGGACTTTGATGTGAAAACTACAATGATTTCTGTATCAAAATTAACATGGTTTCAAATGGAGACTTTGGATATCACTTTAAAGCTCCCATTAAAATCAGTGGAGACTTCACGACTTATGCCACCATGCTGGCTGCAGTGTGCAGAAAAGCAGTGTAAAGCGAATGAGCATATATATATATATATATATATATATATATATATATATATATATAGAGAGAGAGAGAGAGAGAGAGAGAGAGAGAGAGATGTATATATACATATACATATATTTATTTACACATTACTATACAATGATACATCCATGTAATGGCCTTTCAGTCATAAATATAAATTCAGTAGGCAGTGCTCGGCAGACCCTTCCTACCGACATAACTGAACTAATCTATATGATCTGATATTTGTTTTAAATAATTAAACAAATAAGACTTTATATTGTACATAGAACATCCCTTAAATATTTAAATAAGCCAAGACAACCAAGCTACTCGGCTGTGTTATCTACAGGGTGCAAAGGTTTCCATTATTACTGCTTGGTCTTAACATCTGCCCTTTCAGAGCTGTGATATTGTTCACAGTCTAATTCCCATGGAAAAAGAGTTAAAAATTGAACTCAAATGAGCAGATATGTAAAGCAAGATAATGCCCTTCTCTGGCTTCTAATCAGATGTTCGAGGATTTTGTAAAGTTTAGTCAAACAACCTCAATGATTTTTAACTTGAAGGCCCAGCACAGAGAAGAGGCCCCAGTGGTCTGTGACCTTGCTTTCATCAACACGCTGTTGCCCCCATTCTTCAAAGTGCAGCTTAAGGGATCTGAGGCTTCTGTGTGGGCCGGTGGAAGCATGCAGGCTCATATCTGGATCCCTGGTGAAGTTTTTCATTAACTGTCCTTTCTCCAAGCTCCTAGCATTGTGATCCTTACTCTGCGGGGTGACAACTACCTCACTGATTCTCTGATTCAGGAAATCAAAGTTAAATAAATGAAGTCTTTATGTGCTGGTCAAAGTGCTATTTGAAAGAAGAAAAATAAACTGTGTAAAGAGGATCCAGTTCTCACTTCATTTATTTCATCCTGGTTTTCAGCCAGTGTAGATAAACACCCCATATCATAGTATTATATTGGATCACATATTTATTTTGCTGCCGTTAGAGACTGATGGGTAACAACTTCAAGCTAGCGCATTTAGTTGTGTTTATCGTATTACTTATAGGGGCTTTACTAGATCATATATAGATATATTCTGTCATTTCAAACAACTTTGCAGAAATCAATAGTACAAGCGAATATTGGAATATAGGAAAAGAGTGAAGATGGGTTTGCACTGCCCTCCTGTCAAATTCTCTTTACATCAAGCTTCACCCACTTGTTGAGCACATGTAACAAACTGCTACATTTTTGTGAAAGACAATTTTTTTTCATTTTTCACAGACTGCGTTTTGCATAAACCGATAAATGCCCCCATAGGCAAACGGCAAAAATATATCAAGTTATCATATATACATGAGCAGTAATGATAATACTAATAAATCATTAATAGCCCAACATTATACACACAAGAGAGATACTTCAAAGAATGCAGATCTCATCCAAACAATCTAATTTCTTTCTCCAGAAGAATTTTCTTTGCACTAGCTGTTTTCTGATTCTAGCTTTAGTGCCTAATTCTTATAGTAGCTTCTGTTTCTGTACTGACAATACAGTTTGCTCTTGTTAACTGGCTCTTTGCTATACTTTTATAATTCTAACACCAGGCGCCACTGATGACCCCATAGATACTCAGTACATTTGTAGGTAGTACTCTGGATCAAACCAAAAGAGTTCTTAGACTAAACCATATGAAGTAATCCCATTAATAAGTGTGTATCATGAACCTGTTATACAACCGTACCTCTTCATTCAACCAACCGTATATACTTTCTTTGCCTTCATTAAATGGTAAATATAGTTGTATATTGTATATAATTGTATAAATCTGTGTAACATCTTGAGTCATAAAATCAATCCTGTAGCGGGCAAAATGGGTCATCCGAGCGGTATGTTTTATCAGTTTTATGAGCTAGATATAACATGGGCACTAGTCAAAGTCAAGGGCACAAAGTCAAAGCTTTAGCACTATAATCACTAAGATAGCATCATTGGCTAGGTGTCGTAGGCCAGAGTGGTAATGGCAATTCTTTTATTTTTAAGTTATATTCAGAGTACTAATGGACACTTACTCTTCAGATGCAATTTATTAGGCAACGTATTATTATACAAAACAAGGCACCGGCCCACATGTAATACCAGAGGGTAATGGTGACAAAGGGGAGAAAGGTATTGCGCTCACCTTATAGCCACTTGGGCTTGTAGCTCATCACCCTAGATAGGATACGTGATGAATGTAGATATCCAGCTGGAGTGGGGGCAACAGCGTCTGCTAGGCTAGACGTACCATCCAACGGGATGCTCCCTCAGTGGGGGCTCGTATCAAGAATGAGATAAGGTAAAAATAAATAAAAAATGGGTAGGATATTTCCAGCGCTGCCACTGAAGACCAACAAAGGACTGCGATATTTAAGAAAACAAAATGGTACTTCAATAAAATTTAGAATGGGGTTGACATGTTTCGGGAGACACTCTCCCTTCCTCAGAACAGATGTGTTATGTTGTCATAATGGTAGTGGTTTTATTTAGATATATAAAATATTATCATGCATAGAAAATAGTCTTATGTTAACATTATATATGTGTATTATTATTTTTAATATATCCTAAAATTGGTTCTGAGGTAATACTTTCACTGCTGTTGCCTGTAGCTGCATGCTAGATAGATAGATAGATAGATAGATAGATAGATAGATAGATAGATAGATAGATAGATTAGGAAATATACAGCTACTATCCCAACATGATATGTATGCAGAAATAGTCTGGTTGAATGGATTATTCAGGATTTTTAAAAATGTTCCTTTCTTCAAAAAACATCATCATATCTGCCCTTAAATGGGCACTGTCACAAAAAACTTTTGATATGTCATTGGGCATGTTAAAAATTATAGCCTGGGAGCAAAAGATATAGCCTGAGAAAGTTTTCCCATAGACGTGTACAGAACATTTTAATGTTCTAAACCGCCGGCTGGAGAAAGAATTGCGCTGCTGTGATATTTCCCCAGCTATATTTCTTGATGAGAGAGGATGTCAGCACTGAGACCCGCTCTAATCAATAACTTTTGACATGTCTGATGGCTTACTATATATTGAGGGTACAACAGCACCAAAAACAAAAGTTCAGACTCTCAGAAGTAGAATGGGATGCACCCCAGATGGTCCCCTATCCCTATAGGAGACCATGTGTCATCAGAAGCGAAGTGATCCAACAGCATCCAGTAGCTTAAAGTCCAGTGAAGTTTATTCAAGCAACATTCACAAGGGCCCTTTTTTTGTTACTTGAATAAACTTTACTGATCTTTAAGCTACCGGATGCTGTTGGATCACTTTGCTTCTGATGTCTGGTGGCATGTCAAAAGTTATTTTAACTTTAAGTTATTAAGTTATTTTAACTTTAAGTTATCTATGCTGGCTCCATTCAGGTTAATGGAACTGAGCTGTGCCACCACATGTAAACTGTTGACATAGCATGAATTGTAAACTGTTTTTTGTTCTATGACATGTGGGGGATGATATGGTATGTGGGCTGATCAGATGCGTCTGTAGAAGCGTACCTACATTACGCGAAACATAGGTACGCTGATTAGGAAGATCTGGCGTCCCTTTCCACGCTCATCCTGCTATGGCACCTTTAAGAAGTTTTGAATAAAGATTAAAGTTTTAAATGGTGAGTGCCCTTTACAATTTTTCTTTTTTCTTTTGATACTTATGGGCAGTATAATACTCTTAAGCATATGCCTCACATTTCTGTAGTTCACTGTATTTCTTTATTTCACACAATGTGTATTATAAACTTTGGGCAACAGATTTGCATTAGAGAGAGCAGAGTTTGATATTATTTCACACAATGTGCATTAAAAACTTTAGGCAACAGATTTACATCAGGGAGAACTAAGCTCTTGCGGTGGATGAACAGAGCACCAGCTCAGTATTCGCAGATGTAAATATATTGTATATTATTGTAGTCTATACATATGCATTTGTTATGGGATCTGTATACGGGAAAACACCAAGGGGGAGATTTATCAAACATGGTGTAAAGCAGTGCTTCTCGATTCCAGTCCTCAGGTCTCACCAACAGGTCATGTTTTGAGGATTTCCTTAGTATTTCACAGGTGAGATACTCAGTGCATCAGGTATTAGCACAGGTGTTCTTTTTATGGGGTATCCTCAAAACATGACCTTTTGGTGAGGCCTGAGGACTGGAATTGAGAAACACTGGTGTAAAGTGAAACTGGCCCAGTTGCCCCTAGTAACCAATCAGATTCCACCTTTCATTCCTCACAAACTCTTTGGAAAATGAAAGGTGGAATCTGATAGGTTGCTAGGGGCAACTGAGCCAGTTTCACTTTACACCATGTTTGATAAATCTCCTCCTGGGCAAGTATTTAGCTTGTTACACTCCAGTCCTACTGCATTTTTAGAGTGCTCTGCCCTAAAAAGATTGTGCGGTAGAAGGAAGAAATGCCAGCTCAGCATGTACAGATGTAAACACTGTCCATTGTTATATCTACTGTACATTGCCTAAAGTGTGTAATACAAATCCTGCATTGTGAAATGCAAGGCATATGCTGAAGAGTATTATATTACCCATAAAGTCATATTTGTTATGCACACTGCATACATTTTTACGTTTTGGAAGTTGGGGTCATTCAACATATAAAGCAATCTTGGGTTGCTGACATTGCAGGTGATTATAGAGATGGCCATTACATAGAAATCCAGTAGGTTTGGATTTCTGCCAATTGCCATCTTGCAGTAGTTCAAGGTTTGACCACATATCCTATCATTAGTCGATGAGTCACCATGTAGCCCTATCCTTATTACTGGATACTTCACTTATAAATTTTAACACTGGCAGGTGACTCTAGGAATTCAGCACTTTTCCTACCCAGGTGCTTTACAGTAAACATACAAAACCATATACCTTATCTTGGAAAGGCTTAGCACAATTCCCTGTATATATATCAGAGTAGTTCTATCAATACCAACCTGCAGTAATTTTTCAGTATTTGTCAATGTCTTTAATTGAAACAGTGTGAATTGTTCTCTAGAGATTCCCCACAGTTCCACATTACCATCCACGAGTTGGCAGTTGTATGGGCGCACGCTATGCTATGTATCATTTTTCTTCAAATAACCAGTTAATTACTGAATAAAACAAGCCAGCTTTCAAGCTGATTGCCCCAGATTAATGACTAGCAGCATGTTTCACTCTCTTCTACAATTTATCATGGAAAAAGACCATGTCTAATGATTTAGGTACCTGGCCTGTGGAGGCTTATCCCTGTGTCTGCAGCCACCAATTTGATGTAATTGCTCTTCCAAGCTCCTGACCTGGAAAAGCCCAAGTGACAGCTCCTATTAGTGAGTCCAGATTGTAACTGGCTTGCTCTCTTACAAAAGGATCACATGGTGTCTTTCTATGCCGACTTCATTAAGAAGATATATAGAGGTTAAGTGTTACTTTGGCACTTTGAAATCCCTATGCAGTTTGTCATTTAATGTGGGCAGCACAAGGCTTATATTTTTCGTTTCAGGTATAGTCTATGAAATTGGTGGCCTGGAGTTAGTTTAGTAGCTTGAAAAAATTGCATTTTCATTTGGTTGGGTTAGTAAATAGTTTTCATGCCAGAAGAATAGCAAATACTGTATAGGATTGTGTCAAAAAAATATCTGGAACTATGTAGGTACAAAAATACAGGATTTATGTTGGGTTACATAATGTTGCATTATATTTACCTTTGATGCATAACTGATGAACTGATGATACCTTTGATGAATAAACTGGGGAGATGGACTGGACCGACTACAGCAACTGGAGGAGTCAATGTTTCCATGTGAGTGGAAATGAAACGTAAGGCCAGAGGGCTCAAATAATATTTTCTTTATCCAAGGAAGAAGCAGAATATTACAAAACAGTGTATAGAGTAGTAAATTACATAATGCATATAGGGGGAGAATAGAATTGTCTTAGTTGCCCCTAGCAACCAATCAGATTCCACTTTTCATTCCTCACAGATTCTTTGAAAAATGAAAGGTGGAATCTGATTGGTTGCTAGGGGCAACTAACAGAATTCTACTTTACGCCAATTTGAGAAATCTCCCCCTTAGACTTAAAGACAAGACACCAACTATTTCCCAATATGAATACTGTCTAACTGAGGGTGCATGCAAGCCAAGTTGTACATAAATTTAGAAGTGACTGGATCATCAGTTGTCCAATAGTGAGAAATTATATAATGATTATATGTGACAAACATTAGAGAGGCTGTCACTTCTTTCTTAAGGTTATATAAGATGATTATTAGGGTGGTTATTAGCTGAACTTGCTGATAGCTGTCCCATTTAATAGATCCAGCAATCAGAGCAATGTTCAATTCTTAGTTAATTATTGGAATTATGCATGTTTTAAAATAATTTTTTGTTGGCCGTGCATCTCCCTGTGTGTACAGAGGATGTGCTTCCAACAATGATGAAAGTTAATGGCTGGATCGGTTCCTCACCATCAATCTTTAAATAAGTGCTAATTACTTGTACATCATTGATCGCAGCTTGTATTGTATCTCAATGTCTAAAACATACCGTAATTTTACTAAATACTTGCACTGACAGAAATATTTAGTGGAGCTAAGTGCTAAGAACTGACAAGAAATAAATGCATTTGGGTAAATGTATCTGAAATTTTAAAAAATTGCAGAATCACAAGAAATCCTATGATTCTGTAACTGATTATTTCTTTGGATCCGTTCATGCATTTTCTATAAAAAATCTGAATCAATTTAATGTGATGGTGCTTGTTCCTCAGGCCTCTTGCACCACTCAGTGCTTATAGGTGACAAAGAAAAAAACACAAACACTTAAAATAAACAAGTAGCAAACTCTTCAGATGGAGGGTTTGTAGAACTAGTCATGTTAAAAGCTGTAAAGAGTTTTAATACCCTCAGGGTAGTGATTGTGTTAATTCTTTGTGCAAACCCTTGAGTGTGGAGTAGCTGAAAGTTTGCTCTCTTCTGCAGTTTTCCAATTAGTCCTGCTCCCCACATCTTCAGGGATTGTTATAAATGTAGCCGTATCTCACAAGAACAAACATGGCCTTTATTTTTCTGCTTTCCTAGAAGCCATCACTTTTTTGCTGATTTGTTCCTATAGCAACACTGCCCAATCTATCTCTATTGACACTGGCTTGGAAAGTCCCCCTGAATAGACACTGAGGTAGGTAAATGTATGCAGTCACTGTGAGCGGATGATTCTATTCTATCAGGTTCCTGCAACATTTGTTTTCATGCTTGTCTTTGGGATGGGACACAGTGTTGCTTTTTTGTTCCGCGCGCTTCCATCATGGATTGGGAGTTAATGGAAGTCTTGTCTGGGACCAATGATGCAGAAATTTCTTGCTCTGAGAAACAAAGACCAACTAGGCCACCTCAGATTTGTTTTTCATAAGACTGTCATGTGTTGCAGGGGGGAAAAAAAAAATCACATAAAAAAGGCCATTAGAAGACACGGGTTATTCAGCAGAACTCACATGCTCCTAAAGGCTGGTTGTCTAACCTCATCCAGAATGATTTGGGTACATCACATTCTCTGTGACTTAGGTGCAGCTTGTAACAAATCCCAATACAAAGTTCAAGAGATGACTATACCAGTTCTCATGACCAACAAATCAATGAATGGAATCATGGTCATCTTTAACTGTAAGAATATATAGATTTATAAAGGATCAAATATATAAGTCCAAGTAAAGTAGCAGTTTTGCCATGGTTGAATATACTTTTTTTTTATAATTGTAAAAATGAAATATCTTCTTTGTTCTAATAGTGAGGGTCTCCCATTGTATCACTTTTCTTCATATTTGTTTGTTATTTTGTATCAGCTATATTAATAAGAATGCAGTAATTTTTCTTATTAAAAGCAGAAAATGACACAAAGTATTTACAATGTCAGGAAACCATATTGAGAATTATTTAATTATTTAAACAAAACTGATGCTGACTATAACAAGATAATATCTAAGCATATCACCCTGTTCTGGCTGCCAGTTAGGGCACAGACACAAGAGGGAAGTCACTTAGTGCCAGATAAAATTCAGTAAAGTACAATATAACGGTGTAGGAATCATTCTCTTCGAATCCATTCATTTTCTATAGGACTTCTAGGGATAGCTGAACTTTCCCACAAATTCCCTGACAACAGACACATACAGCAGATCATGGCTTTATGTACTGTGTGAATGGGATTCAGACTACAGACTGTCATAAATTGTCTGTAGTCTGGCTATGAACAAACAGGAAACCACTTTGAATCTGAATATCCCCTGGAAGATCTGTATGTTGTTATTAGAAAAGAGTCCGAACAATAACATATGTGGTCCCAGTTGGGAACTCTGGGTTAGGTTGCAATCACATGTGCAGTTTTTGATGCAGTGTTTTGAGCCAAAGCCAGAAATAGATACAGAAAAAGGAGAAATATAAGTCCTTCCCATATATTAAACATTTCTTCTAAATTCAGTTTGGATAAATTTCTCTAGTCTTAAAAATACAAAACATAAAAATATTTCATGTAAAACCACCCTAAAGAGCTACTCATCTATTTTAAATTCATAAGATTTGAAATAATTATACAGTGGTACCTTGGATTACGAGCATAATTTGTTCCAAATTCGTATAATTTTCCCATAAGAAATCATTGAAATGCAGACAATTGGTTCCACACCACAAAAATAGTGATTTTTTTAAATTCTGAATAACATGTAGAACAGATGAAACAAACAATAAGAAACAGCTGAATATTTGATATTATAGGTTACTGCACAGCATAGCAATCAGAACGTGGAGTAAAATGTATAGTAATTGCATAAACCTGAAAAAATAGCATTTTGTACATACAGGATGGAACTGCAGATCCCCATAATGCAGGAGCATAGTACAACAGGCTAGAATAGAGGAGAGGGGCTGCTGTCAGAGGTCTGTGTGGTCACATGACACCAATGGGGAAGGGGTGTGTGTTCAGCATGGAACAGGAAGTAAGAATCACAGAGACAGAAACTTTATATACAGCAGTAGAATAGCTGAGTGTAAGTGCAGGTACATTATAGCAGCAGTGTGTATAGCTAAGTGTAAGTACATGCACATTATAGCAGGAACGGAGAGGATGGCAAACACAAGGGCTGTCAGAGACTGCAGGGAGCATGAACAAATAAGTAGGCCAGATGTGGGCACATAAATGCAGCGCTCTCTGTCTGGGATGCTCCTAAACCAAGCCACACTTTTGAAAAACTGTGAGCTCTTCTTTCAAAAAACTCTCAATCTAATCTTATTCCTCTGCCCTTCATACGTCGGGGATGCGACCGTTTTTGAGCCCCCTCCACCATATGCAGCGACCGCAGATTCTCCAGTTCAGTTCCAAAGTTTTTCAGCACCGGCCATGATACTTATTGGCCTGGCTTGCTGACCTTTCTATTATTGTGTACTTCGTTTGTCTCGTGTTTGCACTGATTTCAGAGCAGTTGCAGTCTTCAAGTTGGGGCCGGCCTATTAAGAAGTCGGGATCCCCAAAAGACAGTTTAGTGGGAGCAATGTCAGGGCTTCGGTGTGTATTCGGTGTGTCCCTGACCTGTTCTTCTATCTTGTTGGCAGTATGCCCTGAGTGTTACATAACCTACAACAGGCCTCCACTGAATTAACCCAATCCTTTCAACAGGTGGTGCTCTGGGCAACACATATACTCTCACTTGTCCACTATTAACTTCTGATTAGAAGAAATGAGTCAGCACACACCCTTCAGGAAGTTTTTCAATATGTTTATTTCTGTCTCTGTATATGCAGGTATGTCAGCACTGTAGACAACTGTGCTTACAACTACATTTTTGCCTGTGAATCATGTTGGCACTGTAGAGCTGTGGTGCCCCCAGCCTGATCAGCAGTTTATAGCAAAGAAAGAAGTTCTCCACACTCACCAAAATTCACAGTGCTTTCACTTTATTGCAATAGTAAAGAGAGGTGTACACAAACAAGATACGTTTTGTCACAGTACACCCTCCGCAGCTGCCTACACTTCCCTTTACTACTGGAATAAAGTGAAACCGCAAGTAATTTTGGTGAGTGGCGGAAAATTCTTTCTTTGCTATATTTTTCTGTCTCTGGACCATAAGGAAGGGAGCTTTACAGGGCCACTTTATTTCTTCTTCTCAAAACTTAGCTTAGAACAAAATATAGAATAAAAATAACAGATAAAATACAAAACGAAAATGGAATAAGCAGTAAAAAAAGGACAACCTATATTTCATATTTATATTGTATTTTCATATAAATAAATGAGCCTAATGCTATTTTACAGTAAGCTAAAGACAGTCAGGGCTTTCCTCAGACTGATGCATCTAGTTGCTAGCTGTTTCTTAGCAGCACCTTAAATTCTGGCTCAAGGGCTGTAAAGTAGGGGACACAATGTTCAAGACTGTGTCTAGTGGTATCGGAAACCAAAATCTTAGCAGCAGATCCTTTAAAGACTATTTTGTGCTGTGCAATGTTATTCCTACTAGAAATTATTCTTATTATTAAGTAGCCAACTGGGTGGTACTAGATTTAGGTGTGCCCCATGCACTGTGGCATGTTCACCTTTGATTGGATCTCAGACAAGGTTATGACCTGGACACTGGTAACAGCTAGCTGACTCTTCCTAACAGGACCCAAACTTCTCAGGTTTGACTTAAAGGTTACATTAATTGGCACAACACAGAGCTATTAAAAAAGGTGTTCCAGAATTGTTATTTCATGGAAGATGCATGCATTTTGTACAGAAAAGTCAGGAGTGGTGACAGGTCCTCTTTAAGTTCTGTATTTTGTGAGGTCATGGGCTCCATAGATCAAATGGATTTCTACCCAGTAGGGCCTCTTTCAAGGATCCCTTAAATCTCTCCACATTTACAGACAGATATTAACTCTTATGGCCCCATACACACATCCGTATGTATAACTATAAAATGGTTCGTATTTGCAGCACAAATTCCATTTCTTGAATGAAGGGGCCTGTTCCCCTTGCATACAGGATGAGGATGGCTGCGGCTGCACATCCACAGTCCTGTGGCTATGGCTAGGACCACAGATGTTTGAATGTTGCCTAAGTTCTGGATCAGGGACTCCTGTCTCTGACAGGAGTCTATGCTCAAATACATAGTTTCCATTGCGCTCAACTCCGGTAATGTAGAGCTACATTACATTAAACTACATAAAGGATCAAAGGAGCCTGTCAAAGAAAGGGGTCCCTGCTCCTTTATACTAAGCAGCGATGCACACACTCAAAGCTCTTTGTCTAGTTACCATCCATTGGGCTGAGTTGTATTGACACAGCACAGGTAAACAGCAATGCTGTATGCCTTGCTGTTAACACTCTACATTGCTATGGACAGTCCTACCTGAAGACAAGCCTGTAAGAGCTGTAGTGGCACCATTGTCACAAAAATTTCTAAGAAATATGTAAGATGGGTTAAAATGAGTTAATCAAACTTTTTAATGCCTTGACTTTGGCTTAGCTTCATGACTTGTATATTGTGGTGGTTTTATTTAAGAGTATGGCATCTGGTTTAAATCAGTTATATATTTTATTTTATTTGGTTTATTTAAAATGATGATGAGGCTTTTAATTGGAATATTTGGAATTCTCCCAGCTGGACATGATCCGATTCTTCTAGGATGTGTTGGAAAAGCCATAGATTTTTACAGAAAACAAAGCCATTGTGCACAGCGGTGAGAAGGTCATTTAGTTTGTTAGGCCATTGTTATTGTATAAATGGCCTTTGTCTCTCTATCCTTGGCTAATTATGCCGCTTTCTCTTCAATTCTGAATCTGTCTTCACTTGTCATAGATGACTCTTTGACATATATTAATTCATTATGTTATGTATCTTCTGTAGCATTCTGTGAAGGTACTTTATTTATCTTCATTTCTTTAAATGGGGGTTTAACATAATTTTTGTCAGTGGAGCAGAATGTCTCATAGTCGCACACAGTACAAAAAGACTTTAATGTCATTTTCTAATTGTACATCTGATACATAAGGCTATATGATACTTCTGCTCAATTTTGTCTCTTTCCCAGTATATAGGTTAAGTTCTGTGCGCATCAGCTCAGTGATAGTTCCATTTAAGAGTGATTTCACACATATTGTTTATATTAACAACACTACTTTTTGCACTTTTTATTCCCTTTTTTTTTGTTAAAAATCTTGTGGCCAGATTTTAGAGAATAAGGAAATAGCAAATGCACTCTAACCTATGTATTTCTGTAGCTTTTTTCTTCACTTGTGGTATGTTTTTTGGGGGTCATTGGCATTTTTCCTCCAAATGCAGGGTGTCCAAGCTTGGTGTTTTTTCAGGCTAGTTTAAGGCCTTCTTCCTCTATGGACTGCCAGTTTCTTTTTTACCCTGTGTTACTACCACTGTCCACATGACCAATGGCAAGGAGTATAGCTGTAATACACAGGGCCGTATTTACCACTAGGCACCCGTGGTCTGGTGCCTGGGGCAGCACCAGGAAGCAGGGGGAAGGAAACAACCTTTTTCTTTTTAGTCTACCACCTCCCGTTTAGACTTGCCAGTACATCTGGTGTCTTTTCAAGGGGGAGGGGGGTGTATGGTAATACGGCCCTGGTAATACAGAGCAGGAATCCTGGTACAACTGTTAGGATCAGAGATAATTCTGATCCCAACAGTTTAACTCTCTACATTATACTTCACTGACTCAATAATGCTTTGGAAAAGTATATATTCTGAAACATCAAACAATCACTGCTTAAAGTATATAAAATAAAGCTTTATTGAAAAAGTAAAAAAAAAGTGTGAAATAATTAATGAATAAATTATAAAACCCCAAATATTACAACTCATTCTGTGAAGAACAAGTCTTCATATGGCTGCATTGCTGGAAGAATAAAAAAAAAGCAAAAAAACTGTGATGTTTTTAGGTTATGTTTTACTTTTGCAGTTGAAGCTGCATTGATTTCTATTTGCCTGGCCAGGTACTTGAGAACTTGCATTGTTTAATCATGCGCAGTAGTCCCAGCCTAGCCACCTTTCAGTACCTGTTTAGAGCTGGATGGAGTGACTCCAGTGTATGCAGAGTAGCTCTGGAGCTGTTTTCTTTTACTGTACTAACCAGATTGCTGCACTGCTGTGTATAGCAGAGATCTATCTATCACAGTGTCTGTCATTTTGAGTCTAAAATGACGGACGTCATTTAGCTGTTTAGTTTCCCGTCAGTGCAATAACAGCTGTTGGAACATTATTCTAGTTTAAGTGGACTGATTGCCCTTTGGTTGTGTCTTTGATTGAAAAGTCCATTGAATTTAATAGTAAAAACAGTGAAAGGACGGTGAAAAAAGAAAAACTGTGTGAACAACAGCAACAAAAAAATAACGCCCGCTGTTTGCAATAGACATGGTTGACTTTTGTACTGGCGACAGAAGCTTCAGGCCAAGTTAATACCAGCATTGTCACTTCCCTTTATATGTTCCATCATAACAGCAAAATAACTAAAACAATAGAGTGCTGAATCTGTCACATGATGGACATAAATGAGTTTTGTCATGATGTTTGTTGTCCCATCAAATATGTCAGAATCTTTGGTGGAGACCAACTTTGCAGATATATTAGAGCCTTCTATAATAATCATTAAATCAGGGCTGTGGAGTCGGAGTTGGAGCTAGTTGTGGCTGGAGTCGGAAAAAATGTACCGACTCCGACTTCAGCAAAAAAAAAAAAAAAAAATCTTAGAACAATTTAGAATTGAGTTTTGATATGAATTTTATAAGTTTTGCTCATCAATATATATTATGAGCAACATTCTAATAGGACACTTACACTATTAGATAAGGGTGGTCGGGTAAAAGTGTTCAGTCACTATTTGGCAGTTTGTTTCTGAGCTGGAAGCAGTGGCGTAGCTACCGCGGTCGCGGCGGTCGCCCCCGCGACTGGGCCCGCGGGCCCCCAGGGCCCCGCGAGGCCCTCCCGATCAGTCACTCTTGTGACCGCAAGCATTGTTTTGCTTGCGGTCACAAGACTCCGGCTCTGTCTTCCCCCGGCTGCTGTGCGGCTGCCGGGGGTGTCGCGTCTTATCCCCGGCAGCACGCGCATCCCTGGCATGCGCGCGCTGCTGGGGATAAGACGTGACACCCCCGGCAGCCGCACAGCAGCCGGGGACAGACCAGGAGGTGAGAGGATCAACGTGGGAGCGCGTTGTCAGGTGAGTTAAGTTTTGTTTTTTATCAGCCTGCAGGGTGGGGGGAAAGAGGGGGCCATCTATGAGGGTGGGGGGAAAGAGGGGGCCATCTATGAGGGTGGGGGGAAAGAGCACCATCTATGAGGGTGGGGGGAAGAGGGGGGCATCTATGAGGGTGGGGGGGAAAGAGGGACCATCTATAAGGGAGGGGGGGAAGGGGACCATCTATAAGGGTGGGTGGGGGGAGAGGGGGCCATCTATAAGGGAGGAGGCCATCTATAAGGAGGGGGAGAGGAGGCCATCTATAAGGGAGGGGGTAGAGGGGGCTATCTTTAAGGAGGGGGAGAGGAGGCCATCTATAAGGGAGGGGGTAGAGGGGGCCATCTATATGGAGGGGGGAGAGGAGGCCATCTATAAGGGAGGGGGGGGAAGAGGGGGCCATCTATAAGGAGGGCAACATGGGGGGAGAGCGGCCATCTATTTGGGGGGGCAACGTAGGGGGAGAGGGAATGCACAGAGGTGGGCATATATTATTAGGGGGTCACATAGTGTCAGGGCTACCCACTAAATGAGGGTGTAAAGGGCCCAATACAGATGTGCAGTGTGTAAAGAGATGAGGATGGTGCCAGAGTGAGGAGACTAATATGTCTGTCTGACAGATTCTGTGGATTCGTGGCGCGGAGAAGTTCTCATAACGGCCCAGGACGGATGGAGAAGATGAAAAGGGAAGAACTCCGATCAGAAAAGACGTCTCCTGTGAGTCACCTGATATAACTGCACTGTAATGTATATGGTTTACAGGACCTGTGTAGAGCTGGGGCCACCTCTATATGACTGGATGAGGTGATTTAGTATATTGGATTTGGTCAGTAACAATATGGTGGTGATGGTAGTGGTTGTGGTGTGGCGGTAATGTTTCCTTCCTATATACTGGTATTACTGGTAATATTGGTGTAACGCCTGGAGTAGTGGATCCACTGGACCGTCACCAGCGATGGCACTAACCTCACCAGGGAGCGGAGTCTAAGGGGCCGCTGGTTTTCACCAGAGCCCGCCGCAAGGCGGGATGGACTTGCTGCGGCAGGCGACCCCCAGGTCGCTACCCCTGGCTTGGTTGCTGGTGACGGCAGGCGAGGCGTGGCAGGAGCAGTAGGCAGGAGATGGTACTGGCAGAGGTCTGTAGGTGTAACCGCAGGTGACAGGCTGAACACAGGAGCAATGGTGTAACAGGGGAACAGGAACCAGGAACAAGGACTTGGGACCAGGTAGCGGATAGGACTCAGGAACAAGGACTAGGGACCAGGTGGCGGATAGGACTCAGGAACAACAGGGGGCTGGGCCAAACGCTATGGGAAGCATGTAGAGGCTCCAACACAAGGGACAGGGCATGCTGGGATTTATAGGGGAGTGATTGGTGCACGTAACCAATTAGGAGCGCACTGCCCCTTTAAATCTGAGACAGCCGGCGCGCGCGCGCCCTAGGAGGCGGGGACGCGCGCGCCGGCCGGCACAGCGACAGACAGGAACGTGGAGAGGTGAGGCGCCCCCCGGGGCCGAAGTAACGGCAGCGCCGGGTCCCTGACTAAGGACACCGGCTGCTGCATGGGGCAGGAGGCGGTCGCGGCGGCGGCCCGGAACGCGGGACACCGCCGCGGCCGTGACAGTACCCCCCCCTTTGGCCTCCCCCTCTTTCTTGTCTGCAGATGGCACAGGAAGCCACAAAGTCTTTGACATCTTGGAACAGACTGGACCACCAGTAGTGGCGGGAGATCCGTTGGCCGGTCTTACGGACTCCAGAGTGCCCGGCCTCCAATGAGGAATGTCCCCACTTCAAAATACCTCTTCGAAGCGCAGGGTGAACATGGGTCTTTCCGGGGGGTACTTTCCGAAGAGTAGAAGTGACGACTGGTACTAGGCAATCCGGAGGTATAACGTGGCAAGATAATGTGGGTTTGTGGATGAGATCCTTCTGTAAGTTCTCCCGGTGGTAAGAGGACATGACTTCAGTCTCGGGTACGGAGAGAGGGTACACCTCGGCAGAGAAGGCTTCCGCCAAGTCTTGGTCTTCAGCCGGTAGGCCGGATAGAGGCTTGGCGGGGTCGGATGACGACATAGAGTACTTGGTCTGAGGTGACTTGAGACACTGGCTGGAACAGTCCTGACCCCAACTGAGAATCTCCCCGGTTCTCCAGTCCAGCTTAGGGGCATGTAATTGCAGCCAAGGGAGTCCCAGGAGGACGGCGGGGGAAGAATGGGGCAGGACGTAGAAGGATATCTTTTCCTGATGTAAAGGACCCACCTGGAGGACTAAAGGTGCGGTCTGGTAGTACACACGGTCGGTAAGAATTTCGCCCGTGACCGAGGAGATAGTCAGGGGCCTGGCTAGTCGGGTCACGGGTAGACAGCCGGAGCGCGTGCGCCCTAGGAGGCAGGGACGCGCGCGCCGGCCGGCACAGCGACAGACAGGAACGTGGAGAGGTGAGGCGCCCCCCGGGGCCGAAGTAACAGCAGCGCCGGGTCCCTGACTATGGACACCGGCTGCTGCATGGGGCAGGAGGCGGTCGCGGCGGCGGCCCGGAACACGGGACGCCGCCGCGGCCGTGACAATTGGTCTCAGTATACAGGATTTGGTCGGTAACAGTATGGCGGTAATATGTACGGTGATAATACTTTCTCTTCCAATATGCTGGTGTTATTGGTAATATCTGTCTTGGTGTATATATATATATATATATATATATATATATATATATACACCAATAGCATCACTTGGTCATGAAAGTAGGGGGGGGGGGGGCAAGTTGGCCTCTCGCACCAGGGCCCAGGAGACATTAGCTACACCCCTGGCTGGAAGTGTCCATGGTGTAGGGGCAGATCTGTGCTGTTCTCTTCCTGGATGCTGGATGACTGTATATGAGCAGCAGGGTAATATGGAGATATCCTGTGTAATATAGAGAAGGAGGAGAAGACATAAGTAGTGTAGAAATAACCTCTGTCCTCAATGTAGTGTTTTTCTTCAGTGTTCTATGGCTGCAGCAGGCTTGATGTGTGTGTGTATGCTATGGCTGCAGCAGGCTGTGTGTGTATGCTAAGACTTCACCAGACTGTGTGTATGTGTGCTATGGCTACAGCAGGCTGTGTGTGTGTGTATGCTGTAGCTTCAGCAGGCTGTGTGTATGTATGCTATGGCTGCATCAGGCCGTGTGTATGTGTGCTATGGCTGCAGCAGGTTGTGTGTGTGTGCTATGGCGGGCCCCCACACCCACAGTGACCCCTCCATATCACTATGGTTGACCCCTCTATATCACTATGTGTGACCCCTCTATATCACTATGTGTGACCCCCTTCTATACAGTAGCGGTCTTGGGCACCACGCATCCCACGCAATTGTGTGGGGCCCCCGACATCCAGGGGGGCCCCGCTCTGGTGCCCAAGACCGCTGCGGCTAACTATGTGCGCTCGTAACGAGCGCACATAGTTACAGGCAGCAGCGGCACTGACAGGGCAGGAGCCATTGGCTCCCTCCCTGTCAGTCACTCTTGTGGCCGCAGGAAGTGTTTTCCCTGCGGTCACAAGAGGCTGCTCTGTGTCTCTGGTGCCGGCGCTCGAAGGTGTCACTGGAGCGCCGGTGCCATGACAACGGGAAATCGGCCTTATGTGACCGCAGGGGAAACACTTCCCGCGGCCACAAGAGGGAAGAGAAGAGAAGAGGAGATGCCGGTCCCAGGTGAGTAAAAATGTTTGTTTTTTTTTGTGTTATATACTATATAGGAGGTAGAGCACACAGTGGGGGCCTATATAAAACAGGAGGAGCGCACAGGGGGGCTATATAAACGGGGGGAGCGCACAGGGGGGCTATATAAATGGGGGGAGCGCACAGGGGGGCTATATAAATGGGGGGAGCGCACAGTGGGGCTATATAAACAGGGGGAACGCACAGGGGGCTATATAAACGGGGGGAGCGCACAGGGGGGCTATATAAACGGGGGGAGCGCACAGGGGGCTATATAAACGGGGGGAGCGCACAGGGGGCTATATAAACGGGGGAGCGCACAGGGGGGCTTCATAAACGGGGGGAGCACACAGTGGGGGGTCTATATAAACGGGGGAGCGCACAGGGGGGCTATATAAACAGCGGAGCACACAGGGGGGCTCTATATAAGTGGGGGAGTGCACGGGGGCTATATAAACGGGGGGAGCGCATAGGGGGGCTATATAAACGAGAGCACACAGGGGGCTATGTACAAGTGGGGGAGCTCACAGGGGGCTATATACAAGTGGGGGAGCTCACAGGGGGCTATATACAAGTGGGGGAGCTCACAGGGGGGCTATATAAGGGGGGAGCACACAGGGGGGCTATATACAAGTGGGGGAGCTCACAGGGAGGCTATATACAAGTGGGGGAGCACACAGGGGGTATATAAAACTGGGGGCAGCACACGGGGTATATACAACTGGGGGCAGCACACGGGGGGTATATACAACTGGGGGGAGCACACGGGGTATATACGACTGGGAGCAGCACACAGGGGGTCTATATAGTATACTGCGGGAGCACACAGGGGGGCTATGTATAACTGGGAGATCACACAGGTCTATATATAACTGCGGGAGCACACAGGGGGGTCTATATACCACTGGGGACAGCACACAAGAGGTATATACTACTGGGGGCAGCACACAAGTGGTATTTACTGCTGTCTGCAGCGCACAAGGGGTCTATATAACTGGGGGCAGCACACAGCGGTCTTAATTACATTGGGACTGCACAGAAGTGCCTATATGCCTCACTACTATACTGGGGCACAGAACATACCTAATTATTAAGTGGGAGCACAGGGACACCTTTAATCTGTGGGGGCACAGAGGGGCGTAACTACTATATAGACGTAGAGGGGACCTAACTACTGTATGTGTTGGAGCCTAAAATATTTCTATGACAGATTCTGGAGGGAAGATTCCCAGCCGGGAGAAGACTTCAAGGTGGCTCACGCTGGATGGAGAGAGAAAGAAAAAAAAGTAAAAGACGCTGATCAGAGAAGACGCCTCCTGTAAGTCACTGGATGTAACTGCACTCTGTTATAGGGTCTGTAGTGATAGGGGTCATGGTGTGGCAGTATTATGTTATGGCATCATTGGTAATATCTTCCTGTTTTGTTCAGAGCAGTTTTGAGGTGATATGTAATCTCTGTATGGTGGTAGGAGGGTTATAAGAGGACTACTGGGGGGGGGGGGGGGCAGCGCATGTCGAGGAGGGGGGGGCATGGGGGGGCCCCAGACATGACTTTTCTTGGGGCCCCAGAAATGCCAAGACCGCCCCTGCTTCTATAACACTATGGCTGACCTCTATATTACAGGTATTCGGCATTGTTAGCAGTGTTTCTGTGTGTTTGGTGAATATTTAGTTAGAAACTTAAAGACCACCTGCTCCTTCTAGTCTAGTTGTGAGTTGTTCAGGACATGGAGGCTGGAGACTGGCTGCATCCACTGCACACACACACAAGCTGCTTTATATCTTGCCTTATTCCATCAGAAATTGCCCCAGGATTATGTAGGACATTAGGGAGAAGCTGCTGAGCTAGTGTGATAAATATCTCCCCTAGTTTATGACTGTCTATTTATGAAGCTTCGGGAGTCGGAGTCGGAGCTGCGGCTTACTGACTACACAGCCCTGCATTAAATAATGTGGGCAAGGTTCCATTTACTAAGGAGAACTATGGAGATTTTTTGGCTCCTATTACCTCAGTACTTCCAGTATGTGCATAGTGGTTTGTACAGAAATCAGTAGGCTGTACACATGTTGAATGACATGTACAAGTCCAAGAGTTCACCTCCTGCAATATAAAGTGAAGTGATAGATAAGCTCTGAGTAATATGAGGTATTTGTCATGCACTTTATGATGTATTTCCTTCTGCATTCTTGATGTTTGACCTATTTTGAAATGTCATCATTTGTACGTTTGCAGGTGATTCCAGGTTTTATACTTGACATTTGACCCCACGCTGACGCTTTCTTGTACCAAATTGACAATGCTTGGTCCTAAAGTAGAAGGGACCTACTTTACACAGTCTTAGCAGTGGTGTTTTTGGCTTAAGAAACACATATAAAACACTTATTTTTTTTTTTTTTTGCAAAATACAGTACAGTTTTTCTGGGGTTTTTGTTTCTCATGAGAAATCTTGTGGCTTATAGATCCTATAGATAGGATGCTATGTGCTGAAAAATATCTAGACAAATGTTTGTATAATGAATAGATCTGTCAGTGAATGAAAACCACTTTGTTTAGAAAGTAGCAGAACTAAAATATAAAACTAAAAGTTAAATCATTATTCTTTATGGCATATATACATGTACTAAGTCTTCTAGTTCAGATTGTATTCAGTTATAGGACAGATACATAACAATTAAAGGAGAAGTCTGGGTTTGGACATTCTTTTTTCAAAAGAGCTCTGTGGAGGTTTGCTGTCCTTCGCTTTGGTTCCCAGTTCCCCTGGCCACTGACTGGCTGAGCGGGGACCCGGGCCGTGACATGTCAGCCCTGCTCAGCCAGTCAGCAGCCGTAGTGGGGTCCCGCCTCCTCCCCCTCTCTTTTAAAAAAAAAATGTTCAACCTTGGACTTCTTCAAATATAATCTATATTTATACATTACATATATGTAATTTTAGACCGAGAAACTGCATATGTAGTAGATGAAACCTTTTGGGGTTGTTTCACCAACTATTTGACAGCTGGGATATGACTGGTTGCCACTGGTAGCAAATCTCTAAAACCAATACCAGTTGTCTAATAAACATATATTAATAAACATATTTAGGTTTTTTTTTTAATTATTGTGACAAATTAATTGGTACAGACACACAATTAACTTCCTAATAAATGTAGCTGTTTCCATAAGAAAAAGGTAGATCTGAAAATGGATGACTGAGTAAACAACAAGGTAAGGTATTTGTGAGTATCCCTTGTAGTTACACATGGTCATCTGGAAAAATAATAGGACGGGTGCAATTAAAAGAAATGATTGAAAAGGACTAAGAAAGAATAGGATTAAATCACCAAACAATATTATTGTGTATATGAAATAAACCCTTGTAGCTCTTTTGGGCATTAGTACTATTCTGCGCTGCTTTTTGATGAATGACTTGTACAGTATACTTTTACTGACTGGTAAAATGCAAGAAAACCTGGCACGTATAAGACTAATACATATAAAAAATAATTACTTTTCCAGTTAACTTCTTTGTTGCTTTATCTGATTGTAAATCAAGGTGAAATGGTCTTTTAAAACTGGGCTTTTGCTTATTTAGTTGAAATTGCTATCTCTGTTAAAGGGGTTATCCAGTGCTACAAAAACATGGACACTTTCTTCATGAGACAACACGACTCTTGTCTCCAATTCAGGTGTAATTTGCAATTAAGCTCCATTCACTTCAATGGAACTGAGTAGCAAAACCCTGCCCAAGCTGGAGACAAGAGTGGGGCTGTCTCTGGAAGAAAGTGGCCATGTTTTTGTAGCACTGGATAGCCTCTTTAACTTCCATGCAGGAATTAAAATACCTTTTCCACCCACTACCAGTAGATGGTGCTATTCTCCATCTAAATTGAGAACCAAAAATACTGACTTTCTCTGTGAGCAAAAACGATTTACATGTGTCAGATATTAAAATTGGATAGGCTCCCAGGGACAGTCTAAGGCTGGGTTCACACTACGTATATTTCAGTCAGTATTGTGGTCCTCATATTGCAACTAAAACCAGGAGTGGATTGAAAACACAGAAAGGCTCTGTTTACACTGTTTCAGTGGATGGCCGCCATTTAATGGCAAATATTTGCTGTTATTTTAAAACAACGGCTGTTATATTGAAATAATGGCAGTTATTTACTGTTAAATGGCGGCCATCCACTCATTTCATCATTGTGTGGACAGAGCATTTCTGTGTTTTTAATCCACTCCTGGTTTTGGTTGCAATACGAGGACCACAATACTGACTGAAATATACGTAGTGTGAACCCAGCCTAAGGGTGCCTTTACACAGAGAGATTTATCTGACAGATTTTTGAAGCCAAGGTCAGGAATAAATTTGAAAACAGGAGAAATCTCATGACCCAAAAGTCTTCATGACTTTGGCTTCAAACATCTGTCAGATAAATCTCTGTGTAAAGGCACTCTAACAGTCCAAAGTCTGAGAGAACATTTGTCTTACAGAGTTAGGAAAGGGAATGTAACCATAAATTACTGGAAGTAAAGTTATTATAGATGGCTTTTGGACTGCCCCTGATGATCAGAAGTGATATGTATTCTGATCTCAGTAAATATTTTTTCCCTATTGTATTCTATAAAAAAAATCCATAAAAAAATCTAAAAATGTCACACAAACCTCCAAAATACTAAAACAAAAAATGACAAAAAACATGCTACTGTGTATGAACCTAGTGTAACATTTCACTATTTACTGTACTGTTTGGCTGCAGCTCCACCCCAAAACATCTGAGCTGCATGTCTATTGCAGTTTGTGTAACTCCCTTTGAAGCTTACGGCACTGTAAACAGCACAGCACTGCAAGGTATGGAATACGCAACTCCATTCCAACTCCACAGGAGTTACACATACTGCATGAAATATTAATTTGTCCACTTTCAGTGATTCCAGGCAGGCTGGAGGGGGCTGGGAGCATTTGATCCTAAAACAGTTGATCCTAAAAGAGTTGGTTCTCAGAGGTGGGACCTACAGCTAACCAACGTTTATTAAGTATCCTGTTGTTATGCCATAAAAACCCCAAGTACTGATTGAGAAGCAGTAAAGTATTTTACCACTAGAGGTCACTGAAGAATCTAAAGATGTGATGAAATCAATGGAGCTTGATAACTGGGATCGGTCATACTTCTGCACTAGTGTTATTTCTATCATAATCCTTTTTAATCCATTAATCATAGTGAAGTAAGGAATAAAGCTAACCTGTCAATTTTACCACATGGTGAACAATGTAAAAATAAAACCCCACAAAAGTTGCATATTTTTTTTTTTTATTCCATTTCACCTCAGAAATATTTTTTCTTCGCGCTCACCGTCTTGTTTATGGAAAAATCAAGACTGTAATTACAAAGTACAAAGGCCCTGATATGATTGTGTACATCTGAAGATAAAAGCGCTATGGTTTTTTAAACGTAAAAAGGAGAAAACGAAAACTCAAAAATTAAAATTAGCTGAAGGGGTTAAGATTACTTTCATAATTCACTATTGATAGGAAATCCACTAAATTATATCAGAAGTATTACATTAGAAGTACTGCAGAATCTGTTTTTATACATTATTATTATTATTATTATTAAATATATAAAATGTGCCATGTCTTTCTTATGTGCGAATACATAATATTGCACAAAATTAACATGCAGTGTGCTCAATATACTTGTGCAAGCCTATTACTTTTTAGTATGCTTTAGAAGAAAACCTGATTGAACCCATACACCCTGGAACATCCACGTGGATGCTGCCCTATGCACATTCAAAGCTTTGACCTCTTTGCTCTATTGTAGCATTGATCTACTGTATGGTACCTGCAGTAAACCAACATATAAACCCATCAAAGTGTAATACTGTGCTGATCTAAGTCCTAACTATAATGGATGTTACTGTTATGAACGTTCTAGGGTATATTATGCACATACTGTGAAACTGTCAGAACTCATGGACATCATAACACTTTCCTCAAGCACCAATGGGTCCCAGATAAGATAAAAATTCTACAGGGATCTCTTAGAATTCCAGGACAGCTGGAGACTTGCCTTTTCCTGCAGAGATCATTTGGTGAATTATTATCCATGTGTGAGTTCAGGAAAGGAGCAATTCTTCAATGGGAAGGACAAAAAATATTAAGTTACATTTGAACTGAACAGCATAGTCAGTGACTGTGTGTGTATTGGTCCCTCAGCGATTCTTAAAGGAAGAGGAAAATAAGGGGGGGATACAGCATGTGAGTACTTGTCAAGGTAGAAGCATCTCATTACTTATAGAAAAACATGTAACTGCTAATCTTATAGGGAGTGCTATAAAAATGAATGCTGGATTGCAGTACACGATACAACAATACACTATTTATAAATATGCTAAATCCTATACCTTATTAGGTAGTTATTGTGATGGCCATTTAGTCCTCCTTTTATAAATGTAACATTTAGAAATGACCAGCATATCATCCACACAGTTAGATCCTGAAACTGGGATTAAAAAATGTTTCCACCAAATTGCTATTTATTCAGAAAGCCCATCGAAATCACAGGCTGGGGGACAAAGACTGGGACAATGCCTTCAGAAATAAAAGGACACAACAGAAATGGGACATATTTAAGAGCATCCTGGGTAAATCGTGTGAACGACACATACCATATGGGAATAAACGTAGTAGAAATAAGAGAAATCCAATGTGGTTAACTTTAGCTGTAAGGGGTGCAATAAATTATAGGAAACAAGCATTCAGACTACTAAAACAAGAAGGTAGTGGGAAAGCATTGAGCAACTATAGACACAAGAATAGAATGTGTAAAAAACAAATAAAAGAAGCAAAAATAGCAACAGAAAGAAGGATAGCCACAGAAAGTAAAACAAATCCCAAAATGTTCTTCACCTATATAAACAACAAAAGACTTAAAACCGAAAATGTTGGTCCCCTCAAAAATAATCTGGGTGTAGTGGTGGAGGGGGAAGAGGAAAAGGCCAATCTACTGAATACACTCTTTTCTACTGTATTCACAGAGGAGAATCCCATAACAGACGACATGACTAGGGATAATATAAATCCTCCCATAAATCTCACCTGCCTAACACAACAAGAAGTGGGGAAACGCCTTAAAAACATTAAAATCCATAAGTCACCGGGCCCAGAAGGTATCCATCCTAGAGTTTTGCAAGAAGTGAGTACTATATTAGACAGATCCTTATTCCTAATATTTAAAGATTATATAACGACAGGGATTGTTCCACAGGACTGTCGCATAGCTAATGTGGGACCAATATTCAAGAAGGGGGTCAAAGAGTGACCCTGGAAACTATAGGCCCGTAAGTCTAACATCTTTAGGCTGGGTTCTCACTACGTATATATCAGTCAGTATTGTGGTCCTCATATTACAACCAAAACCAGGAGTGCATTGAAAACACAGAAAGGCTCTGTTCACACAATGTTGAAATTGAGTGGATGGCTGCCATTTAATGGCAAATATGTGCTGTTATTTTAAAACAACGGTTGCTATATTGAAATAATAGCAGTTATTTACTGTTATATGGCGGCCATCCACTCAATTTCAACATTGTATGAACAGATCCTTTCTGTGTTTTTAATCCACTCCTGGTTTTGGTTGCAATATGAGGACCACAATACTGACTGAAATATACATAGTGTGAACCCAGCCATAGTAGGTAAAGTATTTGAGGGGTTTGTAAGAGATGCTATACTGGAGTATCTTAATTAAAATAATCTTATGACGCAGCATCAGCATGGATTTATGAGGGATCGATCCTGCCAGACTAATCTGATCGGCTTCTATGAAGAGGTTAGTTATAGACTGGACCTGGGGGAGGCTGTGGATGTTGTGTATCTGGACTTTTCAAAGGCATTCGATACTGTGCCACATGGTTGGTCTACAAAATGAGGATGCTGGGACTCGGGGAAAATGTACCCAAATGGGTAAGTAACTGGTTGTATGACAGAAAACAGAGGGTCGTCATTGATGGAACATATTCAGATTGGGCTTTAGTTACTAGTGGGGTACCACAGGGGTCAGTATTGGGTCCACTTCTTTTCAATATTTTTTATTAATGATCTTGTAGAGGGGCTACAGAGTAGAATCTTCATTTTTGCAGATGATACTAAACTGGGTAGAGTAATCAGCACAGAGGAGGATAATATCATATTACAGAGGGATTTGGAGAAGCTAGAGGCTTGGGCGGTGAAATGGCAAATGAAGTTTAATGTGGATATATGTAAGGTTATGCATTTGGGCCGTAGAAATAATAAGTACAGTTATGTGCTTAGTAATAAAACACTGGGTAAAACTAATTCCGAAAAGGACCTGGGGGTATTGGTGGACAGTAAACTCAACTTTAGTGATCAGTGCCAGGCAGCAGCTGCCATGTCTAATAACATAATGGGATGCATAAAAAGAGTTATAAATGCTAAGGATGAGAACATAGTTTTGCCTCTTTATAAATCACTGGTCAGATCACATATGGAATACTGTGTACAGTTTTGGGCATCGGTTAATAAGGACACAGCTGAACTGGAGCGGGTGCAGAGGAGGGAAACAAAGGTCATTAAGGGAATGGGTGGGTTACAGTACCAGGACAGGTTATCAAGCTTGGGGTTATTTACGCTAGAAAAAAGATGTCTTAGGGGCGATCTGATCACAATGTACAAATATATGAATGGACAGTACAGAGGTCCATGACAAGGGGGCATCCTCTACGTCTAGAGGAAAGAAGATTTTACCATGAGCATCAACGCGGGTTCTTTACTGTACGAGCGGTAAGACTGTGGAACTCTCTGCCAAATGATGTTGTCATGGCCGATTCATTACATAAGTTCAAAGGAGGAATGGATGCTTTTCTTGAAAAATAAAATATTACAAGTTATAGGCATTAGATTTCCGGTGATACGTTGATCCAGGGATTATTCTGGTCGCCATTGGAGGTTTTTCCCTGTGGTAAGGTTATTGTCGTCTGCCTAATGGGTTTTTTTGCCTTCTTCTGGATCAACACAGTAGGGTTTACGTAGGTTGAACCTGATGGACTCTTGTCTTCTTTCAACCTTATTTACTATGTTACTATGGTGGTGCCTATCCTCCTCAGTGACTCACAAGTGCCGTCTTTTTTGATCTGAGGCTTCACTTTTCCTCTCCATCTGGCCCAGGCCTCCATGATGATTTCTTGCAGCTACAGTTCATATCTTCAGAACCTGCCAGACAAACATCTTAGGCTCCGTACATTTCCAGCAACTTCCTTCCCTTTTTCCCCATACAGTAGTCATGGTGTCATTTGCAGTGAGTAGATATGTGGATTTCCCTCTGTATACAGGTTCCCCTGCTGTGTCCACTATATAGTAATAATGTCCCTGCTGTGCCTCCATATAGTAATAATGCCCCTGCTGTGCCCTCCATATAGTAATAATGCCCCTGCTGTGCCCTCCATATAGTAATAATGCCTCCTGATGTGCCCTCCATATAGTAGTAATGTCTCCTGCTTTGCCCCATATGGTAATAATATCCCCCTACTGTTCCCTCCATATAGTAATAATGTCCCCTGCTGTGCCCCATATAGTAATATTGCCCACTGCTGTGCCCTCCATATAGTAACAATGTCCCTGCTGTGCCCCATATAGTAATAATATCACCTGCTGTGCCCTCCATATAGTAATAATGTCCCCTGCTGTACCCTCCATATAGTAATAATACGTAACATAGTAACATAGTAAATAAGGTTGAAAGAAGACAAGAGTCCATCAGGTTCAACCCAGGGAAATCCTACTGTGTTGATCCAGGGAAGGCAAAAACCCCTATGAGGCAGACGACAACCACCCCACCACAGGGAGGATATTTGGCAACCCGAACAATCCCTGGATCAACGTATCACCAGAAATCTAATGCCCATAACTTGTGATATTATATTGGTCAAGAAAAGCATCCAGGCCTCCCTTGAACTTATTTAATGAATCAGCCATGACAACCTCATGTGGCAGAGAGTTCCACAGTCTTACCGCTCGTACAGTAAAGAACTCGCGTCGATGCTGATGATAAAATCTTCTTTCCTCTAGACGTAGAGGATGCCCCCTTGTCATGGTTACAGTCCTAGGAGTAAAAAGACCACTACAAAGATCTCTGTACTGTCCATTCATATATTTGTACATTGTGATCAGATCGCCCCTAAGACGTCTTTTTTCTAGCGTAAATAACCCCACGCTTGATAACCTGTCCTGGTACTGTAACCCACCCATTCGCTTAATGACCTTTGTGGCCCTCCTCTGCACCCGCTCCAGTTCACCTATGTCCTTCTTATATACCGGTGCCCAAAACTGTACACAGTTAGCACATAACTGTACTTATTATTTCTATGGCCCAAATGCACAACCTTACATTTATCCACATTAAACTTCATTTGCCATTTCTCCGCCCAAGCCTCTAGCTTCTCCAAATCCCTCTGTAATATGATATTATCCTCCTCTGTACTGATTACTTTACCCAGTTTAGTATCATCTGCAAAAATGAAGATTCTACTCTGTAGCCCCAAGATCATTAATAAAAATATTAAAAAGAAGTGGACCCAACACTGACCCCTGTGGTACCCCACTAGTAACTAAAACCCAATCTGAATATGTTCCATCAATGACCACCCTCTGTTTTCTATCACACAACCAGTTACTTAACCATTTGCATACGTTTTCCCCAAGTCCCAGCATCCTCATTTTGTAGACCAACCTTTCATGCAGCACAGTATCAAATGCCTTTGAAAAGTCCAGATACACAACATCCACAGCCTCCCCCAGGTCCAGTCTATAACTAACCTCTTCATAGAAGCCGATCAGATAAGTCTGACAGGACCGATCCCTCATAAATCCATGCTGGTGCTGCGTCATAAGATTATTTTAATTAAGATACTCCAGTATAGCATCTCTTACAAACTCCTCAAATACTTTAACTACTATTGATGTTAGACTTACGGGCCTGTAGTATATTGGTACCACATTAGCTATGCGCCAGTCCTGTGGAACAATCCCTGTCGTAATAGAATCTTTAAATAATAGGAATAACGGTCTGTCCAACACAGTATTTAATTCTTGCAAAACTCTAGGATGGATACCTTCTGGGCCCGGCGACTTATGGATTTTAATGTTTTTAAGGCGTCTCCCCACTTCTTGTTGTGTTAGGCAGGTGAGATTTATGGGAGGATTTATATTATCCCTAGTCATTTTGTCTGTTATGGGATTCTCCTCTGTGAATACAGTAGAGAAGAATGTATTTAGTAGATTGGCCTTTTCCTCTTCCCCCTCCACCATTACACCCAGATTATTTTTGAGGGGACCAACATTTTCGGTTTTAAGTCTTTTGTTATTTATATAGGTGAAGAACATTTTGGGATTCGTTTTACTTTCTGTGGCTATCCTTCTTTCTGTTGCTATTTTTGCTTCTTTTATTTGCATTTTACACATTCTATTCTTGTGTCTATAGTTGCTCAATGCTTCCCCACTACCTTTTTGTTTTAGTTGTCTGAATGCTTGTTTCTTATCATTTATTGCACCCCTTACAGCTGAAGTTAACCACATTGGATTTCTCTTATTTCTACTACGTTTATTCCCATATGGTATGTGTCGTTCACACGATTTACCCAGGATGCTCTTAAATATGTCCCATTTCTCTTGTGTACTTTTATTTTTGAAGGCATTGTCCCAGTCTATGTTCCTAAGGTCCTCTCTTAGTTTTTGGAAATTAGCCTTCCTGAAATGTAATGTTTTTGTAATTTTATTGAAGGATAATTGAAAACTTACTATGTTATGGTCACTATTACCTAGGTGACCCCCCACCTCTATTTTTGATATTCTATTGGTTGAGATCAGGTCCAGGGCCCCCCCCTCTTGTTGGTTCCTGTACTAGTTGGGAAAGGTAATATCTTTTACTATTTCCAAAAACCTGCTTCCCTTCCTGGAGCTGCAGGTTTCAATAATGTCTCCTGCTGTACCCCCATATAGTAATAATGTCACTGCTGTTCCCTCCATATTGTAATAATGTTCCCTGCTTTGCCTCCATATAGTAATAATGTCCCCTGCTGTGTCCTCCATATAGTAATAATGCCCCCTGCTGTACCCTCAATATAGTAATAATGCCCCCATATAGTAATAATGTCCCCTGCTGTGCCTCCATATAGTAGTAATGTCCCCTTCTGTACCCTCCATATAGTAATAATGTCTCCTGCTGTACCCCCATTTAGTAATGTCCCTGTTGTGCCCTCCATATTGTAATAATGTTACCTGTTGTGCCTCTATATAGTAATAATGTCCCCTGCTGTACCCTCCATACAGTAATAATGTTCCTGCTGTGCCCTCCATATTGTAATAATGTCCCCTGCTTTGCCTCCAAATAGTAATAATGCCCCCAGTGTGCCCCTATATAGTAATCACACCTCCTGCTGTGCCTCCATATAGTAATGTCCCCTGCTGTGCCCTCCATATAGTAATAATACCCCCTACCCTCATAGTAATAATGCCTCCCTCCCTACTGTGCCCCATAGTAAATGTCCCCTGCCCTGTTACATAGTACTGCCCCAAAACAAACAAAACAAACTTCATACTCACCTAATTCTAAAACTCTCTTCTCCAACCACTGAGCCAGGGGAAGCAGAGTGAGACATGGGCAGCAGAGTGAGGTCTGAAGGGGAGAGTGGAGAAGGTGGGAGGAGAGAGGAGGAGAAGGGGGAGAGAGGAGAAGGTGGGAGAGAAGAGGAGAAGGGGGGATAGATGAGGAGAAGGGGGAGAGAGCAGGAGAAGGGGGATAGAGGAGGAGGGGGGAAATAAGAGAAGGGGGGAGAGAGGAGAAGGGGGGAGGTAGGAGAAGGAGGAGAAGGGGGAGAGGAGAGGAGTAGGGGGGAGATAGGAAGGGGGGAGATAGGAGAAGCGGGGAGAGAGGAGGAGAAGGGGGGAGAGAGGAGGAAAAGGGGGGAGAGAGGAGAAGGAGGAGAAGGGGGGAGAGAGGAGAGGGGGGGAGAGGAGGAGAAGGAAGGAGAGGCGGAGGAGAAGGGGGAGAGAGAAGGAGAAGGGGGAGAGAGAAGGAGGACAAGGGGAAGAGAGAAGCAGGAAAAGGGGGAGAGAGAAGCAGGAAAAGGGGGAGAGATAAGGAGGAGAAGGGGGAGAGAGAAGGAGGAGAAGGGGGAGAGAGGAGAAGAGGGGAGAGAGGAGAAAGAGGGAGAGAGGAAGAGAAGGGGGAGAAAGGAGGAGAAGGGGGAGAAAGGAGGAGAAAGGGGGAGAGAGGAGATGAAGGAGAGAGAGAGAGGAGATGAAGGAGGGAGAGTGGAAGAGAAGGGGGGAGAAAGTAGAAGAGGGATAAGAGAATGAGGAGAGAAGAGGAGAAGGGAGGAGAGAGGAGGAGAAGGGGGAAGAGAGGAGAGAGGAGAAGGGGGAGAGAGGAGGAGAAGGGGGAATTGAGGAGAGAGGAGAAGGGGGAGAGAGGAGGAGAAGGGAAGAGAAGAGGAGAAGGGGGGAGAGAAGGAGGAGAAGAGGGGAGAGAGTAAGAGAAGGGGGAAGAGAGGAGATGAAGGAGAGCGGAGGAGAAGGGGGAGAGCGGAGGAGAAGGGGGAGAGAGAAATAAAAGGGGGGAGAAAGGAGAAGGGGGGATAAGAGAAGGAGAAGAGAAGAGGAGAAGGGAGGAGATGGGAGGAAGAGAAGGGGGAGAGAAGAGGAGAAGGGGGAGAGATGATAAGGGGGGAGAGAGAAGGAGATGGGGGAGAGAGGAGGAGAAGAGGGAAGAGAGGAGAGGGGGAGAGAGGAGGAGAAGGGGAGAGAGGAGGAGAAGGGGGGGAGAGGAGGAGAAGGGGGGGAGAGGAGGAGAAGGGGGGGAGAGGAGGAGAAGGGGGAGAGAGGAGGAGAAGGGGGAGAGAGGAGGAGAAGGGGGGGAGAGAAGAGAAGGGAGGAGAGAAGAGGAGAAGGGGAGGAAAAGAGAAGGGGGAGCGAGGAGAAGGGGGGAGCGAGGAGAAGGGGGGAGAGAGGAGGAGAAGTTGGAAAGAAGAGGAGACGGGGGGAGAGAGGAGGAGAAGTTGGAGAGAAGAGGAGAAGGGAGAGAGAGAAGGAGGAGAAGGGGGGAGAGAGGATAGGGGCAGAGAGTAGGAGAAGGGGGCAGAGAGTAGGAGAAGGGGGAGAGGAGGTGGGATCCTATGGCGAGCTGAGTGGGGTCCGGGGGATTTCACTGCCAGCGCACAACGTGATCGTCGGCTGAAAGGAACGGCTCTCACTACTCTCCTTCCTCCCAGCAGAATCACCAGTGTGCAGAGCTGCTGCAGCTAGGAGGGAGATCAGAGCCACCGCGGGGATAAGTGCTGGGACACTTTCCCAGCACTTTCCCGCGTACCCCCTCAACCTGGACAGTGTGCATTCCTCCAGTGGTAACATCTCAACCTCAGTACAGCAAGGAAGATCAGTGGTACTATCATTTTAAGTGGATTATGGTTTGCATGGTTTACTGTGGCAATGTATCAAATAACAGTTATGTATTTTTCCCCCACCCCATCACGCAGGTGTAGTTTTTCTTTGTACTCTCAAACCCACATCTCTATTCATATTGCTTCTTTAGCCTAAAAAAAACTTTAGGGCTATGTTCACACAACATACTTTTTATAAAAAGAATGGACGTTGTTGGCAATTTACACAACGGATGTTCTTTTCATAATGCAATGATTTGCAATGAAATCAATGTAAAAAACTGCCGTTGTTCACACAATGTATTGAACAACCGTTGTTTGCTCTGGCTGTCAGAATAATGATCAGATCATTGTCCATAGACTTCAATGTAATTTTCATTGAAAACAATGGCAGTCATTTGATACTCAAAACATTGAAAATTGCATTTAATCTATGGAAAACGAAAATAATTGACATGAACATTATTTCGTCGGCAGTAGCAAACAACTGCCATTGTTATAAAATTGTGTGAAACTACGGCCGTTGTTTGCATTGAATTCAATGCAAATGATTGCATTATGAAAAGAATGGCCGTTCTTTTCATAAAGAGTATGTTGTGTGAACATAGTCTTAATGTGAAACAAGGAGACAGTGGAGAGCCTCGCCAGGAGAGTGAATGACCAACACTAAAAGCATGGGCCAATTGAAGTCAAGAGAAGAGCAACGTGTCAGCGGTAGCACCAGTGGGTGCAGGGAAATTGGGGAGTGCGTACCACATGGGTCAGCAGATGTGACGTTGCTATAATACTAGGACACAGCATTCAATGCTGCCTACACTAAGTTCCTTGCGTTCTGGTGTGGTGTACCGTGCTTTTTTAATGGACAACTCCCATGAAAAACTTTTTTTGAAGCACATTACAAAATTATATAACACTGTAATATACTTCAATCACCTGTCTGTCCTTCTTCCCTATCTTTTCCCCCTCAACCCACCACCAGGAAGTGAAACTCCTTCATACCTAATTACTGTCGTCACCAGGCTCCTCTATCAGCTCCTTCTAGTGACAAGGTATCATCAGCAGGAGGGCTGCTCTAGATCCTGTTACACCAGCCTCCCCCTCCCCTGCCTGGTCAGGTGACTCAGCTTGCTCAGCTCCCATTGGCTTAGCAACTGTAAGCCATCTGACATTCTGCAACTCAATAATGACTCGTGACTGACTCCCAGCACATAACCAGCTACAGGACCCCCTCCCCCATACTCCCTCCTGCTGCCGAGTGGACTCAGTGAGTGAGTGAGTCATGTCACTTGCTTATCTTTCTCCTCACTCCCGGCATGTCAGCTACACAGACGTCCTATCTCTCCCTTGCTGCCCTGACCTAATTAGGGACAGCGATCCTGCAGAATGTACACTACAGTGAAGTGAAAGTATGTGTGTGCAGCAATATAGCAATAACAATATAGCAATGTGATAGCAATAACATAGGTAAGTAAAACTTTAGCTGACATGACCCTGTTATTATGTTTGTATGATGATTTTACAAGGCCAGTTTTTACATGAGAGTAATATGGTGCATTTCTGTGACTGCAAGACAACTGCAAGTCCTGGCCCAACTGTGGGTCTAATGACATAAACTAACAGCATCATAGTTGCTTTCAATTGGGGTCATTAGAACAGTGTTTGGACTGGGAGTTGATCTGATCTGTCCCTGATTCAGAGTAACTGTTATGTCACACAGTGTTGTACAAATGTAACCTCCTATCTATATCATAAAAATGAAAGTCTGTCTGTCTGTCTGTCCTTCTGTCTGTCTGTCTCTCCCAAATAGACTTCCAAACGCCTGAACAGTTTGACCCCAAATTTGGCACACAGATACATTGGGTGCCCGGGAAGGTTATAGCGAAGGTCCCGTCCCCACCAGATGTACAGGAGGGGAGGGGGAGGGGAAAGAGAGGCGCCCCATAGAGATGAATGGGAAAATCTCCACACTGCACACAGGTGATATAATTAGCTGCAGCAGACACAGCAGTTGGAGCCTTAGCAACCAATAGGATTACTGCTTTCATTTTCACAGGGAGCAATGGTTGCTAGGGAAGCTGCCTCACAACATCCACAGTAATAACTGGTAGACCCCCTACTCCATCTATACAGTACATGTATATACAGGACCCGCTACTCCATCCATACAGTACATGTATATACAGGACCCCCTACTCCAACTACACATTACATGTATATACAGGGCCCCCTACTCCATCCATACAGGTATACAGGGCCCCCTACTCCATCTATACAGTACATGTATATACAGGACCCCTACTCCATCTATACAGTACATGTATATACAGGGCCCCCTACTCCATCTATGCAGTACATGTATATACAGGGCCCCCTACTCCATCTATACAGTACATGTATATACAGGGCCCCCTACTCCATCCATACAGGTATACAGGGCCCCCTACTCCATCTATACAGTATATGTATATACAGGACCCCTACTCCATCTATACAGTACATGTATATACAGGACCCCTTACTCCATCTATACAGTACATGTATACAGGACCCCCTACTCCATCTATACAGTACATGTATATACAGGATCCCCTACTCCATCTATACAGTACATGTATATACAGGACCCCCTACTCCATCTATACAGTACATGTATATACAGGGCCCCCTACTCCATCTTTACAGTACATGTATATACAGGACCCCCCTACTCCATCTATACAGTACATGTATATACAGGACCCCCTACTCCATCTATACAGTACATGTATATACAGGACCCCCTACTCCATCTATACAGTACATGTATATACAGGACCCCTACTCCATCTATACAGTACATGTATATACAGGGCCCCCTACTCCATCTATGCAGTACATGTATATACAGGGCCCCCTACTCCATCTATACAGTACATGTATATACAGGGCCCCCTACTCCATCCATACAGGTATACAGGGCCCCCTACTCCATCTATACAGTATATGTATATACAGGACCCCTACTCCATCTATACAGTACATGTATATACAGGACCCCTTACTCCATCTATACAGTACATGTATACAGGACCCCCTACTCCATCTATACAGTACATGTATATACAGGATCCCCTACTCCATCTATACAGTACATGTATATACAGGACCCCCTACTCCATCTATACAGTACATGTATATACAGGGCCCCCTACTCCATCTTTACAGTACATGTATATACAGGACCCCCCTACTCCATCTATACAGTACATGTATATACAGGACCCCCTACTCCATCTATACAGTACATGTATATACAGGACCCCCTACTCCATCTATGCAGTACATGTATATACAGGGCCCCCTACTCTATCTATACAGTACATGTATATACAGGACCCCCTACTCCATCTATACAGTACATGTATATACAGGACCCCCTACTCCATCTATACAGTACATGTATACAGGACCCCCTACTCCATCTATACAGTACATGTATATACAGAACCCCCTACTCCATCTATACAGTGCATGTATATACATGACCCCCTACTCCATCTATACAGAACATGTATATACATGACCCCCTACTCCATCTATACAGAACATGTATATACAGGAGCCCCTACTCCATCTATACAGTACATGTATACAGGACCCCCTACTCCATCTATACAGTACACAGTGGCGTAGCCACCGTGGTCGCGGGGGTCGCCGCCGCGACCGGGCCCGCCACAAGGGGGGCCCGCGGGGCCCCCCGATCAATCACTCTTGTGACCGCAAGCATTGTTTTGCTTGCGGTCACAAGAGTCGGGCTCCGTCTTCCCCCGGCGGCTGCCGGGGGTGTCGCTTCTTACCCCCGGCAGCGCGCGCATCCCAGAACTCCCTGCGCGCCTTGGGCCCTGACTTCCGGTTTCCGGCGCGCAGGGAGTTCTGGGATGCGCGCGCTGCCGGCAGCCGCGCAGCAGCCGGGGACAGACCGAAGGAGTGAGAATCAACGTGGGAGCGCGATGTCAGGTGAGTTAAGTTTTGTTTTTTTTATCAGCCTGTACGGGTGGGGGGAAAGGAGGGGGGGCATCTATGAGGGTGGGGGGAAAGGAGGGGGGCATCTATGAGGGTGGGGGGAAGGAGGGGGCCATCTATGAGGGTGGGGGGAAGGAGGGGGCCATCTATGAGGGTGGGGGGAAAGGAGGGGGGCATCTATAAGGGTGGGGGGAAAGGAGGGGGGCATCTATAAGGGTGGGGGGAAAGGAGGGGGGCATCTATAAGGGTGGGGGGAAAGGAGGGGGGCATCTATAAGGGTGGGGGGAAAGAGGGGGGGCATCTATGAGGGTGGGGGGAAAGAGGGGGCCATCTATGAGGGTGGGGGGAAAGAGGGGGCCATCTATGAGGGTGGGGGGAAAGAGGGGCCATCTATGAGGGTGGGGGGAAAGAGGGGGCCATCTATGAGGGTGGGGGGAAAGAGGGGGCCATCTATGAGGGTGGGGGGGAAAGAGGGGGCCATCTATGAGGGTGGGGGGGAAGGAGGGGGGCATCTATGAGGGTGGGGGGGAAGGAGGGGGGCATCTGAGGGTGGGGGGGAAGAGGGGGCCATTTATGAGGGTGGGGGGAAAGAGGGGGGCCATCTATGAGGGTGGGGGGAAGGAGGGGGCCATCTATGAGGGTGGGGGGAAGGAGGGGGCCATCTATGAGGGTGGGGGGAAAGAGGAGCAATCTATGAGGGTGGGTGGAAAGAGGGGGGCCATCTATGAGGGTGGGGGGGGAAGGGGACCATCTATAAGGGAGGGAGGAAGGGGACCATCTATAAAGGGGGGGAAAGGGGACCATCTATAAGGGAGGGAGGAAGGGGACCATCTATAAGGGAGGGGGGAAGGGGACCATCTATAAGGGAGGGGGGGGGGGAAGGGGACCATCTATAAGGGAGGGGGGGGGGGGAAGGGGACCATCTATAAGGGAGGGGGGGGGGAAGGGGACCATCTATAAGGGAGGGGGTAGAGGGGGCCATCTATAAGGGAGGGGGGGAAGGGGACCATCTATAAGGGAGGGGGTAGAGGGGGCCATCTATAAGGGAGGGGGTAGAGGGGGCCATCTATAAGGGAGGGGGCCATCTATTTGGGGGGGCAACATAGGGGGAGAGGGAATACACAGAGAGGGGCATATATTATTAGGAGGTCACATAGAGTCAGGGCTACCCACTAAATAAGGGTGTAAAGGGGACAGTACAGATGTGCAGTTAGTATAGAGATGAGGATGGTGCCAGAGTGTGGAGCCTAATATGTCTGTCTGGCAGATTCTGTGGATTCGTGGCTCGGAGAAGTTCTCATAACGGCCTAGGACGGATGGAGAAGATGAAAAGGGAAGAACTCCGATCAGAAAAGACGTCCCCCTGTGAGTCACCTGATATATCTGCACTGTAATGTATATGGTGTATAGAGCCTGTGTAGAGCTGGGGCCACCTCTATATGACTGGATGAGGTGATTTAGTGTACTGGATTTGGTCAGTAACAATATGGTGGTGATGGTAGTGGTTGTGGTGTGGCGGTAATGTTTCCTCCCTATATACTGGTATTACTGGTAATATTGGTCTCAGTATACAGGATTTGGTCGGTAACAGTATGGCGGTAATAGGTAATATCTGTCTTGGTGTGTGTGTGTGTGTATATATATATATATACATACAGTGGTACCTTGGTTTAAGAGTAACTTCGTTTAAGAGCGTTTTGGTTTAAGAGCTCACAGTTTTTCAAAATTGTGACTTGGTTTAAGAACATTGCTTTGGTTTAAGAACTTCCTGTATTGGCTGGGAGCGCGAGTGGAGAAGGGGCATGGCCTGCATAGCGGGGTCTACAGCACTGTACTCTAAACACCTTCCAAATCATAGCAGATCCCCTTCAGGCTGGGGCTTACATCAGGGGACCGGACTGTGTGGGGGGGGTAATCTCTCCATAGCTGTAACCCCTCTCTCCCCGGACAGAGAGTGCTGCATGTATGTGCCCACATCTGCCCTGCTCATTCCTTCATGCTCCCTGCAGTCTCTGTCAGCCCTTGTTTCCCATCCTCTCCATTACTGTACAGTACAGAATAATAAATATATTTGGGGTGCGGAACCAATTGTCTGCATTTACATGATTTCTTATAGGAAAATTTGCTTTGGTTTAAGAGTGGATTTGGATTACAAGCACGGTCCTGGAACGAATTATGCTCATAATCCAAGGCACCACTGTGTGTGTATATATATATATATATTATATATATATATATATATATATATACACACACACAACAATAGCATCACTTGGTCGTGAAAGGAGGGGGGGGGGGCCCAAGTTGGCCTCTCGCACCAGGGCCCAGGAGACATTAGCTACGCCCCTGACAGTACATATATATACAGGGCCCCCCACTCCATCTATACAGTACATGTATATACAGGACCCCCTACTCCATCTATAAAGTACATGTATATACAGGACCCCCTACTCCATCTATACAGTACATGTATATACAGGGCACTACAGGTATAGCAAACTGTGACTGGGTAACACTGCCACACCAGACCTGACCAATACCGCCATACTGTGACTGGGTAACACTGCCACACCAAACCTGACCAATACCGCCATACTGTGACTGGATAACACTGCCACACCAGACCTAACCAATACCGCCATACTGTGACTGAATAACACTGCCATACCAGACCTGATCAATACTGCCATATACTGTGACTGGATAACACTGCCACACCAGACCTGATCAATACCGCCATACTATGACTGGATAACACTGTCATACCAGACCTGACCAATACCGCCATACTGTGACTGGATAACACCGCCATACCAGACCTGACCAATACCGCCATAATGTGACTGGATAACACCGCCATACCAGACCTGACCAATAACACCTTACTGTGACTGGATAACACCGCCACACCAGACTTGACCAATACCGCCATACTGTGACTGGATAAACCGCCATACCAGACCTGACCAATACCGCCATACTATTACTGGATAACACCGCCATACCAGTCCTGACCAATACCACCATACTGAGACTGGATAACACCACTATACCAGACCTGATCAATACTGCCATATACTGTGACTGGATAACACTGCCACACCAGACCTGACCAATACCGCCATACTGTGCTGGATAACACTGTCATACCAGACCTGACCAATACCACCATACTGTGACTGGATAACACTGCCACACCAGACCTGACCAATACCGCTATACTGTGACTGGATAACACTGCCATACCAGACCTGACCAATACCACCAAACTGTGACTGGGTAACACCGCCACACCAGACCTGACCAATACCGCCATACTGTGACTGGATAACACCATCATATCAGACCTGACCAATACCGCCATACTGTGACTGGATAATACCGCTATACCAGACCTGACCAATACCACCATACTATGACTGAAAAAAACTGCTATACCTGAGCTGACCAATACCGCCATACTGTAACTGGATAACACTGTCATACCACACCTGACCAATACCGCCATACTGTGACTGGATAACAGTGCCATACCAGACCTGACCAATACCGCCATACTGTGACTGGATAACACTGCCATACCACACCTGACCAATACCGCCATGCTGTGACTGGATAACACCACTATACCAGACCTGACCAATACCACCACACTGTGACTGGAGAACACCGCCACACCAGACCTGACCAATACCGCCATACTGTGACTGGATAACACTGCCATACCAGACATGACCAATACCGACACACTGTGACTGAATAACACTGCCATACCAGACCTGACCAATACCGCCATACTGTGACTGGATAACACTGCTATACAAGACCTGACCAAAGATTTTCTGGCAAGTCTGAACGTGAGGGTACTGCTCCTCTGCAAGGTGCTACCCTACGCACCAGACCATTGGTGCCTAATGGTAAATACGACCCTGCAGGTATACAGGACACTACAGGTGTACAGGACCCCAAAACTATACACTACAAGTGCACGGGACCTCCACCAACTATATACTACAGGTATACAGGACCCCAAACTTTACACTACAGGTATACAGGACCCCAAAACTATACCTTACAGGTATACAGGACCTCCATCAGCTATATACTTCAAGTATACAGAACCTCCACCAACTATATACTACAGGTATACAGGACCCCAAAACTATACACTACAGGTATACAGGACCTCCACCAACTATATACTTCAGGTATACAGGACCTCCACCAACTATATACTACAGGTATACAGGACCCCAAACTATACACTACAGGTATACAGGACCCCAAAACTATACACTACAGGTATACAGGACCTACACCAACTCTATACTACAGGTATTCAGCACCTTCACCAACTCTATACTACAGTTATATAGGACCCTCAAACTATGCACTACAGGACCCCCGAACTATATACTACAGGTATACAAGACCTCCACCAATTATACACTACAAGTATCCAGGACCCTCAAACTATAAACTACAGTTATACAAGACCTCCATCAATTATACATTACAGGTATACAGCACCAACTATATACTACAGGTATACAGGACCCCCGAACTATACAGTACAGGTATACAGGACCTTCACCAACTGTACACTGCAGGTATACAGGACCTCTCTCAACTATACACTACAGGTATACAGCCCCCCCCAACTACACACTACAGGTATACAGGACCCCCCCCCAACTATACACTATAGGTATACAGCCCCCCCAACTATGCACTACAGATATGCGAGACCCCTAAAAACTATACATTGTGGGTATACAGAACCCCTCCAACTATGCACTACAGGTATACACTAATTCCACTGATTAAGTTAGATGAAACAATACCTTTAGCTTGGCCTCCTCGGCACCTTAGAACAAATCTAATTAACACACTAACACTTTATACCCGGGCAGCGCCGGGTACATTTTCTAGTAACCTATAATTATAAGCGGCACCTTTAAAAATGTAACATTTGAGGGCGTGGCTATCAGCAAGATGGTGTAGCTGCATCTGCCGAAGGCTCCGCTGGGCACCCAAGCCAACTCCTGATGGAAACTTCCCCGGACTGAACTTGGTGTTTGCTGGACACCTGATCCTGCCTTAGCTCTCAGAGCTGCCCTGGTCCTGCTTGCCCCTGCTGTGGTGGTGTGGCCGGCTTCACTGTGATGGAGAGCATTTGATCTGGCCCGAGGTTCCGGTCGCTAAATTGGAGCGATGTGGAGAGCTCGGAGACCCCCGGGAGAGACCCCTACCGGAGAAGTCGGAAAATGGCCACCCTGTTAGGATGGAGATCCTGCTGCTGGTGGCCGGAGAGGATGGGGGTTAACCCGAAGGGAGGAGCTTCCTGGGTTAAGGGTCGCTGTAACCAGTCTGAACCGACGCACAGGTACTCATATGACGCGCGGGTCAGCTGACGGAGCAAGACGCCGAGGTGCCATTTTTGGCTATCACTGCACCAGACTCTTATCTCCCCTTGACCCCCTGGCGTGGGTAAGCGTGGATGGTGTAATTAACTTTTCAATAGACTGACTCCCTTGTGCCTGGGAAGAGACCTTGATGCAATGCTTTTTGTATATTGCTGTAGCAGGGCTAAAAGTTACAGGCTTTTTTTTCTGTGCCTCCTTTTCCATCAGGGCCCACATGCGTTATTACGCATATTAAAAACAGTCTGGGAGCTGCAAGTGTGCCGTGTGAGGCTGGACGCAGGTAGGGGAGAGTTATGCAGCCAGAGGACTTGGTTTACTATGGAACATTTTACTCCTTCATCGGAGTTGTGTATTGCTCTTGATTTTAGCGGCTGCTATATTGTTCCTCCTTTATATTTTATTACTAGGAAAAGACTGCAGCTTTCTCCTTTGTGCACCTACCGCTATCCATTCCTAGCAGGCTGTCTGTCTGGCTGTTAAATATTGCTTTCAAATGGTGGAAAGGAGGAAGATGCTGTGAAACGAAACAAAGTGAACGAATGGAACTTGACAAGACTTCATTGTGTTGTCCATCCTGATCTAGATTGGCACTATGAACTGTACATCTCGATTCCTTAAGGGGGTATGAAATGGACACTCCCTAGGCGCGATAACCATCAATAATGTTTCATGGGACTTAATGTATAGATGAAAGTATATGTGTGTATCTTGCTTTTTTTTTTTTCGTAAGCCTATGAATATACTGCACTTAACCCTTCCTATGATATATTATGCCATTTAAAGCTCAAAATCGCAAATCAGGAAGTACCGCCAGTTTGAAAGAGCAAGGTTCTGTACACAAAATTGACACATTTTTAAAATCTCCAATGCCTGCTAAAGTAAGGGGTGGTAAGGCCCCTTTGCCTAGTGGTTCACGCTATATTGCGTTGAGCCAGGAGGGACATGGGGATGGATCTGCCGATGCGACCGAAAAAAATCATGGTCTGCAGACAGACGCCATTCTCTTAGAAATATCAAAATGTAATGAATCTATAAAGGGACTGACCATGCAGGTTGGGTTGGTCTCCTCAGAGATAATGTTTGTTCGCCAGGACTTAGTAGCGCTAAGATTTATTCCATGGCCGCAGGTACTTCTTCTCCAGAATAAAATGAAGGTGTTGGAGAATAAGATATCTGTGAGAAGGAGAATGCTCAAACTAAAGAGAAGGTGGTAGATCTAGAAGATCGAGCACATCGCTGCAATATCCGATTAATTGCTTTCCTGGAAGGGTCTGAGGGGGTTAATGTGGTAGAATTTTGTTACAAGTGGTTTATTGTTACATTTGGTAAAGATTCATTTTCTCAATTGTTGGCCTTGAGAGGGCACATCGGGTCCCATCTAAAAAACCTCCCCCATGTAGCCCCCCTAGACCTTTAATTGTTCGATTTCTTTGTTTCAATGATAGGGATATAGCCCTTAAGAAAACTAGAGAGATGGGTGATTTAAAATACAATGGCGCTAAAATATCACTTTACCCGGACTACTCACGAGATACACAGACTAGGAGGAGTTCTTATAGAGAAGTTAAGGCAAGACTTAAGGCAGCAGGTGTCCCCTTCTCACTCCTCTTCCCCGCTAAATTGCGTATAGTATATGAAAACTCTGTACAATTTTTTGGGACTGCACAGGAGGTGGTGAAGTGGTTGGATTTCAATGGGTTATGAAAAGGTGCCCCTGTCATAATATTTGTATCTGGCCGAGGTTTCCCTGTGAGAATACTTACTATAATTTGGGAAGCTGGGGGTCCTTGGATCCAGGGTAGAGCCAAAGTAGGAGTTATGCATTTTTGCATGACAGTTGGGGGTAGGGGGAGAGAGATAGGGGGCAAGAGGGACTGTTTTTTTAAATTTCCCTTTCTTGATCTGGTATGACTAATACTAGGGTTCTGTTTTGGAATGTACGGGGTATGGCCGATAAAGTTAAAAAGGTTGCAATTTTGGATGTGAAAAATAAACATCTCCCCGCTATTGTGGGTATTGCTGAGACACAATTTTAAAAAGATAACACAAAGATTCATAAGCGGCTTTGGAAAAGTACGAACTCCATTCCACTTTTTCTTCCTACTCATCAGGTGTCTCTGTCTTCATCCACAATAGGGTAAACTTCTCTTTATACTCTTCCTTAATTGACTAAAGAGGGAGATATATTTTTATGTATGGAAGATTGGATGGCTCTAAGGTCATTATTGCCTTTATCTGTATGCCCCCTATTTAGGTTGGAGGTCTTAGTGGCCCTAATAGAGTTTCAGAGAGGGTCTCTGTTCGCACTAGGAGATTTCAATTGTCTAATAGGGCCTGAAAAGGATAGTAGGGGTCTCCGAGTCCGTAACTGTGGTCATACTTCCCCTTTATTCTCCTTTTGTTAAGAGGTTGGCTGGTTCGACGCCTGGCGTAAGATGCACCCTGACAAAATTGCATTTTCATGTTTAAGTGCTTCTCGCCAAGCGTCCTCCAGGATAGACTTGGTCCTCTGTAATAATAATGCATTGAAACATATTAAACCTTAGGGGACACAGACAATTTTCATTTTAGCGATTTCGTTTTTTCCTCCTTGTGTATATAAGGCCATAGCGCGTGCATTTTTCCACCTAGATGAGCCCTTATTTTTTGCGCCACTAATGGTACTTTGCAATGACAGATTAAATTTTTGCCTAAAATATGCTGTGAAACCAGAAAAAAAAGAATGTGTGTGGTGAAATAGAAAAAATAACAAAAAACAAAAAAAAACAAAACACAATTTTTATATTTTGGGGGGAGGGGGGGATACAGGGATCACCACCAGGGAAGGGCTGTTGCAAGTACTTAGATGCAGCTGTCAACTTTGACAGCTGCATCTAAATATTTCATTTGGAGGCACGGGATCGCGGCAGTGTAACCCCCCCCCCCCCCCTCTGAACTCCCATAGCAGCAGGTCGTTCAGTAACATCCTGGTGCAGCTATAGGTTAAGAAAATTAGACTAGAACCTAAAACAATATCAGACCATTTTCCCTTGCTTTTGGAATTAAATGGGAAGGATTTAGGAAGTAGATGCAGATTTTTTTTTAGACAATCAGCATTGGTTGTATATATATATATATGAATATAGAGGAAGTAATTATAAAGGAGATTGTGTGGTTTTGGTGAGTGAATAAAGATTCAGTCGATATCTTAGTAGCCTGGGATGCCTTAAAGGCTTTTCTTAGGGGTATATTGATAAAGCAGGTGGCAGTTAAGAAAAGGCAATTTCGAGCAAGGGAAGTTGAACTGAAAGCATGTCATGATGCTGCATTAGAGGCCTTTAAAGGGGTGGGTACAGAGGAAGCAGCCGCCAATTTGAGAAAAATGCAAGATGATTATGGTGATTGGATGAAACAGAAGGCTCAGCATAAAGTACTTTTTTTAAAACCTAATAGGTTTTTAATTAACCTGTTGAAGGACCGTCAGGACCGCCAAGATATTACTGCCTTGAGGGATCATAATGGCCAGGTATTGCAGGGACAGGAGGAGATAGAAAAGGAGTTTGTGAGTTATTTTGCCACTTTGTATACTTCTGAGGGCACTTCGGAAATGGGGAGGATGTTTAACCTTTTCTCTAATCTCTCATTGCCTTCTCTAGATATTAATCAGTTTAATCTACTTGAGCAAGAAATATCACTGACGGATATGGAGAAATCCTTGCGATCCTTCTCGGGGTCCTCTTCCCTGGGATCGGATGTCGGGGGCTATCTTGCCTATAATGTTGGAGGTAATTTAAGAATCCTGTAAAAGGGGCACCCTTCCTCAATCCATGAATGAGGCTAACATTGTTCTGATTCTAAAGAAGGATAAGGATCCAATGGATATTGGTTCTTACCGACCAATCAGTCTCCTCGTTTTACACCGCTGAGGAGGCTGCGGAAGGACTGAAGGACTTGCTGAACCGGGAAGAGCCCTCCGCCCTCCTCTGTGTCACCAGGCCTCTCGGTGTGGTCAGCACCGACTAAGGAGAAGAGGGTACGCCGCACTGGTTTGGCGCGCAGTGATGGTGATGAAGATGGCATATGATTGTCTCCAGCATTGCAGTGGGATAACGAAGACTGTGCAACTGTAACTGTACCGACCTGAAGCACCGAGCGAGGGCGACCCCGATCTATGCCGCACTATGATGGGACAGTGCATTTTAGCTTTCCCAACCTGAGCTGGAATCCCCCTTCCCTTCTACCCCCCCCCTGCTTTCTTCCCTATTTCACATGTTCCCCTTCCTCCTTTCCCCCCACCCTCTCCCCACCTCCCTTCCCCCCTCCCCTCTATCTCTCTCTTCTTTGCTTTTATATTATTACTTTATTGTTTTGTCCTTTTCCAGCTCCATCTCCTTTTTCCTGACCTTGTTCTCATTGCTTTTCCCCTTTTCTTGGCATCGCTATGATTCTATACAGCCCCCCTCCTGGGTTATTTTCTTCTCTTTAGGTTCTTGGGTCGATTCTCTCTATATGTTTGCTAGTGATAGTGGCCAATGGCTGTGAGGCCCAAGGTTGAGTTTTATATGTTTTCGGTAGTAAAATGCATTCCTCATGGAAAAAAGAGAAGTCCTGAGCTTGAGATGGTGGAGGCAGAATGCCTCTCTCGTGACTCCACCTGGGCCCGCGAGTGGTTCTATAGCATAACAAGACTGTTTTGTTGTCTGGGTGTTATTGTGTGGGGGAGGGAGAGGGAGGGGTACTCACGTCCAGGGGGGGTTTTAGTTTGCAGTTCGTCTCTAATAATCCTTCTTTCTTCTAATTATGGTTAGAGTACTGACATGGAATGTCAAAGGTCTCAGATCTCCGCATAAAAGAAATATGATCTTACGACACCTGAAGAGATTCTCCCCCGATATTGTCTTTCTTCAAGAGACGCATCTCGTGGAGGAGGACTTCTTCAGGATGAAGAAGACTTGGGTAGGAGAGGTATACGGGTCTCCATCAGTTGACCGTAAGGCCGGGGTGCTGATACTTATGCATAAAGCCTTCAGGTATGAGGTAGGTCAATCATGGTCGGACACTGAGGGCAGGATCTGTAAATTATACATTAAAACAGCCACGGAAGACTTACAATTAGTAAACATATACGCACCATCTGAGAACAACGCACACTTTTTTGCCTCCCTGTCAGACTCCCTCTTACAGGATCAGGCACATAATAGAATAATTGGGGGGGACTTTAATGCAGCTATGTGCCACACAGAGGATAGGAAGTCGGTTGGGCCTCTGGCCCTACCCCCGAGACACAGTGATTTAGTCCTCCCGGGGTGGGCTGGGGCGGTGGAAGTGATAGACGTATGGAGGCTGACCAATCCTGACTCCCGAGAATATACTCACTTTTCTTTTCCACACAATTCGTGGTCCAGGATAGATTACCTCTTCACGTCCCGGTCACTCTTGCTTAGGTTGGATGTGGTCAGGATTGAGGACTTAATCATATCACGCCCCAGTTCTCATGCATCTCCACAACATGATTCCCAGGGGGACTGACTACATCTGGAGATTCCCCTTTGGTGTCTCCAGGGATGAGAACTTTAGAGACATTCTAAAGGGGTGGTGGGCAGAATACCAGACAGATAATGCAGAACACTTAGCAACCCCACAACTTTATTGGGACGCAGCAAAGTCTGTCCTCAGAGGACGCATTATGTCATATGTATACGGCATAAGACGTAAAACCACTGAACGCATTAATGAGCTTAGCTCTCAACTGCGGTTAGCCTGCACAACTTTCCTTTCCTCCTCTTCTCAGACCAATAAGGAACTATGGCAAATGGTGCGGGCAGACTATGAGGGTTGGTTGGAGAGGAGGGAAAATGTAAACAGGTCACACTTTGAGGCCACTCTGTTCCGGTAGGGTAACAAACCAGGCTGGCTTTTGGCACGGCTGGCCAAGGGCAAGCTCCCCTTTCACCATATCCATTCCCTAAAAGACACTTCAGGGACAGCTCACACATACCCGGCCAAGATTAATGGAATTCTGAAGGACTTCTACCATACTTTATACGCAGATGCTCAGCCCTCGGGCTGTCCAAACCTTGATTGGCTGGCGGACAACAAGGTGCCGGCTATTACGGTTGAGGGACAGGACGTTGCTAAACGCAGATATCTCATTGGAGGAAATAAGTAATACCATAAAATCCCTAAAGCCAAACAAAGCGCCAGGGCCTGATGGCTACACTGGAGATTTTTATAAACTGCTAGCTGGGGAGGTGAGTCCGTCCCTTCGTACGCTGTACAACTCCTATCTACACGGGTCCCCAATTTCTCAAAACATGAACACCGCATATATCAAGGTACTGCCTAAACCGGGGAAGGACCTGGCCTCCCCAGGGGGATACAGGCCCATATCATTGATAAATATTGACCTAAAATTATGGCAGACCGACTAGCAACCCTTCTTCCACATATTATTTCCCCCGATCAGGTGGGGTTCGTACAGGGCCGTTCGGCGGTATCCAACCTAAGAAAAGTAATCAGCGTACTAGATGAGGTCCACTTACACCCTGAGGCCCACCCCTCCCCCGCCATATTATCCATAGATGCTGAAAAACCATTTAATAATGTGCGGTGGGAGTGGGTGTGGGCAGTTATAGACAGAATGGGGTTTCAGGGAGAATTTATGACATACCTGAAGGTTTTGTACGCATCTCCTCTAGCAAGGGTCAGCACTCCGGGCTTTCTGTCTATGCCTTTTACATTGGAGCGGGGGACTAGGCAGGGATGCCCCCTAGTAACCCCCAGTAACGGTCTCGAGGACGCAGATTAAATATCTTGGTATCCTCATCAGTCCCCAACCCAGACAACTATATCAGCTGAACTACCCTCCCCTCATCCAATCCATTTTACAGGATATAAACAAGTGGAAAACGCTCCCTCTCCTGATTATGGCTAGAAGCCATTTACTTAAAATGCTATCATTTTCTAGATTGCTCTACCCGATGCAGACCTTACCCATCCTTCCGCGTCATAAGGACATCAACAAACTAAATTCCGCCTTTACAAAATTTATATGGAAGGGGAAGCGTCCACGTATTTCACTGAAAAAGCTAATGCTTTTCTGAGATCAGGGAGGCCTTAATTTTCCTGACGTGCGTTCTTACAACCTATCCTGCTTACTCTGTCATGGGGTGGATTGATTGGTGGGAGGGGGCCCGTACTCAAACATTAGGTTGGAAACGGCAATGGCAGCTCCCTGGTCACTTCAGGCATGTCTATTTACTAAATTCTCGGCGGTTCCCGAAGTTGGTCAAGCAAAGTCTCTTGTTAAGGGATTCTATCATGGCATGGAAAAAGTGCCTTAAGGGGGCGGGTCTACCCTTCCTGATAGGACGAGAGATGCCTCTGTGGTCCCACCCAGAATTGCACACCGAGGTGTTAAACACATTCCATACAGTGTGGAGAAATAGGGGAATAATAATGGTCCAGCAGTTACTACACCCCACTGAACATAGGTACATGACCTTCCCAGAATTAAAAGACAAATATGGCCTTGGGCCGGGTCACTTCCTTTTGTACAACCAGATTGTGAGCTTCCTAAGGGCCAGATTGGCCAACGTGTCTCTATTATGCCAGGCCAATTTCACCTAGGACCTGACCCAAACTGAAAACCCAATACATTCATTATCCCACATATATTGGATTCTCAGGGGGCTCTCTTCTAAACAGTTCTCCCAAGGCATCTTCAAGTATTGGGAATCCAAGCTAGTGAGGACGGATTTATGTAAACCTATCTTAGAGGGGTGGGCTGAAATTGGCAAGGCGGTGGTATGCAAGGGCCTGGAGAGAAACACAGTACAAAATCAAGCACCATGCGACTTATGGGTTCTCATTTCCGAAAATCAGTGACCACCCCGACAGGATAGAAGCTTGCCCTAACTGCAATGAAAGAGGGACTGATCTCCTACATGGGCTGGTCGCCTGTCCGTTCTCGAGGCATTTTTGGCTCACCGTGAAGGACCTGCTCAGAGACAAACTTCGTGTCTCTTTGTCATTAGAACCTTCCTTTTTGGTGCTACATGTGGTGCCTGGGGACGGAGAGGTGACCAGGTTGGTGCATGTGTTTGTATTGGTCGCAAAAAGGTGTCTTCTTGCTCGATGGTTGGTGCCGCAAATGCCTTCACCCAATGATGTTGTGGAGCAATTAAAAAAATATATGGTCTGGGATCAAATGGAAGTTTGATATTGTTCATTTGTGTAGTGTTGATTGCTTTATATTATTGCACTGAGGTCCATGACAACTCACTCTGTACGGCGATTTTTGTATGTTTCAATCCATGGACGGTCGACCTAGGGACCCGCTCTTTGGTTCTCTGGTCTGTTTGTATCATTTGCATGACCCTTTATGGCGAAGTGATTGCTTTGCTTGCCTTGTTTTCTAATGTTTTAATAATTGAAAAACAATAAAAAAATATATAAAAAAAGGATGGAAAGGATGGGTATAAGGGGTAACTTTCTAGGCTGGATTAAAACTCTGTACAGCTTGCCAGTAGCTATATTGATTCTTAATGGGTGTCCCTCCGAGACTTCTGTTCTTGGTAGGGGGACCGTTAGGGGTGTCCCCTGTCTCCGTTATTATTTGCGTTGTATGTGGAACCTCTAGCGGCCTTGGCAAGATGGTACCGGGGGTTTGTTGGCTTTGGGCTGTATGGTGATGTCTCCAAAATTTTTCTTTATGCAGATGATCTTTTAATGTTTATCAGGTGGCCTGAAGAGGCGATTCCGGGTATCATGGAATCCCTAGAGCAATTTGGAGTGATCTCAGGTCTCTCCATTAGTTGGGAAAAATCTTGTCTGCTCCCAATTGATGGAGAGAAAGGATCCCCAATAGGTAAACTTAAAATCTTAACTATGGCTGACCATCTTGAATACCTAGGAGTTAAAGTCACAAAAGACCCAAGGTTGTATGTAAATGCTAATTTAATACAGTGCTAATAAACTCAGAAACAGGATAATGGTGTGGAAATCCCTCCCCATCTCTATGGCCGAGTTTTGTTGGTTAGGATGATAGTTCTTCTGCAACTATCCTTCCTATTCGGGGCCTCTCCCATCTGGATTAGTACTAAGTGGTTGAAAAAGATTGAAATTATGTTAGGTGGTTTAATTTGGGGACGGAAGAGGGTAAGATTGAAGTACACAGTTTTTTCTGCACCGAAAAATAAGGGAGGATTTTCTCTTCCCAATTTACATTTGTATTTTTTTTTTACTTTGCTAATATTATTAAGGTTCAGGAACATAATCATCTGGTAATTAAGCTCCTATTTTGCGCAAGGCTCAAAATCCTCAATAAATGGTTCTCCCCGAATGCTCCAACAAAAATTGAGTGGATAAATCAGCTGAAGATTATTAAGAGCTATAAAGCTCATCCGCTGATCTCTGGTACTTTTATGGTCTGTTTACACTGAGCGATTATCGTTTAAATTTTCGTGATAATTGCATTTAAGCAATAATCGGCTAGTGTAAACATTGTGATCTTTCAACATCTTTTCAAATTGTCGTTGGTCGTTTGCTAAAAAGTCAAAGATTGCTTAGTCTAAACAGTCTTTCAAAGATTCATCCAATTGTGTGAGATGGCCTTAAAGGGGAACTCCGGATAAGAAAAACTTGTTTTAATGTACTTAAAAGTACATTAAAAGTTATATAGATGTGTCTACAATGTATTACCGTATCTGTGCGGTTCTGCCACACTGGTAGCTGATAGAAATCCAGGAAGTGAAAAAAAAAATGGCCTCTGTGCCAATTGACATTGTCTTCTGCTCCTTCTGCTATCCCCCCTTAGGAGACAAATCTTCCATGTCTCTGTCTCACTTTGTGTGTTTGCTGATGATGCAGACAGGGGGTAGGGCGTGATGTCACAGGAGGCTTAGCTGGATCCCCCAATCCCCTGAGTGATCCAGCATCTCTGAATGGCCAGAAGCAGGTGCAGCACTAATATTACTGATTTTGATGGGTGGGGGACTATGATGATCAGCTGAGGGAAAGCACTGCATTCTGGGAACTGCTTAATCAGGAAGGACAGAAACACAATACAGAACAACCCCCCCCAAACAAATGGATTTTTGGTAGGATGGTATGAGGGCCCAATGTCCACAAGTAGGACGCTTGGCATTTGCCAGAGAACAACAGGATCTTCAAATTCGCCACTGGCACCCTGTGCTCTTCACAGATAAAAGCAGGTTCACACTGAGCACATGTGACAGACGTGGCAGAGTCTGGAGATGCCGTGGAGAGTGATCTGCTGTCTACAACATCCTTCAACATGACCAATTCGGCAGTGGGTCAGCAATGGTGTGGGGTGGCATTTCTTTGGAGGGTTGCACCACCCCTTATGTGCTCGCCAGAGGTAGCCTGACTGCCATTAGTTACAGAGATGACATCCTTTGTGAGACCATATGCTGGTGCGGTTGGCCCTGGGTTCCTCCTAATGCAGAACAATGCTAGACCTCATGTGGCTGGAGTGTGTCAGCAGTTCCTGCAAGATGAAGGCATTGAATCTATGGACTGGCCCACCCATTCCCCAGACCTGAGCACATCTGGGACATCATGTCTTGCTCCATCCCCCAACGTCATGTTGTACCACAGACTGTCCAGGAGTTGGCGGATGTTTCAGTCCATGTCTTAAAGGAGATCCCTCAGGAGACCATTCGCCACCTCATCAGGAGCATGCCCAGGCATTGTAGGGAGGTCCTACAGAGACGTGGAGGACACACACAATACTGAGCCTCACTTTGACTTGTTTTAAGGACATTACATCAATGGTAGGTCAGCCTGGAGTGTGTTTTTCCACTTTAATTTTGTGTGTGACTCCAAATCCCGGCTCCATTGGTTAATAAATGTGATTTCAATTGATGATTTTGTGTGATCTTGTTGTCAGTACTTTCAACTTTGAACAGAACAAAGTATTCAATGAGAATATTTTACTCATTAACATCTAGGATGTGTTATTTAAGTGTTCCATTTTATTTTTGTATTTATTGTATTTATTCCCAAAACAGGGAATAAATACACTAATTCTCAATGCAAAAGAAATGGGTCCTGGGGCTCCTGACTCTCTGGCTATATACATGTCTGCATTTTCCTGGTTACCTCCTGTGTTCCACAGGATTTCTGTCTTCCCCTATTGGAGGTGTATTGCAGGTATATGGTATACACTGGCTAGATTTTTTACCTGTTACCTGTTTATTTGCTTGGACATACCTGCTAGCTTAGCACTTTTGCACTTTACTTTCCATGGAATTACCTATGTGTTTACAAGGGTGTTTACACAGGCTGGAAGCTCACAGCTGCTTCCCGCAGTGCCCGAACTTCTCTCCTGCCTGTGACATCATTGCGGAGAAGTTCGGATACCGGCAGGGCTGCAGTTGTGAGCTTTCGGTGTGATACAGGCTGCCGATGCCGGAAGCTCACCCCAGCCCCGTAACTGTACTGGGGGGGGGACCACCCAGCCTGCTTCTCTACCCCTGACACTGCGTCTTCTCCCTCTGCCCACTGGCTGCTCCCCCTTTCCCCCACTGCTCCCTCTGCACGCCACCTGCACCCCCTGCCCCCCCCCAACTTCTCCACAGGGTTTTTCCCTGCTTCCCCAGCTTCTTTCCCTGCCAACCCAGCTGCTCCCCCTGCCCCCCCTGATCCTGTCACCCCAGATTTTCCCCCAGCTGCTCCCTCTGCCCCGCAGCTGCTCCCCCTGCCCCCTCAGCTGCTCCCCTTGTCATCCCATGTGCTCCCCCTGCCCCCTCAGCTGCTTCCCTTGTCACCCCAGCTGCTCCATCTGTCTACAGCTGCTACCTCTGTCCCACCAGCTTATTCCCCTGCCCCCTTTACCCCAGCTACTCTCCCTGCCCCCTTTACCCCAGCTAATCTCCCTGCCCCCTTTACCCCAGCTGCCCCCCCTGCCCCCTTTACCCGAACTGCTCCCCCTGCCCCTGTTACCCCAGCTTTTCCCCCTGTCACCCCAGCTGCCCCTCTGCAGATGAGGTGTGGTCGGAGCAGTCTTCATGATGACTGCACCAGATAGAGAAGAAAGCAAAAAGAGAGTGACGGCAATCGGAGAAGACGTCACCTGTGAGTCATTAGTAACTGCACTGTAATCACTTCTATAGTGATTATGCTGGACGCAGGTGATAACAGCCAACCTCTATGCTCTAATGTTGCAGCTGAACCTTCTGGCATTACAAGGGCATTACCTCTTTGTTTCCGTGGGGAATAACACACGTTTATACTATTACAAGGTCAAGGCTTTGTGTTTTGGGAGCCTCTTTCTTTGCTGTTTGTGGGTCCTTAGTTCTGTGCTTTATGTGATTTGTCCATGTTTTTATGTATTGACCCATTCTTGGAATCTTTTTATCATTGTTTTTTTTTCATCAATAAAGTGTTTTAATTTCCCTAGAAATGCCTTTTTCTGTTCTTGTTAATTCTTTGATCAACACAGTAGATGGTGCAGCTCCCAAACTCCTAAGCATATGAGTGAGGTTAAACCACCGGTGCCCCTACCTACAAATGACATAAATTTGTAATGAAGAAGAGGAGAAGCAGCGTCGAGCGCGCAAACAGCAGCAGCCTCCATGAGGAAGCAGTGCCATCTATCTACCTACCAGCCTCCAGGAATGGTGAGAGGTGCCGCAGGAATCATCCCTTGTTCTATACAGTTATTATGCTCTCCTATTGTCACAATATTCAATCAATACACTGGGAGCCGGCCTGTCAATGGTCCCTCCACACTATTAACTTTGACTGTAAGAGCGGAACTCACTGGCTAAACTGTATTCTACAGACTCTGATAAATGCCTTACTAAGACCTCATTCTTATTTTATGAACCAACAATGCTGATCATACTATTATGCTCATTATGTATGAGTTGTTTTTATATGTATAGGATACACAGTATCCACACACGGCCTGGTGGGATATTTTTAACTCACTGTTGCATTTAATACATTTGCCTACAATCTAGCTATTTATTTGTGATTTTATTTTAATTACATTTTTATCCATCTATCTCTATTGTTAGTCTTTAGCTAATTCTATGATTAGTTTCTGCAATGGGGTGTTCCCAAGCTTAATACTAGTAATATAACTTTGTGGAAGGAACACAGAAGCAAAGACATTTATATACCCAGGTTATACGCCCTTCATAAAATAGGTTATGATGTGACAATTGTGTCCACACATCAGAATCACTGTTATCTAAGATTCCTGAAGGAATGGATATACAGCAATAATATAAACTCCTTATCACATTGCTTTGCTTTGTTTTGTTCTCTTTAAATGGCATCAAGTGCTTTATGATTTGTGTTGTCAGTAATAATAGGCCAGTTGTTTGGTAAACACTATTCTTTCTTGTCTATGTTTGCGGTGACAGACACCACAGAGTGATCAGGTGTCACTTGTTGCAACTTAAAGCTAAGGACTTGGCAACATTCCAGATGGAAGGGGTTGGAGTTTTTCCTGTGGGCTTGTTAGGCCTTGAGGCCTTTGTTTACTTAGATAAGGTCTAAACAACGGGCTGGGTTAAGGCCTACTGTGAGCTCTTTCATATGAAACTTGTGGCTACTGGATTATGCAAACCCACAGTTTCAAAACATCTTGACAGGACATGATGGATTAGACTTCTGTGATAGCTGTAAACTTGCAGGATTGAAGTTGTAACATGAACATTTGCCTTTCTGTCATGGATCCCAGGATCACCCTTGTAAATGCTGATAATCTTATTTGGCTTCCTGTTCATGGTGTCTCGGATGACAATTATGGAGGAGTTGAGAATTTCTTTTTTTTGGATTTTACACTGGGTCATCTCCCATTGATTTGTTGTAACATAAAATAAATCATACTGATATGTAAGGCATTGATATAGTAATGCTAAATAATCCCATTGTCTTTGACTTGAGCTTCTGATGATCTTCGCATAAAGGACAGTTGAAAACGTTTTGGGTGTCTACTTTCAAAGGCAGGAGGATGCGTGTATTTCCCACTAAGAGATTCCATACCTGTGGCTTTTGCCATAGAAACATACATATATATGTTCAGCAGAGTAGGATGCTCATACAGTTAAAATACGGGGTGAAGTCCAATGCCATTTCCGCTTTTCCCAGGTCATGCATGAGTTAAACAGTGTAGGGGAGCAGTGTAATAATCACTGTATAGACATTGCATGTATTATGCAAGGGAAGAAGAACTGGAGCATAAATTCTGTGCACACCAATAGATGTAAGATAAACTTTATTGATCAGACTGGGTGGATATAAACACTAAAACAGACAATTAATTTATGAATCAATATAACAGAATGCAGCTATGCATACATAGTACACAATTCAAATACAGAGAACAACTAACAACTGACCCCTAAACGCAACATGGATGAATATTGAAAAAATAAGTACAATGGTTTAAAATAATGCGGTAATAATATCAACCCCCCTCCCCCCAAAAAAACAACAACAACAAAAAAAAACAATAAAAAACAAATACAATAAAAAATTGTTAAGCATCCTACGCATGGTGGTATACGGGATGAGCATCCCATGCAGCCAATGAATAAAGAATATACACTTCCCAAATGGGAACAGGACTTAGCAAAATCAGACATGTACACTTATGTATGCATTAATGTAAACTGTGTAAAGTGTATAATGACAAAAATACCAATGATGTACATAAATGTCTTATGTACATCATTGGTATTTTTGTCATTATACACTTTACACAGTTTACATTAATGCATACATAAGTGTACATGTCTGATTTTGCTAAGTCCTGTTCCCATTTGGGAAGTGTATATTCTTTATTCATTGGCTGCATGGGATGCTCATCCCGTATACCACCAGAATGCGTAGGATGCTTAACAATTTTTTATTGTATTTGTTTTTTATTGTTTTTTTTTGTTGTTGTTGTTTTTTTGGGGGGAGGGGGGTTGATATTATTACCGCATTATTTTAAACCATTGTACTTATTTTTTCAATATTCATCCATGTTGCGTTTAGGGGTCAGTTGTTAGTTGTTCTCTGTATTTGAATTGTGTACTATGTATGCATAGCTGCATTCTGTTATATTGATTCATAAATTAATTGTCTGTTTTAGTGTTTATATCCACCCAGTCTGATCAATAAAGTTTATCTTACATCTATTGGTGTGCACAGAATTTATGCTCCAGTTCTTCTTCCAGTTCTTCCAGGTCATGTCGACCTGGCCTTATTCACACGTTTAGTAAAGTTGTTCGTAATTGCGGATCCATAATCATGGTTCAACTTAGAGCACATTGATTTATATTGGGCTATTCACACAGTCCGTTTTAATTTTGATCCGTAATGTGTTGCGTAAAAAAAAGGACATGTCCTAGTGCAGATTGTAATTGCGGCTCAGATTACCAATTGAAGTCTATGGGATCTGTGTTTTTTACGGACGTTAGGTTTGTCACATTCGTTATGTCTGCAAAAATCACAAATCAAATCTATGCAAACTAGTATTATTCACATTTTACGGAAACGGATACAGAAACAGATGCAATTACGGATGCAAATACGTATGAATTTATACAGACCATGGAGTAAAAATAGCGGGAGGTTTTGCGGTCGAGAAAAATTACTGAATGTGTGAATGAGGTCTAAGGCTGGGTATGTACAGACATTGCATCTACATTGGAGGCTTAACTATGGGTCCCTATAAGATGGTCCAAGTGACAATCTTAATGATCTTGGCACTTTACAGAGCCTTCAGAAGGTTCAATTAGCCGTGTGGTCGGGCCACACAGTCACTGGATTGTATGTGCCGCCATTTCTGGCAATCACCTGTCCCCATCTTCTATTATATGAGTATATCTGTGGCACATGGCTGATCATTTCTTTGACATATAAAGGATGGCCTAACTATTATCCCTATTATATAGGGAGATCTCGCCTGTTTGGCAGATAATCAACCCAAGTGATAGGGCCCTTAGCCTCCATCTTTGATTGCCCCATGCATTTGGTGTTCATTATACATCAGGTCTAGCATTGTCAAGTTTATTTTTTCTCTTTATATGATGGAATGAAAAACTGTAAAGAGTAAGCAGGTATGAGTAACATAGATGTATGGGAGGCTATATTGGCTATGGGTCAGTTTTCCTTGAAATGCATATAAGCATGATAGAACACAATCACTGTACATTATATAATCTATTTACATAGTTTTGCAACTTTGTGAATCTCATAAAAAAGTAGAAATGTTGGCATTTAGTAAATCTAGGCCATTGAGTTTACTGTTACAAAGTCTCCACCATCTTAGACTTGTGCTGACTTGTCCTCTGTATGTTATATGGCAACATACAGGGCATTGTGGCCTGCATAGATTGAGGCATGTTAGGAAGTATTTACTGAGCATGTTGCTGCTTCAAAACAATGGGCGGCCTGGGACTTAATGAAATTAGTGTTTATTTGTCCTGGAGGGGGGGGGGGGTGGTTCTGTCATTCAGATTTCCTTTGAAAGCATCCTAATATCCATCCACCCACATCCCAACCTGCAGTCCACCCACACACCTCAGCATGACTGCCTAAGCCCATCTGCAGCAGAGCCCTCATTCATTCCTCAGTAGGTCCTGGATGGACTTTAAGGCTGAGCTGTCAGTCAACTAGAAACAGCAGATGATTCTTCACCCATCCATCCTGCCATTGACAGAAAGTGTCTGCTGCACTAAAGATGCAAATGCTTGTCTGTGATTCTGCATATTCAGGGGCCCTTAATGAATCCTGTCACCAAATCGTCTTTACTTGTTCCTGCCAAACATGATTAAATGTCATGTTATTGTATCTGTCGGCTGTTCTTCTCATTTTGTATAATAAATGATGTTTAGTCATGATTAGTAATGTGTTAATGAATTTCAGCCATGTTTAGTTGGGTTCACACATTGCATACTTCCGAAATAGTAGACATCACTAATGTACTGAAAAAAACAGCAGCGATTGTGGTTCCAGGGAATTCTAGAATTGCACCTGGGAAAATCACACAAAACCTTATGGTTTTTCCCTACAAGTACATATGTCCTCATGTAAAGCATATGGAGTGGCAGCAGATAAAAATGACATAACATAACACAACATAACATAAGTCCCCATTCACACATCTGTGTTTTACTGTCCACAATTGCAGATCCATCATTGAGAACAGTATAGTACCCAATGATTTGAAAGGACCCTTCTACTCACCCATAGTTGCTATAAATCTGTAAAAGGGCTGCTATGCATGCTGCAAAAAATACAGGCAAGCCATGATACTCGCCTTATTTGCGGCACAGTTCCCTCTATTTCAATCAATGGGTCAAGGGATGAATACACATCCGAATCCTGTCCATAGTTGGCAATTACGGACAGAACTACTGATGTGTGAAGAGGATGTTTGTTTATATCAAAAGAGTTATCCAGGATAAGAAAAAACACAGTAGTTTCTGCTTGTGGGTCAGTGGAAATTACATACTCCCCAAACATGAAACATCATCAGTTGGCGACGTATCTGTGTGTAACCACTGGTTTTTTATTTGCCACCACATAGTTCCCCTCCTATTTCAATGTAAAGCCACAAGTTCTTGCACAATGCCTGTTTTTACTCTGTTGTAATGGTTTGTCCTGCCACAAAGCACAAAAGGAATATGTAGAAATGGCTGGAACATGTTTCGTATCCTAAGAGCCCATCTAATAAATGTATTTCCTTGTATGACTTTATACTGTCTCCTAATCTGTCGTAAAAAAAAAAAAAAAAAAAAAGAGTTGACAGGTGAATGACAACTGGAGAGTAACAATCATGTTAATGTCTCTCACTAGAGAATTCCAAATAATTCTCAGAAGGTTTACAATGCAACAGTATATTCAATCCAAATGTAACATTTTCAGAATTTTGGTGCATACATATAATTTTAGGATTTTCCTATATCTTGACCTACATATACTTTAATTGCTAGTTAATCCTACAGCAACTATACCTAAATGAATTTTGCAATGTGCTCCATGGTAACTGCAAGCAGCACATTTTAATCAAGCTGGGTGACTTGCCAGCAAATTTAAGATATAGGTCTTTGGGGACAACAGGGTTACTTCATTTAGCTCAACAAAAGCCGAGCACTGTCCAGAGTTGGTGGAAGGTCTTTTCTCTGCAACAAAGACTTATTCTGTAGCTAGGATTGCTTTTCCTTATTCTCCTCCAGCAGCTTAAGTTGTAACTTACCCTAAATATGACTCAAAGAAAGAGAAAAGAAATGACTTGTTTGAACAGGTGCTTGTTGTGGGCAGTAGTGTTGTATGCTGTGGGTTTTTAAACTAAAATCAAACATGGGATCAAAAATTTCTTTTTATGGCCACCCAAGAATTGTTTCACATCTGGTTTTAATAATTTTCCCAGAATATTTGTATTAATATTAGATCATGTGAGAACATTTCTTTATTATTTGAATAAAAATAGTCACTCCGAATAATTTTGTCATGAGCCGGGCCGCACGCACGGCTCCCGGCACTGGCCAAGCGCGTGGCCAGCCTGTCAGATGTGACAATGGCCCGGTTACTAGGGGCTCATTGGCGGCGTCCCTAGTGATTCTTATCTTGGTCGGGGCTTGCACTGACCCTGGTGGGATGGCCCTGGTACTAAGCATTAGTACTACACTGACTGGCAGCGGGTACCGCCACTCCGCTCTGTCGGGCCACTCCGCTCTGTCGGGGGGTTGGGGGGTTGGAATCTCTGCCGCAATCATGCCCTAAGGCTGGAACTGCAGCCTCCATAAGACTATTGCCCCTATCATGCCTCCTTGCCTGTGATAGATCCTCAGTTCTGAGTTTTACTTGACCTAGATTTTTCCCCCTGATTGTGATCCTGGTTTCTAGACTCTGGCTTTTGACTTTCCTTACGTCTGACTATTTTCTACTACTGACCGTTTGTTGCCAAGTTTGCTATCCTAACTATGTATTATTGTGTTTATCTGTCTTGTCTGCATCAGTGTTCAGGGTACCCCCGCCCCCTCCCCACCCCCGCACGGCTCCCTGTGTCCCGGCACACACACCAGATAGCCCACCTCAGTGTGCAGGGGGCCGGGACTTCCAGCACAGGGAACGGGTGTTAGAGATGCTCCCTGTGCCGGAAGTACCAGCCCCAGAACACGCTGAAGTGAGCAGCAGCCGGGGGAGAAGAGAGCGCACGGGGGAGCGTGTTGTAAGGTGGGTTGTTTTTTTTTTTTATCTGCTTTGCATGGGCGCGGTGGGGGGGGGGAGGGGAGCCATCGATAAGGGGGGAATAATACAGGGGGGGGAGCCATTTATATGGGGGAATAATACAGGGGCAACCATCTATAAGGGGGGAATAATACAGGGGGAGAGCCATCTATAGGGGGAATAATACAGGGGGAGCCTTGTATAAGGGGAATAATACAGGAGGGAGGCATCTATAGCGGGAATAATACAGGAGGGAAGCATCTATAGCGGGAATAATACAGGAGGGAGCCATCTATAGGGGATAATAATACAGGGGGGGAGCCATCTATAGGGGAAATAATACAGGGGGAGAGCCATCTATAGGGGGGAATAATACAGTGAGGAGCCATCTATAGGGGGGAATAATACAGGGAGGAGCCATCTATAGGGGGGGAATAATACGGGGGGGATCTATAGGGGGAATAATACAGGAGAAGCCATCTATAGGGGGAAATAATACAGGGGGAGCCATCTATAGGGGGGAATAATACGGGGGGAGGAGCCATCTATAGGGGGACTAATACAAGGGGAGCCATCTATAGGGGGAAATAATTCAGGGGGGAGCCATCTGTAGGGGGGAATAATACGGGGGGGGGAGCCATCTATAGGGGGGAATAATACAGGGAGGAGCCATCTATAAGGGGAATAATATGGGGGGGGCATCTATAGGGGCGAATAATACAGGGGGGAGGCATCTATAGGGGGAATAATACAGGGGGAGGCATCAATAGGGGGGAATAATACGGGGGAGGAGCCATCTATAGGGGGGAATAATACAGGGGAGCCATCTATAGGGGAAAATAATTCAGGGGGGAGCCATCTATAGGGAGGAATAATACAGGGGGGAAGCCATCTATAGGGGGGGAATAATACAGGGAGGAGCCATCTATAAGGGGAATAATAGGGGGGGGGCATCTATAGGGGCGAATAATACAGGGGGAGGCATCTATAGGGGGGAATAATACAGGGGGGGCATCGATAGGGGGGAATAATACAGGGGGGCATCGATAGGGGGGAATAATACAGGGGGGAGCCATCTGTAGGGGGGAATAATACGGGGGGGAGCCATCTATAAGGTGGAATTATACAGGAAGGAGCCATCTATAAGGGGGATAATACAGGGGGGAGCCATCTATAGGGGGAATAGTACAGGGGGACATCTATAGGGGGATAATACAGGGGACATCTATAAGGGGGTCACATAGAGTCAGCCTACCCACTAAATGAGGGTGAAAAGGGGCCAATGTGCAGTTTGTAGAGAGATGAGGATAGTGAGGAGTGAGAAGCCTAAGATGTTTGGCAGATTCTGTGGATTTGTGGGCCAGAGAAGTTCTTATGGTGGCCCAGGGCAGATGGATAAGAAAATGAAAACGACTCTGATCAGAGAAGACGTCCCCTGTGAGTCACTTGATATAACTGCACTGTAATGTATATGGTGTACAGAACCTGTGTAGAGCTTGGTCTCTCTCTATATGATTGTATGAGGTGTTAGTGAACTGTGTACAGTGGATCTTATTCGGTAGCATAAGTCAGTATGTGGTGGTATTATTTGTGACTTGTGCTGTGTTTTAATGGTCTTAGTATACAGCATTTGATCAGTAACAATATGGTTGTGGTGTGGCAGTAATATTTCCCTCTTGTATACTGGTATTATTGGCAATAGTGGTCAGTTAACAGGATTTGTTCAGTAATGTCGATCTTGGCATATATATAAATCTATATCTATATCTTGGTCAAGGCCCAAGTCGACAGTCTGCAGCCCTCAGGATATGCTGGGAGTTGTAGTACAGTAAGGGTGCATTTACACGTACAGGATCCGCAGCGGATTTCACGCTGCAAGTTTTTTGCGAAATCCTCTGCGGATCCTGGTAGTGTGAACACACCCCAAAGAGAGGATCCTCTGATAATTGCCGCTGTAGACAGATGTATTGCTGGACCTTCAGGGCTGACGTCTGTGACCAACAGATTGCAGCCACCAGGAGACTCTTCACTTAAAAGGTTGTGCCCTCAGAAACTACAACTCCCAGCATACCCTGAGAGCTTTATAAATGTATGGTATTCTGAGTATCGACTGAAAATGTTATTCACAAGGGATTTGTCACAGATACAGATGAATCCAGGAAAGGACCAGGTCAGCATGTCGTGTCATGGTTCTATATTGGTGGGCCCCAAGGATAATTTCCTCTGGTGGGCCCGAGGTACCCCAGTCCGACACTGCATTTTGTGTCACACCTTTGCAGGCCAGGGACCAGTTATCCGATGCCAGGCCGCAGTACCGCAGAAGAATATTGCTCTGAATTACGCCTATGGTGCGCGGTTAAAGGGTCGCTAGATTCCCCACTAAAAACTTTGTTTCTTCAGGGATTTTCAGACGCCAATATTGATGCTATGGTGAATCACCTCTTGCCGTATCCATAGACAGGAGACTGAGAGAGAGATAACGGGAAAAATCAGGGGTGACTACTGTTTAGTCTAAGCCAAGCCTCCTACACCTCTTCCCAGAATGGCGACGTCTTCTCCTCACCAACTGAGCAGCAAAAAACCCATGGTGCTGGGATACACTTCAGCTGTCGCCCGCAGAAAAGACAGAATGGAGATTTCGTTATGCCTCTGCGGTGTACCATCACAGGTGTTGCTATTGGTTACACCCTTCGCAAAAGCCTGTACTTTTTGTGTACAAGTGGTGATGTAGATGTGATAAGGTTTCGCACTTAGTTGTTGCACGGCTGAAGTATGGAAAAGGTTATTGTTTGCTTATGTGTCACATGGATCTGTGAACCTATGAGAGTGTCTTCTTCTTCTGTCCTATCATCTCTCTCTTTACTTCTTCTTTATGCACTCTTCATCCATTCACAGCGCACCTTACATGGAGCTGTAGATAGGAAATCACGTGGGTAGAGGAAGTGTGTGGTCTTTGATATTTGATATTGTAGGGGAAGGACCCAAGCTAGAAGGCTCCCTACAGTGGTTCCTTTGGGCCCTGGCCCTCTGCCAGGTCCCCAGCCTATGAGCAGTCTTAGTCAGGTTCCTCTATGGTGAGGAAGCAAGACAAGACGCAGCTTGTCAGCTTGTATAGTTTCTGTATAACTAACTCTATACAACGCTATGCAGTGTTAAAATTCTTACAGGAGAGAACAAATCAGAGATTATCTCAAATCTTGCCGTGAACCAGGAGAGTCACAGTGCAGGACAGTATCCACTAAAGCCAAAGAAAGCTAGGAACTTATCCGGATAAAGTAATGTTGCTAAGGGCCTAGGAACTCTCTCTCGCTGCACAGTTGTCAGCAGGAAATCCTCAGCAGTCCACTCATCCACTCAGGTAACAAGGTCTTGGGCTTGTGTCACCCTCTAGGACGGGTCCCCCAACACTGGTAGAGCCAAACGTGGTTTATTCCGACAAGAGTCAATGCACGGGCACAAGTATTCTCTTTTAAGTATTCTATTTCTACCTCATCCTCCAACATCCTGGCGGAGCACAGTGCTGCTTGGGTTGGTACTCTCACGACATCCTCCTCTCTGCTCCTCTGATTCTTTGTATCTCTCAGAACGCAACTCACTCAACATGACTGTACTATGCGCTACACTTTGATCATATATCTGGATCCTGTATAATCAAGTGTCTTATCAAGTCTACTTTACTCTGTCAATGCAAAATTGTTCGTTCTACTGCACAAAAGTACCTTCAGAGTAAACAAGAGATTATTTATGGTAAAGAGACTCTGTGATTATTTGCCCCACACCAACAGAGCAAATACACAATTCTTGGGACATTTGCCCTTTCTGTGGGTGGCAGTGCCAATAGTCCGGGTGGGTCACTAAACAACTCCGGACCACCGTGACTATAACCCAAGGGACCCCGTAGCAACCCTGAAGGTCACTGACAACAGGGGAACAAGGTGTATCCGGCCCTTTAAAGTAAAGGCAGGTGTGCCACCATACCTGTATGCCCGACCGGCAGTGGCGTCACAACACAGCACCCTGGGGTCCAACTATATCTCGGCAAACCACCACTGGAGTGGCTTCACACTTCACCATCTGGCTGTTCCTTTGTCATAGCAGGGGGCTCACCACACCTCTTTTGTCGGAAACCAGGTCATTTGTTAAGGGTTGCCCATCTAGGCCCAGTCAGCAGCCGGGAAATGCCATTGCCTGACCAGGATGACCAGGAGGTACCTTCTATTAGGTACATAATAATATCAATAATAAATTTCTGTTGCCTGTGACCTTGTATTGCGGTGAAACAGTTTTTTTTTTTCCTGTAGGGCATTGATTGACCCAGGTGTATTGATTACAGGGAGCTAAATAAAATTACCATAAAAGAACGGCATTCACTCCCCTTGATTCTGGATCTCCTGAATCAGGTATTAGGGGCCCGTGGGTTCTCCAAGGTTGACCTTCAGGGTGCCTACAATTTGATCCGGATAAGGGAGGGTGATAAATGGAATATGGCTTTTAACAACCCTGAATGGCATTTTGAGTACTTGGATGCAAGAGGTTGAGCAAGCCTTTGAAGTTTTAAAAAAAAAATTCTCCTCAGCCCCTGTGCTGGTACACCCCGATATAGAAATGTTATTTGTAGTAGAGGTAGACGCCTCTGAGACTGGTGTAGGAGCAGTTCTGTCCCAGGGTAGAGAATCCTACACTAAATCTAAGACTTGTGGCATTCTTCTCTAGGAAGTTCGCCACTTCTGGGGCCAAGTATGACATAGGGAATAGAGAATTGTTGGCCATTAGACATGAGCGAGTAGCACTCGATCTAGTAGGTATTTGATCGAAATACTACTATATTTTCACGTATTGCCTGTTGCTGTACGTAAAAACTGAAAACAGACGCTTTTTTGCCCAAATTGGCATACTTCTGTTGGGATATGAAACATATTGTGCGACATATTGAAAAAAATTTCATATATCACAGCACAGTATATAGCAGCTTCCTCCGCATATCACAGTGACACAGTCAGTCAGTCAGTAAGTCATGCAGTTAGTTGTTTGGATTTATTACCTGATAGAAAACCGTTTAACACCTGTCACTTCTGTCGACATAAAGAAAAACAGAAATATAGAGTATATGGCTAGTATACAGCCTTACACCAGTATACTAGCCATATACCATATTTAGCCGTAGAGCCATCAAATGTGGCTTGTCGGCATAAAGAAAACTTGAGATATTGGGTATACAGCTGTACATGGCTAGTATACAGCCGTATACAATATACTGCTAAAATATATAGAGTACATAAAGAAAAATTGAGTTATAGTGCACTCCACTTCTCAGCCATCAGGGGAACACTCTCGAAAGTGTGGGACACTTTCATGGCATTCCTTTGGGAAACTTCCACCGCTGTGGGGCCTTTTGGGACCAGGAGGAAGAAAAGACAAGTGTTGAGTGAGTACCTGGCCCACCGTAACCCTGTCCTCCCCAATCCCTCTTTGCCCTACAATTAAAGGGTGTCCAAGCTGGAACTGTAACTCTATGCCTAGGAGGTGCTGGCCTGCCAGGCCACCAGTATTCTCTCTGAGAGGGTATTCAAAGCAGCCAGGGACATTATCACAGATAAGTTCAGCCGCCTGTCAAATGACAGGCTGACAGGCTGACGTTTATCAAAATGAACAGCCACTGGATTAACCCAGACTTTGTATCTGTAAGGGTGGAAAGCAGCAAAACATGAAGTGCCATGTGTGTTCTTAAGCTCTGCAGACAACTCCAATGCACCCCTATCAACCTAAAAAGTGTATGATGTGCATGGTTCAGCTTATTTCCACCTCTTCAACCACTGGCTTAAAGCGACTCTGTACCCACAATCTGTCCCCCCTTGTACCTTCAGATAGCTGCTTTTAATCCAAGATCTATCCTGGGGTCAGTTTGGCAGGTGATGCAGTTATTGTCATAAAAACAACTTTTAATCCTACAGCGCTGTGTCTAACGGCCGGGGCTTACATTTGTATATGCATTGGGCTGGCACCACCTCTCCGTCCTTCCTTCCCACCTCTCCTTCCTTATTAGGAATGATCCAGGAACATTTACTGCTGTTTGAGCTTTGCACAGGTGGGGAATATTAAGCAATTTGCCTAGAGTATTCCTAATGATGAGGAGGGTGGGGAGGAAGGACAGAGAGGTTGTGCCAGTCTAATGCATATACAAATGTAAGACCCGGCCGTTAGACACAGCGCTGCCGGATTAAAAGTTGTTTTTATGACAATAACTGCATCCCCTGCCGAACGGACCCCAGGACAGATCTTGGATTAAAAGCAGCTATCTGAAGGTACAAGTGGTTTGGGGGGGGGGGGCAGATTGTGGGTACGGAATCGCTTTAATGGGCCATTAATAAAAAAAAATTTTAAGGCGAAACAACACAAGACTCCACCCAGGGCGGTCAATTTAAATTTTTGGAGAGTTGACCTAAAGGAACTCAAATTCAATTTCCGGAAGGTTCAACTTAAGATTCTAATTTTTTTGACATGACACTCCCTCAGTTTTGCAGTTGGGGTCACATTCCTGGAATCATGTGACTCACCGCCTCTCCTCAAATCACAAATATTCGATAGTGTACACTACCAAGCTTTTTATTTTGCGGACTTTGTTTATGTAAAGTGATTTTAGAAGACCACAACACCACAAGGAGAAGGAGGGTCCTCTGAGCTGTCTGTAATAGTTGCAGAAACCCTGACAGAACCAGGGCCCGAAATCTTTGGTGGGAGTAGCAGGGAGCCCATCCCTGGGTGCCACCCCGTCCCCGCCTCCACAACGTTGACGCAGTGTGCCGTCAGGGAGATATAGCGTCCTTGGCCACAAGCGCTTGTCCACGTTTTGGCGGACAAGTGGACATTTGCGCTAACAGCGTAACTCATGGCCCGCCTGATGTTACATAATGCAAGTATGTATTATTAGAAAGGGTGATTTTTTTTTTTAAACAGTAGATATAGAGGGAATACAAAGTCAGTGAATCTATTAGTATTAATGTTGTGTATGTTCCTGCTCCTATATTGTATGTTTATTCATCCTACATACTTAGTAGGTCTAGTAAAAATGGAACCACTAAACCAAAGTAATATGCAAAACACTAGCATAACACACGTGTTTTATATATATATATATATATATATATATATATATATATATATATATATATATATATATATATATCTCGACAAAGTTTATTTCATTAACTTTAAAGCATTGTATGAGGTGGTCTAGTGGACCAATACACACAAGATTATCAGATCAGAACACATATAAAGGCACAACAAAACACTTTAATAAAAATGGCAAATATTTCAAGCCCCTAAAATAGGGTCAAGACCATCACCCAATGGACAGACCTGAAGCGAACAGCAAAAATATAGTAGGCAAATATAGTAGTAATGAGACTGCACTCAAGTAGTGAGTTTACAGAAAAATAGCCAAAAGCCTTATACATGATGAATCTGTAGCTATAATAAAACCACAGCTTCATCATAAATACGGCATTTGGCTATTTTCCTGTAATTTGCACTTAATCACTTGTGGACTCATTACTACTATGGACATATTATGGAGTATAAAGGTGATCCAGAAGAGTCATGCTTCTAAATCCATTACTTTTACCATTCATAAGTGTGCTGCCGCTACATGGTTTTGAACACAAATAATTATACACACTAGCATTTGCAATACTGATTAGGGATGGTCCGAAACTGCCGAGGTTCGGGTTCGTATGAACCCGAATGCTTGGCATCAGATTCTCGCTGTCTGCCCGCTCCGTGCAGTGGGTGGATACAGCGGGAGGACCACCTGGAAAACTGGGATACAGCCTATGGCTATGGCTGTATCCCAGTTTTTCAGGCGGTCCTCCTGCTGTATCCACCCTCTTCACGGAGAGGGCAGACAGCGGGAATCATTGCCGAGCGTTCGGGTTCGTACGAACCTGAATCAAACTCGGTTCAGACCATCCCTAATACTGAAAGACCACTTTAAACTGTGTCTGGTTTAGTTTCTACTTCCAATTATCAGTTAATCACAACAGGGATTGCAGCTAGTATGGCTGTGTGTACCCTAAGGGAATAACTGACTATGACTGGATGCAAATGTTGTATTTGATAAACAGTATAAAGGATAGAGGTTTATTCACCCCCAAGGAAGCTGTTTAACACAAGGATACTTGTTGGGCTTTAGTTTTCCCACTAGGACAATAGAAATTTAGAACTTAATTTAGAACAGTAAAAGTTTAGAAATTTAGAACAGTAAAAGTTTGATACTGCATTATTAACAGGTATCTCTGTAACTTTTTCAATGTCTTTTAGGGTAAATTCACACGGTCGAATCCGCAGGAGTTTCAAGCTGCGAGTATTCCCACACAAGATTCAGCTGTGATAATGATTCCATTAGGTTTAGTGCGTTTTTAGCAGCATGTTTGGTTAATGCGTATTAGCTGCGTATTAGCTGCGTATTAGCTGCGGGTTAGCTGCGAGTTAGCTGCGGATTAGCTGTGGATCCGCCCTTGTGAATTTACCCTTAAGGATATTAGACAAACCTAAACTGCTGATGGCCCCATAGCAGGGGCGTAGCTAAAGGCTGATGGGCCCTGGTGCAAAATTTTAGCTTGGGGCCCCCCATCTCACCCGATCAGGCAAAGTCCTATCTAACGTTATATCCAATTACTCTAATGTGCCACCATGTTCTAATGCCCTGTCACTGCCTCCACCTCATGTACTGCACTACTGCCCCCTATAATTAATGGACTGTACTGTGTCATTGTCTAATCATTGTATTCCAATCTTTGACTCTACAGCTGAAAAACTACAACTCTCATCATGAACTGCCAGTTGGAAACGATGGGGGTTGTAGTGCTGCAACCTGAAGAGCCACATGCTGCAAAACTACAACTCCCATTATAAACTGTCAGCAGGGCATGATGAAGTTTGAACTTCTGCAACCTGGAGAAGTCACCTGATATCACCTGCAGTCCTATGTAACACCACAGATAACAGTGATATCCCTCTGAGTACAGATAATGTAGTAGTCATCAGCAGTCCTATGTAACACCACAGATAACGCAGTGATATCTCTGAGTACAGATAATGTAGTAGATGTCACCTGCAGTCCTATGTAACACCACAGATAACACAGTGATATCTCTGAGTACAGATAATGTAGATGCAGTACAAGCTGGAGCTCAACGCGGTAAAGATACGGCCATAGGACACAGCTTGGGCCGCCAAGGCAGATGTCTGGAGGAGGGGGCGCTGGTACTTGCTGTCATCTGATTAGGTAAGAGGCCCAATCAGATGACAGCATGTGCCAGCGGGCGGAGCGGAACAGATTAGCGCAGTGCTTCCCAACCTTTTCCACCTCGGGGCACCCCTACTAAATGATGTTCTACAAAATAAGAAAACCGTCATACAGTGACTCACAGGTGACGTCTTCTTTGATCTGAGGCGTCACTTTCCCTTTTCCTCTTCATCCGGCCCAGTCCTCCAAGATGATTTCTTCCAGATACGTTTCATCCCCTTAGAACCTGCGAGACAAACAATTTAGGCTCCGCACATTTCTAGCAACTTCCTTCCCTTCCTCCCTCCTGTAGGCTCCCATAGTAACTGCGCTGTTTGGTGTAATGTGCAGTAAAGTGAGTAGGAATGTGGGATGCCCCCTATATGTAGGATTCCCTGCTGTGCCCCCTGTATGTCGGATTCCCTGCTGTGCCCCCATGAGCTAATAATGCCCCCAGAGGTGCCCCCATACAATAATAATGCCCCCAGAGGTGCCCTTATGAGCTAATTATGCCCCCAGAGGTGACCCCATGAACAAATAATGGCCCCAGAGTTGCCCTCATGAGCTAATAATGCCCCCAGAGGTGCCCTCATGAGCTAATAATGCCCCCAGAGGTGCCCCCATGGACTAATAATGCCCCCAGAGGTGCCCCCATCAACTAATAGTGCCCCCAGAGGTGCCCCCATGAACTAATAATGCCCCCAGAGGTGCTCCCATATACTAATAATGCCCCCAGAGGTGCCCCCATACAATAATAATGCCCCCAGATGTGCCCTCATGAGCTAATTATGCCCCCAGAGGTGCCCCCATGGACTAATAATGCCCCCAGAGGTGCCCCCATGAACTAATAATGCCCCCAGAGGTGCCCCCATCAACTAATAATGCCCCCAGAGGTGCCCCCATGAGCTAATAATGCCCCCAGAGGTGCCCCATGAGCTAATAATGCCCCCAGAGGTGCCCCATGAGCTAATAATGCCCCCAGAGGTGCCCCCATGAGCTAAAAATGCCCCCAGAGGTGCCCCCATGAACTAATAATGCCCCCAGAGGTGCCCCCATGAACTAATAATGCCTCCAGAGGTGCCCCCATGAGCCAATAGTGCCCCCAGAGGTGCCCCCATGAACTAATAATGCCCCCAGAGGTGCCCCCATGAGCTAATAGTGTCCCCAGAGGTGCCCCCATGAACTAATAATGCCCCCAGAGGTGCCCCCATGAGCTAATAATGCCCACAGAGTTGCCCCCATGAACTAATAATGCCCCCAGAGGTGCCCCCATACAATAATAATGCCCCCAGAGGTGCCCTCATGAGCTAATAATGCCCCCAGAGGTGCCCCCATGAACAAATAATGGCCCCAGAGGTGCCCTCATGAGCTAATAGTGCCCCCAGAGGTGCCCCCAAGAACTAATAATGCCCCCAGAGGTGCCCCCATACAATAATAATGCCCCCAGAGGTGCCCCCAAGAACTAATAATGCCCTCAGAGGTGCCCCCCATGTACTAATAATGCCCCCAGAGGTGCCCCTAAAAAAACAAACATCCTACTCACCTAATCGGCGCTGTGTAGCTGCAGGCAGCAGCTCTCCTCCTCCTCTTCGGGCTCCATCTTGCGAGCCGCAGGGACGGGACTTCCGGCAGGCGTGATGACGTCACATCCTCACGCCTGCCGGAGAGGTCACAGCCCGGCCTCCCATAGGCTGCTGGTATGAAGTGCCAGCAGCCTATTGGAGAGAATACAGGAGGAGGACGCTGACAGGTCCTTCTCCTGTATTCTGATCGCTTTAATGTTCCGCCCGCTCACTGTGCGGGCGGAACATCAAAGCGATCTGTGCATCCCGAGAAGCTGCGCGGCCGCAGCTTCTCGGGATGCTTAAGGTGACACTGTCACAAGTGGCAAGGGGGGCCGTGCGGACCCCCTAGCGTAGGGGCCCGGTCGCCATGGCGACCCCGGCGACCCCTATAGCTACGCCACTGCCCCATAGCCTAGTGGGCATGGGGTGCTGAGTATGAAGGTATGTCTGTTACCTTCATTCTCAGCGCCATTCCTGTACTGTTTATTTTGAAATCCTCTGCCCGGAAAGCTGTTGGGAACTGCCCTCCCCCCCCCAGCACCCCTACCAGGCCCCCTCCACTGACAATCATTGGGTAGTGGACTGACCAGGGGTGGATTGCCGCATGGGAGACAGGGCTACAGCCCCCGTCAGCCCGTTCCTTCTAATAATTATCATTGGAAGGGGCCAACTGGGGCGAGCCCCACCCCCAGTGCACCTAATTGCTTACCAGACAGAGGATTTCAGAATAAACAGCATGGGAACAGCGTAGAAGATGAAGGTAACAGACATACCTCATCTTCAGTGCCCACTAGGTTCCCCTTTAAAAGGACCGAGCAGAAAGCTTCATAACAAAGTTAGTGTATCAACCACTACCACTGGAAGCTTGCAGCCCTACACTTAGTGGACATGGCAGTATATGTTATATGTCACTGTGGCTACACAGAGAAACAGGTTTGTGGGAGGAGGTTGATGGTGGTACCTTTGATAAATGGTAAGCTTATTGTTACATTTCTTTGCGGATAAGTTATGCAAAAAAGTATAATGACTTGTATTGTAAAAGTAGAGCATGTGATATGGTTTTCTATGGAAGATTTTGCTTTTATAGTTCTCTTTTGCAGTGTATAGCTTCCTGTTTGGTGTTGATAGATTCTGGCTGTGCAGCAGTTCCCTTAGTAATGGGTCTTTCCCTGCACTGTCTCAATCAACTTTCTTTTTTCTTGTGATGACAGACAGAGCTTGAGTCAGCAGGGGGACTTGATTTAGTTAAGTCAGATTTAGATAAGGCTCTTACTAAAAAGTCTGCCAAGGCTGCTCATAAAAGCTGTGTCTTAGTAAAGTTTCTCATTGAGAAAAAGGCCACTGCCGTTGCTGTGTGGAGAAGTATTTGAGTAGTGAAAAAGTCTCATAGTCCAGTCATAGTCCACATGGTAAATAATACACTGGTCAACTAAGGAAACCTCGAACCAAAAATGAAAATCTGATTGTACTCTTGAGTACTGTATAAGCTGGAGGTGCAGCTGTAAGTATAATGTCCCTTTGCTGTTGGGCGGTGATATGCTGAGGGGTTGTGTTGCTAGGTGGTGTAGTGCAACCTTAGGGCTCACCTTCTAAAACCTTCCTGTCACGGTGGGGTCCGAGGGTGCTGGGGCCCTTGTCTTCTTCAGAATACACACAGGGACATATATTTTATTAATAAAAGTCTTCACACGATAGTGGTGAAAATACAGGAAGACGCATGAACACACTGACATGGAAGCCAGGAAGATGTGGACGGTGAGCGGGAGACCCTCAAACATCTCACCAATCCGACAGCAGGCACTAATAAATACAGAGTATATCCTGCTTAGACTTAGGAGGCACGTATTAGTCCTTATGACTGGCTGGAAACAGGTTAGGTGGTGGAAGATAGAGTCTGACAGGATCACTGAGGTGACGTGGGGAGGTTAGGCCCTCCTCTGGCGGAATTCTTCCTGTCCCATTGATTCAATGTCAATTAAATATATGTGCCTTGTGCCGGGGTAGCTAAGTGGCGTTGTGGCTGCTAGGGGGGTATAGGGTCACTTGGGCATTTGACCAGGAGTGGTGTTGGAACCCACCCCCGGACAAACGGGCAGTGCGCTTGAGAGAGGAAAACCCCAAGTGTAGGTATAGGTGTAATCAAAAATAGGCACTTAACCAGTGGATCAGTTTACTTGTAAACTTCAGTGCAACACAAGGTAGTAATAGTTGGCTTTCACTTTAAGGGTTCAGGTGCAGATAAATAATAGAAGATGTAGAAGTTGTAGAGCAGAGAGTAGGAATGCATCTTTGGGGCCTTGTCCAATGTAGTTGTGTGCTCTACCAGGGATAGTATATAGAAGATGTAGAAGAAGAGAACACTCACTCATACTCACATTTAGATATGTACAGTATATCTAACAGCCTTGTGCCCCAACTAGTTCATAGAGTGCCAGGTTGGGGTAGGAGGCCTTTGTCACTAGGAGTAGCAGACTTTCCAAGATTTCCCAGAGGAGCTGTTCGTTGAGCAGCAGGATACTTCAGCTCTGCTCCAGCTATTTGTACTACTGGGGTCAGTATTTATCTTGTGGAGACTACTGCCCTGCACTGCTTAGAGGTATCCCTGACGTGGACAAGGTTATCCTCAGAGAACGACTTTACCTCTTTGTGTTTCTAGCATTGCATCTTGTAGAAGGTTACGTGCATAAGGAATCAATAGCTATACGGTGTGTCCCTGTCTCTCTCTCATCTCCACTAACTAGAGAAGGTCTAAACTAGAGACCTCCCACCAGGAACCACCCTCCCTTTTATAGGGGCAAACTAAACCTGCTTGATATTGATGGGGCTGTGTTGTGTGTAGAGAGAAGAGGCAGGATAGGAGAGGAAAGTGAGGGAAAGCAGCCGCACCTGCAATTGGATAAGAACAGTACACATGAAACAAACAATTAACCCATACACCTTCAGCTGTGCTGTATACAATAAGTACAGAATAGAGACAATGACACCTAGTGGGGAAAACATAACATACAATCTCCTTCATCCCCTTTTGTGCAATACCTGACAGAGGTACTATGCTTAGGTGAAATAAAGCTTAGTGGCACACCTGTTCTGGGACACTACACATGTCAACTCAGGGAGAATTTAAAGCAGCACCAACTCAGCATGAAATTTCTTGCTGATTCTGTACTGTGAGCATACCCTTACAGGGGCTGATTATCGGCTTAAGGAGCATTTGTAGCAATGTTCCTGAATGGTAATCGACCCATGTAAAAGACAATTCATTTTCTTAGTTCATCCTGCCAGTCAATCAGATTTGGGAAACTCCCTTTAACCCCTAGACGACCCTGACATAAAATAAAAGTCATACATATTACATTTCGTTGTAATCGTAACGACTTGAGGAACATATGGCGTAAAAACAAAAAAAATTTCAATTTCACCACACATAAAATTTTTTCCTGGTTATGCAGTGCACTTTATGCAAAAATTCAGCCTGTCATTGCAAAGTACAATTAGTGGCGCAAAAAAAGGGGCTCATGTGGGTTTCTAGGTGAAAAAATGCAAGTACTATAGCCTTTTAAGCACAAGGAGGAAAAAAAGTGCAAAAATGCTAATTTGCCCGGTCCTCTAAGGGTTAAGGGCCTATTACATGGGGAAATAATTGAACAAACTGGCTGTCATGAACAGCAGTGCCATTCTGCATCATGATGTCCCTGGACGTCATGCTTTCCCTGCCTCCCCCGCTCTCCCCATCTGAGATCTGGCAGTGGGAGGAGGCTGTCTCACACAGCCTCCTCCTGCTGCCACTGCCCTGAGAGGAGCCATACTCCCCCAGGGCAGTTAACCCCATAGTGGATGCGGACATTGCCTCCTCCCCCGCTGCCACTGCTTTGATTCTCCCTCCACCCCAATCCGGATCCCTCTCCCCCCCAATGCTGCTCTCCCCCCCCTCCACATCGTTCTGGCTTTCTCCCCATGCGCTATCCCCCCCCCCCTGATCCGGCTCCGGCTTCCTCCCCATGCGCTCCACACCCACCCTCGATACGAATCCAGTTCCCGCTGCCCCTCGTTCCTGCTCCTGCAAAAGTAAAAAGAAAACACACACAAATACAGAAGGAAGGGAACGCCAATTAGCTTTTCCATTGCAGATTTTGCTGAAGAAGTTTCCGAGCGCCAAGTGCATTTGCAGAGCCCCTGTAGTGTCAGCAGAGAGGAAATACCCCCATACGTCACCACATTTTGGAAAGTGCACCCCTCATAGAATTTATCTTAGGGTAGAATGAGCATTTTGACATTGTTAGAGGAAAGTATTCAAAATTAGACAGTAAAAATGAAAAACTCAAATTTTTCCAATAATATATTCGTTTAGTTTGAAATTTCTCAATTTAACGAGGAACAAGAGAAAAAAGTACCCTAAAATTTGTAACGCAGGTTCTCCTGAGTAAAAAGGTACCTCATATGTGGGCATAAACCACTGCATGGGCACACAGCGGGGCTCAGAAGGAAAGGAGCGCCAATTAGCTTTTTCAGAGCAGATTTTGCTGAAGAAGTTTCTGAGCGCCAGGTGCGTTTGCAGTGCCCCTGTAGTGCCAGCGGAGTAAAATCTTGCCATAAGGCACCCCATTTTGGAAAGTGCACCCCTCAAAGAATTCATTTTGGGGTGTGGTGAGCATTTTGACCCCACAGGTGTTAGAGGTTTGAAATTTCTAAATTTCACAAGGAACAGGAGAGAAAATTCACCCCAAAATCTGTAACGCAGGTTCTCCTGAGTAGAACGGTACCCCATATGTAGGCATAAACCCCTGTATGGGCACACAGCCGGGCTCAGAAGGGAAGGAGAGCCAATTTGCTGGAGCAAAACCGCAGCTAGTAATAGTTATTAGAATAGCGCAGTTACTAAAATAAAATAAAAAAATTAGATTACAGGTAATGTGGGGTGGGTACGGACAGTGTGGGGAGGTTCCGGGTAATCTGGAGGTGGTTACGGGCAGTCTGAGGTGGTTACGGGTAATCTGGAGGTGGTTACGGCAATCTGGGTTGGTTACGGGTAATCTGGGGTGGACACGGTCAACATTGGGTGGTCACGGGCAACCTGCTGTGGTTACGGCAACCTGGGGTGGTTACAGGCAACCTGGGGTGGTTAGAGGCAACCTGGGGTGGTTACGGGCAACGTGGGGTGGATACGGACAACCTGCTGTGGTTACAGACAATCTAGGGTGGTTACAGGCAACCTGCTGTGGTTACAGGCAACATGGGGTAGTTACAGACAATCTGAGGTGGTTACGGACAATCTAGGGTGGTTACGGACAATCTGGGGTGGTTACAGACAATCTGGGGTGGTTACAGACAATCTGTTGTGGTTACGGATAAACTGAAGTGCTTATAGGAAATCTGAGGTGGGTACCTGTAATCTGGCATGGTTACGGGCAATCTGGAGGGGTCATTGGCAATTTGGGGTGGTTAAAGGCAAGGTGCAGTGGTCAGAGGCAAGGTGCGGTGGTCAGAGGCAAGGTGCGGTGGTCAGTGGCAACGTGCGGTGGTCAGTGGCAGCGTGCGGTGGTCAGAGGCTAGGTGCGGTGGTCAGAGGCAAGGTGCGGTGGTCAGAGTCAACATGCGGTGGTCAGAGGCAAGGTGCGGTCGTCAGAGGCAAGGTGCGGTGGTCAGAGGCAAGGTGCGATGGTCAGTGGAGACGTGCTGTGGTCAGAGGCGACGTGCGGTGGTCAGAGGCAACCTGCGGTGGTTGCGTGCAATCTAAGGGGGTTACATGTAATCTGGCATGATTACGGGCAACCTGGGGTGGTTATGCACAACCTGCGGTGGTTATGGGCAACCTGGAGGGGTTACAGACAATCTAGAATTGTTACGGATAGACTGAAGTGCTTATAGGTAATCTGTGGTGGGTACATGTAATTTGGGGTGGTTACAGGCAATCTGGGGTGATTACGGACAATCTGGAGGGGGTCACTGGCATTGTGCGGTGATTACGGGCAACGTGCAGTGGTTACGGGCAACGTGCGGTGGTTACGTGCAATCTGACGTGATTACAGACAACCTGGGGTGGTTACGGGCAACCTGCGGTGGTTACGGGTAATCTGGGTGGGGGGTAGGGGTAATTTGGGAGTAAACTGCAATTTTTACTATAATAAAAAGTGAGTGTTTTATTTTTTTGTATGTTTTTCACTTTTTTCACTTTTACACATTTATTTTCACTATATTACTATGATTACTGTGATATTTTCTATCACAGTAATCATAGTTCAGTGACAGAGACCAAATTGGTCTCTGTCACTTAAAATTTTCAGAGATGGCTGGTTCTGACATGCATGCGCACATCACAACCAGCCAGGATGCCGAAGAGGAAGGACCTCCCAATATCAGGTGAGTATATGGGGAAGGGGGGGTTGACTGAGGGACGGGTGATGACTGGGGGGGTGGGGGGCGACTTGGGGGGGACGGACACATCACTTTTTATCCCCTGTCACCAATCATTCATGGTGACAGGGGATAAAAAGTGCTGGGGAGCACATGGCACAAGCGATCAGCGGTATATAGTATATACTGGTGATCGCTTGTACCGGGACCCCACAGGGGGGTCCCCGATCACTGCCCCATGCTCCCCGCTACCTCCGGTGGCGGAGAGCATGGGGCTTTGATTCATTTTACATTATCATCGCTGTGAATAGATATACTCAGATCCAAGATGGCCGCCGGGGGAGGGAGCGGGTTAGTGATCGGGGCACTAAGGGGGCTGATCTGGGGTCTGATGTTACTTATTTCATCTTCCCCCACCGTGGATTTACGGTGGGGGGAGATGAAAAGCAGCACCAGCACCGGCCCCTTAGTGACCGCCGTATCAGCGGTCACTAAGGGGTTAATGGGGGGTCAGCTGTGAGATCGCAGCTGATTCTCATTATCTCCGGTGCTGTACTCAGATGAGAGTCGAATCGCTATCTCTGCAGCGATCTCGCTCTCATCAGTAACCCCGTCAATAACAGGAACGTATATATACACTCCTACTGCACGGGGTATGTGCAATAGGAACGTATATATACATGTTACTTACGTGAAGGGGTTAAATAATTATATATTTCCCGTCCCCCCTTTATAAATGATTCCCTATAAATAAGAAACATATATTTGGTATCACTGCGTCCATAATGACCCCGTCTATTAACCCGCTACATTAATTATACCGCCCGATTAACGACATTAAAAAAATAAATAAAAAACTAACCAAAATGCAATTTTTTTGTTAATCCTGTGCCCTAAAAAATATAGATAAAAGCTATCAAAACATCACATGTACCCAAAAAGTGAATCACTAAAAATGTCAGCTTATGCCGCAAAAAAAGCCCTCACACAACTCCATTGGCGAAAAAAATAAAAATATTACTGCTCTTACAATATGCAAGACACAAACAGTATGTATAGTATAAATGCCATAAACTATAACAAAAGCTATATAAAATGGATATCACTGTAATCGTACCGACCTGTCAAATAACGATAACGTCTTCCTCTCTGCTATCCCTTCTCCATCCAGTCTATATCCTCCTTGGTGCCATGTACGTTCTATCTGAAACAAGTCAACAGTGTTTGACTGGCTCGCTCAATCACTTATAAGAACTTTGCGACTATGTTCAATGACTGGAACATTGCCAAAAATAAAGCACTTACTTGTGTCACCTCCAGTCCTTCTAGTCTGTAAGCTCTTGTGAGCAGGTCTCTATAACTGTTTGTATCATATTCTATTTAATTTTACTTATTTATTGTATAATATATTATAAATATTACTTCTTCTGTACTTATATATTTAGAAAAGCGCTGCGGAATCTGTTGGCGCTATACAATTAAATATTATTCTTATTACAAGTCATATGTAACGTATAGTAAACAGCATACAAAAAAATGGTGCAAAAAAGCAGCTAAATTGTGTTTTTGTTCCTGCCACCTCATAAAAAAATAAATAAATATTGATCAGAGTGTCACATGTCCCCCAAATGGTACTGATGGAAACGTCAACTTGTCTTACACAAATATTTTGACACCGCAAGGCCTCCATGACATGGTATAATGGCTAAAATAAAAACTGAAATAAAAAAAGACCCCAAATTTCACCAGGTCTCTGTCATGTCTGCGGCCTGTGGTGACTCAACGGCCTGTGGTCAGGTGACTCAACCACAGGCACCCCGGTGGTGCAATTATTTTTGCAGGTATAAGACGGATCTTGCATGCCCAGATCATAGGCATATTGTACGCCATGGAGAGGCCATAGTACAGTGTAGGGTCCACCCTGAGCATGAGGCTTTATCGTGGTGGGGTGGTTTACATTGTTTGCAAATGGTAACCAAAAGCCTCATTATTTTTGTGGCAATTTTTTTTAGTAGTTGGGCGGGCTGCTTTTAACTATTTTCATGTCTGTAGTGGGTCTACATCTTGTCATAGCTGTGAGCTGTTGCATTTTTCTGTGTTTTTGAGTCAGGTGACGCACTGCGGCCACATATGGGGGATTTCTAGAAACATTGGAATAAGGAGAATAAATATTGAGTTCCATTTCTCTGTTAGTATTTGCTGTGTTAGAGGAAAAAATGGATTCAAATGAAATATCTGCCAAAAAAATTAAATTTTAAATTTCCCTTCCAACTTGCTTAAATTTCTGTGAAATACCTAAAGGGTTAATACACTTATGAAATGTTACTTTGAATACTTTGAGGGGTGCAGTTTTTACAGTGGAGGGATTTATTGGGGTAACTAACATACAGGCCCCACAAATCCACTTCAGAACCTAACTGGTCCCTAATAAAATCAGAATTTGAAATTTTATAGAAAATTTGAAAAATCACTTCAAAATTTTGAAGCCCTCTAAATTCCCAAAAGGTAAAAGGACGATCACGAAATGAGGTCACAATAAAGCAGACATGTTGTAGATGTTTTATTAATAATTAGTTCATGTGGCATGACTATCTTTCTTAGGAAAAGAGAATTTTAAATATAAAGGATTGTAAATTTTTCAAATTTGTATGCGAATGTTGTGTGGTTTACAAAAAACTACTGAATGTATCAACCAAAATATACCACTAACATAAAGAGGAATATGTCACGGAAAAACTATCTCAGAATAACCATAATAATTAAAAGCATCGCAGAGTTATCACTACATAAAGAGAGACAGGTCAGATTTTAAAAATAGACCCTGGGCATTAAGGCCAAAACAGGCTGTGGATTCAAGGGGTTAATAGGGTATATGCGGCCTACCCTCACAGCCAAACTGGTAGGAGATAGAGTCTTATGAGTCCAATGTCAGAGCCTGTTAGTAAACCCTTCAGCTTGTGCAAAAGTCTGTGCCTTTTTCCTGTGTGTTCCCAGCTTGCCTAATGGGCAGTCAGAGGGTGTGGCCTGATTTACCATGATTTATGCCTGCTAAAAGTTAAAAGGTCAGAAAAACAACATGTAACGGTCGAAAAAGGCGTATTTAAAGCAAAAAAAAGAAAAAGATAAAGAACACACTTTTGTGAGATCTAAAGATACTTTAATGTGAATTATTTCAGCTAAGGATTTCCTTCTGTTAATTGTCATGTAAATTACAGTACCAGCCCTATGAATAAGATTCTCTCTTACACAATTCCCGGCCATTTAAAATTGTTGATAGTGTTGGGGTTGCACAGAAAATAATATAGAACCCTTACTCATGCACCACACTCTCTCAGGGGTTCCCCTGTAATATCTTTGGGTCCCCAGTTGAACGCTCTGCCCCTACTTCTGATCACTGACTGGCTAAAGCAGGACAGCACTTTGGTCAGTGATTGGTTAAGCAGTCTGCCACTGCCTTGACGAGTCCATAATTTATTGCTTCTTGGATGAACAGTAGGGCCTGACCAGAGCGGCCATCACAAATCCTTAGGACAAGTTGGCCATGGTTTCCTTTGCTGTACACTTCCATGCTGGGCCCTGTGCAGAGAACTGTGGCACAACTCCAGTCATATCAAGAACATACTGGGACAACTCTATATATAGATAAAACCATGCCTGCATGTGGTGAAATTGTGCATCCAATGTCACAATGTGTGGTAGGAACCCTTTTTTAGTACTGTGTCCACTCATTACATTGAACTGCAGGCCTTTCATGCATTGGACTAGTTACAATGAGTTCTGGCAATGGGCTCCTAGTAATAACATACTTGCTGGAGGGTCCATATTGGGGACTACAACTGTAAGGGTGCCTTCACACCTACCGTATCGCAGCAGAAAATCCGCTGCGGATCCGCAGCAGATCCGCAGCAGATTTAACTAGATGAATGAACACAGCATTAAAAACGCACTGTCAAATCCGCTGCGGATCCGCAGCAGATTTGTAAGTGCGGATTTGATGCTGTGTTCATTCATTTAGTTAAATCTGCTGCGGATCTGCTGCGGATCCGCAGCGGATTTTCTGCTGCGATACGGTAGGTGTGAAGGCACCCTAAAAGGGATTTATTTGCTACCTATGTATAAAGGCACCAACATCACCATCAACAGCAGCCAAACTTAAGCTCATCATCTGCTCTGTTTATACCAGCTATAAAACCAAGGAATTGTACTGAAACAGTTAAAAAATAAATGACCAATTTCAACCAAAAACACATGAAATTCAGAATAAAGACTTTCATTTCAGGACATGAAGCCACAAACATCTTGCACGAGCATTTTCTTTATTCGCTTCTGGCCTGTAACGCTGAATTCTTGTCGGGGGACTGTGAACTATATAGATTGGCCACATTAAAAGGATGATGTTTACCCGCATGTAATTTTCTATATAAGACTGTGTCCTGTTAGCCAAGGTCACACCCTTACAATTTCTCATGTTTTTGATGCACTGTGGCTTCCGGAAACAATGCCAGACAGAACAAGCAACACAAAGCAAATGGTAAGACAGTGACTCACACTTACATTATTGCCTCGCCATTGGGGACTTCATAAATAACAGCAGCTTTTTGTTATGTCAGTGTTCACGATAGGAGCCCCCGCACCGCACTCACTCCGCCTCTTAATACATTCACCCTTGCTTTGCCACTTCGGATCCGCACTGCCCAAGGTGCTCAACAACAAAGGAGGATAATGGCAGCATACACTTCCAAATAAGAAGAAAGAAATTCGGAGCACTTCTTGGATTGCAGCAATCTTAGTCTTTATTCAGCAACTTGGCAGTATACATGAATGTGGAGACTGAACTGGCTACAGCTGTTTCTCACGGCGTAGCGTGCTTTTTCACAGCCCTAACGTCAGTACGCATACTTCCCCTTAAATACAACTCACCCACGTGAATATAATTAGATTAAAAACATATTTGTAATATATACAAAGAAGAAATATGTATAAAAGAACATTCTTACACAATGCAATGTATAAATAAATATGATTCTTTTTTACCAGCAGGTACCAAAAGAAAAAGATTATTATGTGTGGGAAGCTGAAAGGCAGCTGAGTGACGTGAATACTTACACCAAATTAAAGAAAGATCCCTCCTGTGATTTTGTTACTAAGGCTAAATCAGTATTACGCCGGGGTGTAGAAATGGGCTTTTTTTCAAGAAGGTTCGCAGAACGATTATTAGTGGAAAATCCAAAAAAAACCTTATTGGTATTGGATACCCAAGTTACACAAAAATATGGAGCGCCCTCCGGGACGCCCCATAGTGGCAGGTAGGGGCTCTGTTACAGAGCCGATATCTAAATATTTAGATTGGATTCTGCGACCCTTGTTGAGACAGGTCCCATCGTATTTGCGCGATACCAAAGAACTTTTACAGGTAGTGGATGACTTCAGCTGGGGGGACGGTTGGTCATTGGCGAGCATTGACGTCGAGAGCCTGTACACCCGCATCCCTCAGGATGCGGGTGTGCAGGCGATCGGTCGTCGATTGCGTCGCATGGGCGAGATGGGGGACCATCAAGTTGACTATGTTTGCGAACTGCTGGACTTCGTGTTACGCCATAACGCCTTCCAGTTCGCTGACCAATGGTATGGTCAGCGGGCTGGTACGGCGATGGGGACGCCGGTAGCCCCAACTTTCGCCAATTTATTCTTGGCTGAGTTGGAGGATGATGTTATTTTTTCCGGCAGTAATCACTTTTTGTCCAAAATTATGCTTTATTTAAGGTATATCGACGATATTTTAATCGTCTGGTCTGGCACGGAGGACGAGTTCCAGCGGTTCGTAACACATATGAATTTGAATTCATACAACATGCGGTTTACATCACAGTTTGGTGGGGACAGCTTGGACTTTCTAGACGTCCACTTGCAAGTTACAAATGGGGACCTTCAAACAAGTGGTTATCGTAAACCAACAGCTAGTAATATGTTACTCAATTGTGCAAGCGATCACCCAGCTCACGTGAAACGTGCGGTCCCTTACGGTCAATTTGTGAGGTTAAAACGCATTAATAGTGACAATGTAATTTTTGAGCAACAGGCTAAGGAGCTGAGTGATCGGTTGTATAAGCGAGGATATCCACAGTATGAGTTAACTAGGGCCCTGGATAAGGCTAGACAACTGGATCGCAATCAGTTAATACGGGGTAGTAAGAAACGACCTATGGGTGAGTTTGATAGATTTGTTTTTACATTTGGCCATAGTCCTATGGATAATGCCATTAGAACGGCCATTTATAAACATTGGCATTTATTAAGGGGAGATCCTGCACTCAAGGAGTTAACCCGGTCCCATCCTATTGTAGCCTTTCGCCGAGGCAAAAATTTACGTGATGACTTAGTGAGAGGACGGTTACCAATAGATAGAAGTAAGGCTGGTATGTCATGGTTAAGAAGTTCCACGGAGTTATTGGGTAACTTTAAATGTGGTCGATGCAGCAATTGTGCACAATTAAATGATGTCCGTGAGGTTCAGCTAGGGGGTAAGAAATGGAGGGTTAATGATCTAATCACGTGCAAAACCCCGTTTGTAGTCTACGCAGTGATATGTAGCTGCGGTATGTATTACATAGGGAAGACAGAACGCCCAATGCACATTAGATTTTCTGAGCATGTGCGTTCTTTACGTAGTAAAAAAGGTTGTCCAAAACTAATGGAACATATGCAGACCATACATAATAATGATATTTCTGAAATGTGCTTTATGGGGTTGTTACGCCTAAGAAGTTCAAAAGCAGGAGGTAATAGACGCACGCAACTTTTGCAAAAGGAAACAGAATTAATTCTGAGATTAGATGCATTAGGACCATTAGGGTTAAATGATCGCGCCGCAATACATGGTACCTGCTGGTAAAAAAGAATCATATTTATTTATACATTGCATTGTGTAAGAATGTTCTTTTATACATATTTCTTCTTTGTATATATTACAAATATGTTTTTAATCTAATTATATTCACGTGGGTGAGTTGTATTTAAGGGGAAGTATGCGTACTGACGTTAGGGCTGTGAAAAAGCACGCTACGCCGTGAGAAACAGCTGTAGCCAGTTCAGTCTCCACATTCATGTATACTGCCAAGTTGCTGAATAAAGACTAAGATTGCTGCAATCCAAGAAGTGCTCCGAATTTCTTTCTTCTTATTTGGAAGTGTATGCTTTTTGTTATGTGCCTACATTTGATCTGCAAGGCCGCTCTGAAAACAGACCACCACCATAGGAAACCAGAACCGATGTGAAATAGGGAGGGGATACAGCATTAAAATACCTATTAATGAAACTTCATTTACTTAAATGAATAATTATAAGCAGTAAAGTATACTAGTGATTTTAATAGATTGGGCCCAGAAAGGAATATATTAAAGGAGTACTCCACTAAAGAAACATTTAACCCTATTCAGTCACCGCCTAGACTGTAAGCTTGTTTATAATAGGTTTCTATTACATGAATTGGACCGTTTGTCTGCAGCACATCCTGACTCACACCCTGAAGCTGCAGTAAATCCTCTCTTTCTGGTCCACACAGAAAGGATCTGTTCACACAATGTTGAAATTGAGTGGATGGCCGCCATTTAATGGCAAATATTTGCTGTTATTTTAAAACAACGGCTGTTATATTGAAATAATGGCAGTTATTTACTGTTATATGGCGGCCATCCACTCAATTTCAACATTGTGTGGACAGATCATTTCTGTGTTTTTAATCCACTCCTGGTTTTGGTTGCAATATGAGGACCACAATACTGACTGAAATATACGTAGTGTGAACCCAGCCTTAGGCTATGTTCACACAACGTTTTTTCAGCTCCGTTTAACCCCTTAAGGACAGAGCCTGAAATGGCCTTAATGACAGAGACAAATTTTATGAATATGACCAGTGTCACTTTATTCATTAATAACTTCGGGATGCTTTTACCTATCCGGCTGATTCTGAGACTGTTTTCTCGTGACATATTGTACTTTACATTTCTGGTAAATTGGAGTCGATACTCATAACGAATCTTTATGAAAAAAAAACAAATAATGTGAAAAAATGTGAAAAACTGCATTTTTCCAACTTTGAAACTTTTTTGCGTATACAGAAAGTGGTTATACCACATAAATTATATATTAAATAGCATTAGCAACATGTCTACTTTATGTTGGCGGCATTTATTAAACGATCTTTCATTATTTTTAGACAATAGGAAGCTTAAAACATTAGCAGCAAATTTCCAAATTTTCAGTAAAATTTCAAAATCAGATATTTTTAGGGACCTGTTCAGGTTCAAAGTGTATTTGAGGGGCCTGTATGTTAAAAAGCCCCACAAAGCACCCCATTTCAGAAACTGCACCCCCCACACTCTGCAAAAGCATATCCAGAAAGTGTTTTAACCCTTTAGGGAAGTCACAGAAATAAAAGCTAAGTGTGTAAGAAATTTGAAAATTTTAATTTTCTGTGCAGAGATTTTATTGTAATCCAATATTTTTCATAATTATAAACCTATTACCAGAGAAATGCACCCCAATAATTATTGCCCCGTTTCTGCAGTTTATAGAAATACCCCATATGTGGCCCTATTGCGCTATTTGACGCAACCAGAAGCCTCAGATACAAAGGAGCGCCTAGTGAATTTCAACGCCTCCGTTATATTTGGTCATTTCTGACTGTACCACTTCAGGTTGGCAGAGGCTCTGGGGTGCCAAAACCTAAAAAACACCCCTAAAGGGACACCATTTAGAAAACTACACCCCTCAAGGAATGTAACAAGGGGTGCGGTGAGCATTTGGACCCCAAAGGTGGTTCACAGATTTTCCGAACAATATGGCGTGAAAAAAGAAAAGTTTATTTTTTACACTAAAACGTTGTTCTAGCCTTCAATTTTTCATTTTCTTAAAGGGATAAGAGGAAAAAAAAGACACAAAATGTGTAGCGCAGTTTCTCCCGAGTACGGAAATACCCCACATGTGGCGATAAAGTGCCAAGCGGGCGCAGGACGAGCCTCCAAAGGGAAGGAGCGCCAATTGGCTTTTGGAAGCTGAATTTCACTGGAAAGGATTTCAAGGGCCATGTCGCATTTACAGAGCCCTCGTGCTGCCAAGACACTGTAAACCCCCCACAAGTGACCCCATTCTGGAAACTACACTCCTTAAGGAATCTAACAAGGGGCACAGAGAGCATATGGACCCCACTGGTGACGGGCATAAATGTGGAACAATGTGACGTAAAAGTAAAAAATTTCATTTTTTCACTTTCATGGCACAAATGTGCCCGTCATCAAGGGGTCCATATCCTCACTGCACCGCTTGTTAGATTCCCTGAGAGGTTCAGTTTCCAGAATGGGGTCACTTGTGGGGGGTTTCCAGTGTTTTGGCAGCACGAGGGCTCTGTAAATGCGACATGGCGTTCATCATCCATTCTAGCCAAATCCAACCTCCAAAATCCAAATGGCGCTCCTTCCCTTTGGTGGCTTGCCCTGCGCCCACATGGCGCTTTATGTCCACATGTGGGGTATTTACGGACTCGGGGGAAATTGATCTACACATATTGTGTGTTTTTTTCTCTTTTAACCCCTTGTGAAAATGATAAATTCAAGGCTAAACCAACATTATAGTTTAAATAATGTAATATTTCATTTTCACGCCACATTGTTCCACATTTGTACACCAGTGGGGTCCATATGCTCACTACACCCCTTGTTACATTCCTTGAGGGGTGTAGTTTCCATAATGGGGTCACTTGTGGGGGGTTTCAACTGTCTTGGCAACACAGAGGCCTTTTGAATGCAACATGGCCCCTCGAAATCCATTCCATCCAAATCCAGCCTTCAAAAACGAAATGGCGCTCCTTCCCTTCGGAGGCTTAACCTGCACCCGCATGGCACTTTATGTCCACATGTGGGGTATTTCCATACTCAGGGGAAATTGCTCTACACATTTATTGTTTTTTTTTTTTTATCTTTTAGCCTCTTGTGAAAATGAAAAAATCATGACAAGATTAATGATTTAGAGTAAAAATTTTACAAAAATTACACTAAATGTTGGTCTAACCTTGATTTTTTCCATTTCCACAAGGGGTTAAAAAAGAAAATGAACACAAAACGTGTAGGGTAGTTTCCCCTGAGTACGAAAATACCCCATATGTGGGCATAATGTGCCATATGGACACAGGGCAAGTCACCAAAGGGACAGAGCGCCATTTAGAGGCTGGAATGGAGGATGGAGGCCATGTCGCAATTACAAAGCTCCTGTGCTGCCAGGTCAGTAGAAACCCCCGACAAGTGACCCCATTCTGGAAACTACACCCCATAAGGAATCTAACAAGGGGTGCAGTGAGGATATGGACCCCACTGGTGACAGTCACTTACGTAGAACATGTGCCGAGAAAATAAAAAATACAATTTTTTTCATTTTCACGTCCCAAATGTGGCCGTCACCAGGGGGCCATATCCCCGCTGCCCCCCTTGTTAGATTCCTTATGGGGTGTAGTTTCCAGAATGGGTTCACTTGTGGGGGGTTTCTACTGTCCTGGCCGTACAGAGGCTTTGTAATTGCATCATGGCATCCTCTAATGGGAATGGCGGCCATACCTACTTAGCTGGGGAACAGGGACAATTCTAATTTATTTGGGGGTATTAGACCAATTATTAGTTTATAAGGTTGAAAATGACAGGTGTCCATCAAATTCAACCTGTGTTGATCCAGAGGAAGGCAAAAAACCCTTGTAAGGCAGACGACAGTAGCCTCATCACAGGGGAAAAATTCCTTCCCGACTCCATAATGGCGATCAGAATAATCCCCGGATCAACGTGACCCCTGAAATAGGAATAAGGGACAGAATTTAGATAATGTAGAACCCCAATGACGTGTGGTGCGCTTTGGAGAGATCCAGTATGCAGAGGCCGGGGGGATCAGGACAGGTGTCACACTGGAAAATGGTGTCCTTCCTGATCCCCCTGTTACCCCACACTCTGCACTTCTTCTGGGGTCTCCCTTTCTCCAGTGTGGGGGACATCACCTGGAAAATGTTGTCCTGGTGCGATACGGGGTCCTTCATATCCAGAAGCGCTGGGTCCGCTCCATGGCTGCTAAATATTAGGGCTCTGTTACTGCTCTGTTACACCCTGGGGGCCATCTTTATACGGGGATTGGTATATGGGGTATGTAGTGGTGTAGTGTCAAACTTTATTCAATGTAGTGTGGTGTAATGTAGTGTTTTTTACGTGTTTTTTTTATAGTAAGTATTAAAAAAAAACCTAAGCCAACAAAGGAGTTGCTGATAAATGCCGCACTTATGTGCGGCACTTATCAGCAGACCGTGGCAGTAGGATATAGAAAAAAAACACCCTACACCAAAAAGGAGGAGTTGCTGATTAGCAGCGCACTTTCGTGCAATGCTGATCAACACTCAGCGGCGATAGGGTGCGGAAAATAGAAAAAAAAAAAATTTGGAAAAAAAAAAACCTTTTTCTACATTCTGAACATCCCTGTAGCTGCTGATAAGTGTATTACACATATCAGCCGCTAGAGGGCAGCAGAGCGCAAAATCCGGAAAATGACGAGGCTGGAGCTGAAAATAGCCGAAAGAAGACGACGGGGACCGCCGGAAAGACCCGAAGACCGAACGGAATGACGGAGGACGCCGCGAACCCGGAAGACACCGATCAGGACCCCGGGACAGGTGAGTAATGTACAAATACCTGCTCTGGACCCCTCCGCTACCTAGCTGAGGGGTCCAGGGCAGGTATTTATTATTTTGTGGGACTCTGATTGCCGTGCCACCGGCCCGATCGCCGTGAACGGCCGGCCGGTGGCACGGTGACCACCATTACTTTTTACAGTAATGGCGGTCGGTGCCGTCCTCGGACAGCACCGACCGCCATTTTTTTCCGGGTCATCGAGTCACTGATGACCCGGAAAGGTTTCGATCGCCGCTATTGGCTGATCTGAATTGATCAGCCTATGGCGGCGATCGTAAGCACGGGGGGTGTTAACCACCCCCCGTGCCGAGAAGCTATGATGGCCTGCTATGATTTATAGCAGGCCATCTTCCCCGATCGCTGTGTGCGAACACGCAGCGATCGGGGAAACATCGGGCGTAAATTTACGCCCTGATGCGCCAAGTACCAGGGCGCGAGGGAGTAAGTTTACGCCCGATGTCGTTAAGGGGTTAAAATGACGGTTGTTATTTTGAGGCTACAATAACGGATGTTATTTAGCAGGCTGGCCTCCCCTTAGTGCAATGACTGGTGTTTGCACATTATTTTAGTTTGGGATTACTATTTGAACTTTGGGTGTGTCTTAATTGAAAAGTCCATGGAATTTAATAGTAAAGACAGAGAAAGAATGGCGGAAAAAGGAAAACTGTGTGTGAACTACTAATAAAAAAAGTCCACTGTTTGCAAAAGACGTCTAAAAATAATGATCATGTTCATTATTTTGACTTCCGCGGCAAAAACGTCAGTTATTTAATACACTGTGTGCATTGGATGTCCGTCTTCCCATTGACTTCAAAGCATTGCATTGCAGTCAGTTAAATCGCGGCAAAAACAAACGTTATTTTAACTATGAAAATTGGCCGCCTTTTTGAGTCTGATTGATTTAATGAAATCGATAATTTCTTATTAAGTGTTCAGTAAGTTTTGTTATGCCTTGTCTGCGTGATAACAAGAAAATGAAAACTTCCTGAAAATGGTAAGAAAAGAATGTTAAGAATAGTAAATTATTTGCTTTTATTAACGTATTTGTGTTAAAAAGTTTTTCATTGGCTTAATGCTAAAACACTATTTCCTTAACCCCTTCACGTCAGCAATCTGTATATATACGTTCCTATTGCACATGCCCCGTGCAGTAGGAATGTATATATACGTTCCTGACTTCAGGGGGCTTTGTGATGAGAACGGGATCGCTGCATGGATAGCGATCCCGCTCTCCTCTGACTGCAGCCCGATACGGCGGTCACTAACGGGCCGGTGCCGCCGCTGCATTTCATCTCCCCCCACCGTGAATCCACGGTGGGGGGAGATGAAATAAGTAAAATCAGACCCCAGATCAGCCCCCCTAGTGCCCCGATCACTAATCCCCCCTCCCCGTGGTGGCCATCAGATCCAAGATGGCCACCACCATTACTGTGAACAGACTAATGTCTGTTCACAGTGATCTTAAGTAAAAATTTATGAAAGCCCCATGCTCTCCGCCACCGGAAGTAGCGGAGAGCATGGGGCAGTGATCGGGGACCCCCCTGTGGGGTCCCGGTACAAGCGATCACCAGTATATACTATATACCACTGATCGCTTGTGCCATGTGGAGCCTGGCACTTTTTATCCCCTGTCACCATGAATGATTGGTGACAGGGGATAAAAAGTGATAGTGTCACCCCCATCCCCCAGTCACCCCCCCTTCCCCATATACTCACCTGTTCCTGGGAGCTCCTTCCTCCTCGACGTCCAGGCTGCTTCTGAAGTGCGCATGCGCTCCACAACCAGCCAGCTCTGAAAATTTTAAGTGACAGAGACCAATTTGGTCTCTGTCACTGAACTATGATTACTGTGATAGAAAATATCACAGTAATCATAGTAATACAGTGAAAATGAATGTATAAAGTACAAAAAGTGACAAACATACAAAAAAAAAACAACACAATTTTTATTATAGTAATAAATGCAGTTTACTCCCAAATTATCCCTACCCCCCCCCAGATTACCCGTAACCACCGCAGGTTGCCAGTAACCACCCCAGGTTGTCCGTAATCACGTCAGATTGCACGTAACCCCCCAGATTACACGTAACCACCGCACGTTGCCCGTAATCACTGCACGTTGCCCGTAACCACCGCACGTTGCCCGTAACCACCGAACGTTGCCCGTAACCACCGCACATTTGCCCGTAACCCCCGCACATTGCCCGTAATCACCGCACGTTGCCAGTGACCCCCTCCAGATTGTCCGTAATCACCCCAGATTGCCTGTAACCAGCCCAAATTACATGTACCCACCACAGATTACCTATAAGCACTTCAGTCTATCCGTAACAATTCTAGATTGTCTGTAACTCCTCCAGGTTGCCTGTAACCACCGCAGGTTGCGCATAACAACCACAGGTTGCCCGTAATCATGCCAGATTACATGTAACCCCCTAGATTGCACGGAACCACCGCAGGTTGCCACTGACCACCGCACGTCGCCTCTGACCACCGCACCTTGCCTCTGACCACCGCACCTTGCCTCTGACCACCGCACGTCACCTCTGACCACCGCACCTTGCCTCAGACTACCGCACGTTTCCACTGACCACCGCACGTTGCCACTGACCACCGCACCTTGCCTCTGACCACCACACCATGCCTCTGACCACCGCACCTTGCCTCTGACCACCATACCTTGCCTCTGACCACCGCACCTTGCCTCTGACCACTGCACCTTCCCTCTAACCACCCCAAATTGCCAGTGACCCCCTCCAGATTGCCCGTAACCACGCCAGATTACAGGTACCCACCACTGGTTACCTATAAGCACTTCAGTTTATCCGTAACCACCCCAGATTGTCTGTAACCACCCCAGATTTCTGTAACCATCCCAGATTGTCCGTAACCACCCCAGATTGTCCGTAACCACCCCAGATTGTCTGTAACCACCCCAGATTGCCTGTAACTACCCCACGTTTCCCGTAACCACAGCAGGTTGCCTGTAACCACCCTAGATTGTCTGTAACCACAGCAGGTTGTCCATGTCCACCCCAGGTTGCCCGTAACCACCCCAGATTGCCTCTAACCACCCCAGGTTGCCCGTAACCACCCCAGGTTGTCCATAACCACCTCCAGATTACCCGGAACCACCCCAGACTGTCCGTACCCACCCCGCATTACCTGTAATCTAATTTTTTTATTTTATTTTAGTAACTGCGCTATTCTAATAACTATTACTAGCTGCGGTTTTGCTCCAGCAAATTGGCGCTCCTTCCCTTCTGAGCCCTGCTGTGTGCCCAAAAAGTGGTCTATGCCCACATATGGGGTACTGTTGTACTCAGGAGAACCTGCTTTACAGATTTTGGGGTACATTTTTTCTCCTGTTCCTTGTGAAATTTAGAAATTTCAAACTAAACCAACATATTATTGGAAAAATTCAAGTTTTTCATATTTACTGGCCAATTTTGAATACTTTCCTCTAATACCTGTGGGGCCAAAATGCTCATCCTACCCCAAGATGAATTCTTTGAGGGGTGTACCTTCCAAAATGGGGTGACTTTTGTGGGGGTTCTACTCTGTAGACATTACAGGGGCGCTGCAAACACACCTGGCGCTCAGAAACTTCTTCAGAAAAATCTGCACGGAAAATGCTAATTGGCGCTCCTTCCCTTCTGCGCCCAGCTGTGTGGCCATACAGTGGTTTATGCCCACATATGGGGTACCGTTCTACTCAGGAGAACCTGCGTGAATTTTGTCTCCTGTTCCTTGTGAAATATTGGAAAAATTCGAGTTTTTCATTTTACTGTCTACTTTTGAATACTTTCCTCTAATACTTGTGGGGTCAAAATGGTCACCACACCCCAAAATGAATTCTTTGAGGGGTGCACTTTCCAAAATGGGGTGACTTATGGCGAGATATTACTCTTCAGCAAAATCTGCATTGAAAAAGCGAATTGGCGCTCCTTTCCTTCTGAGCCCCGCTGTGTGCCCATGCAGTGCTTTATGCCCACATATGAGGTACCTTTTTTTTTTCACGAGAACCTACGTTACAAATTTTGGGGTACTTTTTTTCTCTTGTTCCCCGTGAAATTGAGAAATTTCAAACTAAAGGAACATATTATTGAAAAAATTCGAGTTTTTCATCTTTACTGTCTACTTATGAATACTTTCCACTAATACCTGTGAGGTCAAAAGGCTCCCCACACCCCAAAATGAATTCTTTGAGGGGTGCACTTTCCAAAATGGGGTGACTTTTGGTGAGATTTTACTCCGCTGGCACTATAGGGGCACTGCAAACGCACCTGGTGCTCAGAAACTTCTTCAGCAAAATCTGCATTGAAAAAGCGAATTGGCACTTGTTTCCTTCTGAGTCCGGCTGTGTGCCCATGCAGTGGTTTATGCCTACATATGAGGTACCTTTTTACTCAGGAAAACCTGCGTTTCAAATATTGGGGTACATTTTTTCTCTTTTTCCTTGTGAAATTTAGAAATTTCAAACTAAACCAACATATTATTGGAAAAATTTGAGTTTTTCATTTTTACTGTCTAATTTTGAATACTTTCCTCTAGCATCTGTGGGGTCAAAATGCTCATCCTACCCCAAGATGAATTCTTTGAGGGGTGCACTTTCCAAAATGGGGTGACTTATGGGGGTTTCTCTCTCTGCTGACACTACAGGGGCTCTGCAAATGCACCTGGCGCTTGGAAACTTCTTCAACTAAATCTGCAATGGAAAAGCTAATTGGCACTCCCTTCCTTATGAGCTCTGTTGTGTGCCCATACAGTGGTTTACGCCCACATATGGGGTACCGTAGTACTCAAGAGAACCTGCGTTACAAATTTTGGGGTGCTTTTTCTCTCATGTTCCTTTTGAAAAGGAGAAACTTTAATCTAAACCTATATATTATTGGAAAACTTAAATTTTAAATATTTTTTTACGACCTAATGGTGAATACTTTCCTCCAGCCCCTGTAGGGTTAAAATGCTCATTAAACCCCTAGATTAATTCTTTAAGGTGTGTAGTTTCCAAAATGGGGTTACTTATGGGGGTTTCCAGTATACAAACCTCCTAAATCAACTTAAAAAAAGAACTGGTCCCTAAAAATATCAGTTTTGGAAACTTTCACGTAAATGTGGTAATTTGCTGATAAATTTCTAAGCCCCGTAACACCCTAAAAAGTAAAATATGTTTATGAAATGAAGCCAGAATAAAGAGGACATATCGGTAATGTGACTTAGTAACTAATTTATGTGATACGACATTCCTTTTTTAGAAGCAGAGAATTTCAAAATTCATAAAATGCTAATTTTGAATTTTTCATAATATTTTGATGTTTTTCACAAAAAACTCACAAAGTAGTGACCAAATTTTGCCACTAATATAAATTGCCATATGTGACGAAAAAACAATCTCAGAATCGCTAGCATACGTTAAAGCATCACTGAGCTATAGGAGCATAAAGTGAGACAAGTCAGATTTTGAAAAATGAGCCTGGTCTTTTAGGTGCAAATAGGCTTGGTCTTGAAGGGGTTAAGGAGGACCTGATGGACATGGCTGTTTTAGTACATTCTTGTATTCCCTATAAAATAACAGTTCTGGGGCTTCTTTTTTTAGTAATCTATGTTTATTGTATCTTATTTACCTTTTTTTCTCTTTGTCTACTTTAACCGTAATGTCTTTGCTTTACCTTTTAGCTTTTTTTGTAAGTGTAATATCTATGTTGCTGTAACTTACTAAATTTCCCCATGGTGGGACTATTAAAGGATTATCTTATCTTAATTATGTTCTTCTCTTTTTTTTTTACTAGACATTTATCAATAAATTGACAACTAGGGGGGACATTTATGAAAGTGTGTAAACATACACCTGGGGGGACATGTATGAAAAGGCGTAAATGCCTTTTTTAGGTGCAGATGGAGCAAATCGGCGTAAAAATATTCGCAATCTGTATTTTTGCGATATTTTTTTCTCATCTGCACCGTCTGCGCCTTCGCCAGTGGGTCGGAGAGGGGGCGGTACGGGGGGTGCGGCTGCACGCAGAGAGGGCATGGCCTCTGCGTGCGCCACATTTATCATTTTTTCCATGAAAAAATGATACTAAAACCTACGCCAGCTCTGAGCTGGCATAAGTTTCAAAATTTTTGCAGAGACTGGCTCTGTGCAATCGGGATTTATGTAGAGGCAATGAGCTGCGGAGCTGCAGGGACATTTGTAAGCCCGGCGTAAAAAACGCCGGACTTCATAACTGTCCCCCCTGATGTAAACTGCCCACAGCAACCAATCACAGCTCCTCCTTTATTTTACCAGAGCTGAAAGCTGAGCTGTGATTGGTTGCTATGGGCAGTTAACACCAGGTGTATATTTACACCCTTTCATAAATCTCCCCCTAGGTGTTACCAGTTGGAATAGTGTCCTTACATTGACACTACTGAATGAGTGCTGACAATGTAAGGCTGTATAGTGACAAATCTCTTTGATAAGGGGAATGTCAATGTACAAATTTATATAAGAAATAACAAAGGAACCTATCCTGAGTAGAATTTTCTGTTGCCCACTTCCATGGTCACAGTGTTAAAAAGTGAAATAAGTATGATGAGACCCTCAAACAGAGCACATCATAAGCGCAAAATAAGTATGAGTGGCTTGGAAAAACATTTATAAGGAATCTAAAGGACATATTTTGCTAAAATATTTTCTTTCCAAACTAAGTGCAATTCATATTGCAAACCTACATATGAAGAATCCATAGAAAAAGTTTGCACAGAAGCTTCAATTTTCTTTTTAGTGGTGATTAAACAGGTTTCTTCCTATGAGTTTGCGCTGATGACAGTAGAGGCCAACCTCTTGGCCACTGAAGGGTAATCCAGGGAAGGGATGTGAACTAATGACCTTGTGAGTTGCACATGAACTTATGTTTCCCAGTCACATCAATCAATCCTATGACCCCTCCACATGAATAGAACTGAGAGTAGTTGCTTTCCTGCACAATTATTTGGCAAAAACGTATGTGAATCACAAATCTGTAATCATCTTCTCATCCTTGACATGGGAAAATTGTGCCGAAGAATAGTCAAACTTGTGGTTCCATTCATTTCCTAATAGATGCCTTACAATAGCAAATTGGGAAGAATTGAGGTACGCAAGGGACAAAATCCAACAACCAGGTCACATGAATGAACATTTGGAATTAATATGAACAGTGAAGCACTTCATCTAAAAATGTAACTTCAATGAGTTTGTATTTAAATATGCCTTGGCCAAATCTAGAAATGGCATAGACTGTAAACTTTACAAGTAAAAGGCTCAAAACCTATAAGAGGACCTCTTAGACAATTACCTTTCTCCTTGTGATGTGTTTATGAGAAACATTCACATTCAATGTTCGATAAATAATCCAGAAAAGAATGACATTGTTGTAGTTGTCATGAAAGAAATAAAAAGTTCTAGAGAAGAACATTTCATCAAATGACAAATGTCAGAACATGGGGTCACTATACAAAGCAGAATTTCAGATGACCAAGTCAGATAAAATAAGAGAATGTCCTATTAAAAAGGCATGTTCAATGACACTGAAGTGTCCCAGCAAAGGTGGTAGAGCCCAGTGCAGGAAGGCCCTTAAAAATGATAGACATAAGGTTTGCCTCTACATATAAAATAAAAGAGTATTATGCACATTGTCTGCTCATGGGAAAATGGCAGACTCAATGGGCTTAGCCATTCTAGCATACATTTTTTACTGTTCCCATTAGTTGAATCCTAGGTCAAGGCACAGTCCGGGAAAACTCATTTTTTATTTATTTCTGAATGACGTAGCAAAAATCTCTGGCGAGACAACATGTAAGGGGAATTGGAAAAACAAAAATGAATAATGAAGACTATATGAATATGCCCACATTAGAAGAATTTACAGTACACTGGTACCAACCACAAATATCTCTAAAGGCAAGTTCAGCCTAAACCACATAACTTATTTATTATAGTCTTAAATAAAGCCCCTTCCCCATTATTACCTGGCTGGATTTACTAAGAAGTGCATGCTTCTTAGTTAACAGACTTTTTATCAAGCACTCCTGTGCCATATCATACACTGTGTGAATACCGTCCTATTCTGGGTCGCTAGTCCCAGTAATCCAAACACTTCAATGAGTAAAGCAGGACAGACACGAATACTTTGCAAATACTTTCTTGTTTAGAAATTCATAGTACATGACATGTCATGTACATGTAATGTACTATGAATTTCTAAACAAGAAAGTATTTGCAAAGTATTCGTGTCTGTCCTGCTTTACTCATAGAATGCTTCTTAGTTAAGCCAGCAGGACCTGCACCTGCACCAGGACACATGCCCAAATCTGCGGCTAATGCCAGGGGCACATAGTGATAAATGTGCCCCATTGTACCTATTGTTATTATGGATATTTTCTGAAGGCCCTTATTTTTTATGGAATTTCCACAAACTGATCCAGGGATCTGATTCTACAGAACGACCCTTATACCAAAACAAACAGCCAGTACTTCACTACTTGACCCCGGTTTGCAGAATTTAGGCCACCCTTGATATTTTACCAGTACACTCCATAATTTGGATGGACTTGGTTGTTAGGGACAAAGGTTTCTTCTGTACAGAAGGCCAACAACTATTACAGGGGCCTTAGAAGGGGTAAATGTGATAGTCTAGCTGAGTCCCAGGAGTGAACTTTGGGACAAAAGTCAACAGGCAGGACTTAACAAAAAGCCAGGAGGTCACATAAATGCAGGATCACCAGACAAGAAGCATTACTGGGTACACTGTCCTAAAAAGTTGGAGGCTGAAAGATCCTTTAAAACAAAGAGAACACAAAAATACAGTTAGGAGATATCCCAATCACAGGGATCTGCCAAAGGCAGAAGCTTGTTGTAAAGGGAATCTGTCAGCTGTAATTCACATTCCAAGCTGTTGTAATCTCTTCCCCCATCCTGTGATGCACGCCTCCTCTTCTCAATCAGTAATGTATCTAGATTACCTCACGGCCCTGCCTCCTCTTTCCTATTCAGCCTGTCATTGGGCCGGGATCTTGAGACTCATACCCTACTCTAATGACAGAGCAATGACAGGCCAGGTGGGAAACAGGAGAGGAGGACTGTGAGGCAGACTGGAGGTGTGACTGATTGGGAACAGAAGGCGCACGTCACAGGATGGGGGGGGGGGTAACTTTGAATTGCCCACGCTGGCCTCTAGTGCTTAACGGGACTTCATTAGCATAGCGGTTTACAAGACACTATAACGGCAACCAGGTGACTGATTTGAAAACGCGACACATCAGTTGATTCTCTGCAGCGGTGCTGACAAGCTGGTATATAAATCATAATATTGGCCATCCGATTGTACATTTGCTTTAAATTACAACTGACAGATTTCCTTTAAATAGCGCACACTACACCAGGACCAAACGCCAAAGCTGATTCCTGATTGGCCCAGTGTCCTACAGAACTGATTGGCAACCTGATGGTGAGGCTAATGGCTATGGAAAGACAAGGATGCCGGCCAATCAGAGCAGCAGGAGGTGGAAGAGACCCAAACAGAAAAAGTATAATAAAATCATTTTAATCATGATACTTTATTCCATTCACCTCTGTTTCCTTCCCTACATGATGTCAGTCTAGGTAACATATAGATCAAGGCTAAAAGAATAAACAAGGTGCCATAGGGTGATAACGTAAGCAAAAGTAAAGAAGTGAACAGGTTAGTGTAGAACTGCTCACCTGATGGTGTTGTGCTAAGAACACAACACCTCTTAGCTCTCTCAGTGAAGATAGACGGTAGCCATATCAGCCAGGTTCAAAAATCAGAAACCACGATCCCAAGCCACGGGATTGGGGGAATGGAGAAATGGAGGTTGGGTGTCAGAACCACAGAGCTCACCAAGGATCGTATGAACTTGAACAACTGCGCTTCACGGCTACAGAGTAGATCTGGTATAACAATAGAATTTATTGGTCTCATAAAAAACACGTTTCTGGGCAATATACCCCTTTGTCAAGTGAAAGAGACATAACATAACATATGACACTGTTCAATAAAATGTCATATTGTGAAAAAAAAATATGGTGGGACTGCAGTGGCATGAGCCTCAGCAGTACTCACCATGAGGCCACTGAAGCCGGGGATTAGTGTGTTCAGGCACACCATTACCACAGCAAAGTAAAAAGAGTTGATGGGGAGAACCAGAGTGATGGCAGAGTGAGTATACTACATTTTTAATTTTGGCACAACACCATGAAAAAATTATTAATTCAAACAAGTCCTGTAAGTGGATCCACAAGATATAAAGTCTACTCTAGTTGTTCAGTCCTAAGTTCGCCAGACACTTTATACCTGTGTTGGCAAGACTCCACCGACAGATGATGTCGGGGGTGATAGGGGTCGGGCGTGATGGAAAAATTACTGGCAGACCCCTTTGTTCTCAAAGAGATAAGCCAGTGCCAGAGCTGTCTGGCAGCGGATTACACCTTCCCATAGAGAACATAGGCTCCCTATTTTGTGTGACAGTTATTGAAGGTGTATGCCCATCTTTACTCTAGACCAGAGCTACCTCAACAGGTATGAAGAGTGTAGTAATGTTTTGCAAACATGTTGATATTTCTTCTAGAAGATGGAAATTAATTTCCAACATGTTATAGGTATAAATGGTAAACATATAAAAAGATTTTTCAAGTGAATGCAGACACATTAAGGACAGATTTTCTTTTTCAAAACTATTACAAATACTACCTAATCCTGCACTGCAGCCACATGGCAGCCATATAATGGATGTCTAACAATGTACAGCCCTAGGATCACTTCAATAATGCAAGGTACAGTGTCTTTACCACGTATATGAGGTCACAATGGACCTGTGGCCACAGGTATTTTAAAAGTAGTTGAAAACCATGTAAGGCTATGTTCACACTGCGTACGATTCCGGACGCATTTCATATGCCGCCATACATGTGCGGCTGAAACTTCGGGCGTGGGAAAAATCGACATGCGGCCGGATGCGTACGAACCGCGAACATACGCCCGTAGTACAGTTATGCTTCCCTAGCTTATTTCGAAGTGATCTGAAACAGGTCATTTACTTGGAAATCTTCGCCCAGCCCAATAAAACTCACAGAACCTCTTGGATCGAAAAATCAAGTTCAATTTGGCTCAAATAAGTACTTTGTACGGGACCGCATGAAAATCCACGGCCGTGAGTTGGAACATTTCCGTCCTCAAACAATGGTAATTTTTCATGGCGCCGTATACGATCCGGTCATAAGTTCATACGTAGTGTGCACTGTGCGGCCGTATATCGTATACTTTCAACCTCAAAACTACGTGCGTATATTCGCGGTTCGCACTATGGCTGGAAAGATACGTAGTGTGAACATAGCCCAAAGATGTAAAATTTGTATTATTGAGATCTAAGTACTAAATACAGTAAAATGCACACATATATATTGTTTCAAATTCATGATAAAGAAATCCTGTCACTGTGCCACATTTTAGCAATAATGCCAAACTTGACTTTTGTGTAACACAGAGTTGCTCTTATATGTGCAATTGTAACCAGTGATATTCACTCAATAAATGTGTTAATCAGAAGTGATTGTGTTACTTTATCAACCTATGAAACTAATAAAAGAACATCAATTAGATTCAATTTGCAAACAAATTTCTAGCAACAGGACACTGGAGCAAGATAAAGGATACCTGTAACCTTCTGCAACCTCCCAGCCCTCATGCTGAGCTCCCCTTCAAGCTGTGTTTTTGGTTTACAACAACAACTCATGTATGATAACATATATATATATATATATATATATATATATATATATATATACACTCCCATTTTGTTCTCAAGGCTGAATAATGTAATTGAATAAAGACAAATTGCATGATTTGTTTCCATATCCCTCCTAATACTTATGTATAGTACTAACTGCGTGTTCTGCCCAAGAACTTTGCACAGGAGATTGGTGTGAGGGTAAACAAAGCCTCTATTCTTGAAGCAGACTTGCAAAAGGAGAAAGATACAGCATAATGCAATAAATCTGATTAATATACCTTGTGACAATCCTAACAAAAAGTAAAGGTTCAGAGACTGAACTGGACTGTGACCTTTCACCTGTAGTTACATGGGTACAATGGGGTCTTGAGCTAGTCAGCAGAGTGACCCTGCTTTTCAAAGCTACCTGCTGCTCATTACAAAGAGATTGGACACAGTTTTCAACATGATGGAAGCACCTTCAGAGCAAAGGCCCTATCGCCTTTACTCTTGAGTGAGGAGAGTTCACTCAACAGTGCTGTAGCCATTTAAAAGTCATGCCTCTGGAACGCTTGTGTGTAAGTGCAAAAACCCCTCCAAAATGTCTTTGATAAGATACCATTGATAGACAGTGCAATGTTACTTCTTCTGGAAAATAGGACCATCTGTGGTACCAGCTTCTAAAGCTTTATCTATCCAGGGATACCAGTTTCATGGTGATCTGTTGCTCTGTTTTATTCATCTAGATCAATGTTTCACTAAAGCCTATGTGACTGGATTGTAAATACATGTAATTTCTTTGGGCCATGCTGATAAACATGATTAATGATGCGGATGACAGATAAAAAAGAATCCAATTTGTATAGGCCTAAAAATGAATCCCCCTTCTGCTGGGCTAGCCTTACCCCAACTTCAAAGACATAAAAGGGTTCTTAACGTTAAGTTTGCACATCTGTTCTAAAATTTCCAGCTTATGGCAAGTCACAACGAGAGCATCACAAGGTCTGGGTATGTGTATTTTCACTAAAGCTGGTGGGTAAAGTAAGGCCAGTGTTTTTCTTTATTTAGAACACTGTACAAGTGGTATACAGTATGTGCTAGTTTATTGTACAAACAACAAATGTACAGATTGTAACCGTTCAAACAGGGTCCGAACACTCTAAAATACATTTTCTTACACAGAAATCTAATAATAACCACCAATAATGTCAGATTAATGGAGGTGTATATACTTTGAACCTAACTTTAAAATGACGTAAACACGAAGTTTTCATCCTTTAAACCTGCTTCTTCCCCGTGTGTGTGGCACATTCTAGTATTTTCTAAAGAAGTAAATGTGCCCCTCTGTCTGTCCAGACCAAACTGCTGCAGCCAAACACTGGCCTATATGGTCTTGTGCAGGTGACTGCTGAGATCTGGGATTATTTATTTATACACACACACACACACACACACACACACACACACACACACAAACACACACACATTTATACTTACACACACATACATGCAGGTGAATGCACCTGAATGGTTGTTAGAAATGAGTAGAATCATTTGCAGCAGAAGCAGGGAGAAACAGTGGGGGACATGTATGAAAAGGCGTAAATGCCTTTTTTAGGCGCAGATGGGGTAACTCGGCGTAAAAATATTCGCAAATGGTATTTTTGCAAATATTTTTTTTGCATCTGCCCCATCTGCGCACCTTACGGGGGGTGCCGCTGCACTCAGAGGGGGCGCAGCCTCTGCGCCGGACTTCATAAATCTCCCCCAGTGTTTTTATAATATGTACAGTTACAACTATTTTTTATAATTTGGTTGGAGGGATAACCTGTTTAAATATATACACCTTCAATAATTGTCAGACACATTATCGGCAGACACTTTTCTCTCCTGTCCTCCCCATAAACATACGTGTTCTCTGTGGGAAGGGGTAACTCACAGCCAGACAGCTATGGTGGCTTCTTATCTCTCTAAGAACAAAGGGGTGGGGCAGTGATTTTCAATTACTACTGATCCTTATAGAGCAAAGTTGCTAGAAGCCTAGGCACTCTATCTCGCACCGTGGGTGTAATTAGAGAACTCTGACCACTCTGCTCATCCTAGTTAACAAGGTCTGGGGCTCATGTCACCCTCTAGGACGGGTTGCCCGACACTGGTGGGCAAAAGGTGGTGCAAAGACCAAGGAGTCAAAACACCTCCAAAAGTATTCTGTCTAGTTTCAAGTATCCAACTTATTCTACCCCTAAAGTTCTGGCAGAGCACAGTACTTTTTGGGTTGGGACTCTCTTAACATCCTCCTCTCTACACTTCTGAACCTTCCTATCTCTCAGCACACAACCCAACTAGAACGCCTGTGTCACTCTTTCTGCCTCTCAGTGCACATCTGGACTCTCGAGTATAAAGCAAAGTATCAAGGCAAAAGTGTATTATATGTTCTCTGTATCAAGTATCTTCACAGTAAACAAGAGTATATTTATTTTAACGGGATTCTGTGGTTCTTCACCAAGCACCTACACAGTAGTCACAGCTTCCTTGGGTTATCACCCCTTTCTGTTGGTGGCAGTGCCAATAGTCCTGGTGGGTCACTACTCCACTCCGGACCACTGTGATAATTTCCCAGGGGACCCCCAAACAGCTTGGCAGGTTACTTTCCACAGGGGAATAAGATATAGCCAGTCCACTCAAAATAAAAGCAGGTGTGCCAGCATACCTGTGTGCCCAACTGGTTACTGGCGTTCACAACAAATTACCACCAGGCAGGGCTATACCTCAGCCAACTACTACATAAGTGGAGTCACGGTATTCCATCTAACCTGTGACCGTCCGTCTGTCACTACTCACCGGCAGGGCAGTCACCACACTATAATATAGTAATACCATTTAAACATACACAAGCTGCGGGCCATAATGCCTGAGCATGCCAGGGTGACACTCAGCACTTTTTTCCACTGCCAAAACAGACTCCTGCACCCTGCATTATATCAAACCTCCCAGGTTCCTACAAGCTCCACACAGCAAAGCAGACACCGTGCCCTTATATCAGTGTTGGATTCACTGCTAGAACCACAATGCCCCTAATTTCAGACACAAGGCAATAGTTTAACTATTATGAATCATTAAACTAGCAAGTACCCACCTGTGCATTGCAGTGTTTTTCTGGTCTTTTGCAGATCATTATTTTTTCAAAGCCTCATAAATATCCCTTGTTGGCCAGTCCAAAACTATCTAAAATGGGAGAAAAAAGTACATCTAATGTAAAGTTATCTGCATATCTTAAGGAATGCACCTACACGGGCACAACAGTATTGCCAAAAGTACAAGGAGTGCAATCACACATTTGTAACATTTGCACTAGGGATGAGCGAACCGAACTGTAACGAACCAGATTCGTTACGAACTTTGCAAAAAGTTCGGTTTGTCACCGAACCGAACTTTGAGAAAGTTCGTAACGAATCTGCAGGGCCGTTTCTAGGTCATTTTGACTACAGGGCGAATCCTGCTAAAAGCGCCCCCCCCCCCCCCCCCATAAAAAAAAAAAAACAAACAAAAAAAAAAACAGTTCAGTGACTCACAGGCGATGTCTTCTTTGATCTGAGGCATCACTTTCCCTTTTCCTCTCCATCTGGCCCAGTCCACCATGATGATTTCTTGCAGCAACAATTCCTGCCAGACAAACATCTTAGGTTCCGCACTTTTACAACTTCCACTTCTTTTGTGTCTTGTGCAGTAAGTCAGTAAGTATGTGAGTTGCCCCCTGTATGTAGGATCCCCTGCTGTGCCTCCATATAGTAATAATCCCTCTTTGCCCCCCCATAGTATTAATCCTCCCTGTGCTCCCCCCATAGTAATAATCCCCCATGGTTTGTTCACATATAGTAATAAACCCACCTGTGCAGTCCCCATAGTAATACCCCCCGTGCCCTTCCCCCATAGTAATAATCCCCCCTGTGCTCTTCCCCCATAGTAATAAGCCCCCCCTGTGCTCCCCCCATAGTAATAAGCCCCCCCTGTGCTCCCCCCATAGTAAAAAGCCCCCCTGTGCTCCCCCACCCATAGTAATAAGCCCCCCTGTGCTCCCCCACCCATAGTAATAAGCCCCCCTGTGCTCCCCCACCCATAGTAATAAGCCCCCCTTGTACTCCTTCACCCATAGTAATAAGCCCCCCGTGCTCCCCCACCCATAGTAATAAGCCCCCAGTGCTCCCCCACGCATAGTAATAAGCCCCTCGTGCTCACCCACCCATAGTAATTAGCCCCCCTGTGCTCCCCCACCCATAGTAATAAGCCCCCCTGTGCTCCCCCACCCATAGTAATAAGCCCCCCTGTGCTCCCCCACCCATAGTAATAAGCCCCCCTGTGCTCCCCCACCCATAGTAATAACCCCCCCATGCTTTGTCCACACAAAAAAAACAAACCATTATACTCACCTTGTTCCAACATACAGCAGGTCCCTTTCTCCTCCTCTCCAGCCTGCGAGGAGCAGGCCGTCACAACCCCTGCACACATCTTCTCTCTTCAGCAGGCGCAGTGATATGACGTCATTGCGCCTGCTCAGGGAGAAGATGTCTGCAGCGGCCTGCAGAGTGCTCGGCAGGGTCCGGCCGGTTCATGGGGGGCGGAGCTACGTTCGGGCGGGCGGGGGCGGAGCTACGTTCGGGGGGCGGGGGCGGAGCTACGCTCGGGCGGGGGGCGGAGCTACATTCGGGCGGGCGGCGGGGCGGAGCTACGTTCGGGCGGCGGGGCGGAACAACGTTTGGGCACCAGTCTTGCCCTGTGATGGGGCACAGAGGCAGGGGGTCACAGAGCTAGGTGATGGGGTGAGCGGGCGGGCGGCCAGGGGTGCTCGCAGCTCAGTGGAGCCACCAGCGCCCCCTAGCTGTCGGCGCCCTGTGCGGTCGCCCGGCCCGCCCGCCTCTAGAAACGTCCCTGCGAATCTGGTTAAAATAACAAATAAAATCATAAGAAAGTGATGCAAACACCTCTGAAATGCATCTGGGAAAGGAGGGAAACAGTATTACAGGAATCGGCATTACGGGGTTAGCGATCCCCGACAATAATGCCGATCCCTCTAATGGTTAATATTTAATTAATAAAACAAATTTTCATTCTAAAAAAAACATTTTCGTTGTTCAATAGCATAATTAAAAGGAATCCATGCTTTTGCAATTTAATATACTGTTAATAAAAAAAATAAATATATAAATAAATGTGTGTGTGTGTGTGTGTGTGTGTATATATATATATATATATATATATATATATATATATATTGATTTATTTACAGTTTATTTAATTGAAAAAGCATGGATTCGTTTTATGTTATTGTACAAAAAAAATAAGTTTCTTAGAATGAATATCTGCTTTATTAATTAAATATTAACTATTTAATGGAGCTGTATTAATTCATGGGTTGGGTGCAGTGCACCCGGTCCATGGAGTTTAAGGGGTTAAGTAGTGATGCAGTCGCATCACTACTAACCCTCTGTGGCTGTACAGTATCCCTACTTACAGTACAGGAGCAGGGAATCCCTTTAGTGGGGATTCCCTGCCCTATGGGTTTCCCACCGAGAAGCAGAAAGCGGTCTGCTTCTCAGCGGGAAATTTAAAATCCCCTGCACAGAAGTTACAGTCTAGCTCCCAGGGGCTTAAGTCCTTGGGAGCCAGACTGTAACTCCCATGCCTATGCTGGAGGTCGCCCAGCTTTCCCACCATCCTGTAAGGTTAACCCTAACAGGATCCTGGGAGAGCTGGGGGACCTCAAGTATAGGCATGGGAGTTACAGTCTGGCTCCCAGGGACTTAACCCCCTGGGAGCCAGACTGTTCTGGCACTGCAACTGCATGCAGAGGATTCCGGCGGATTCGTTTGGACTATGTCGATGACCGGCGGACTTTACTGTACAATAAAATGGTCAATAAGGGGTGTGGGGGTGTTTTTATTTGAATAAAAAAAATGTTTTCACTTGTGTCTTGTCTTTATTTCTTTACTTTATAGACTTAGTAGTGGAAGCCGTCTAATAGACGGAATCCATTACTAAGTCAGGGCCTAGTGTTAACCGGTATAAAATGGCTAACAATAAGCCCCCCATTATTACCCCAGTACCCAATGCCACCAGGGGTACTGGGAAGAGCCGGGTGCCAGTGGTCCCAGAGCGTCAAAATTGGCGCTCCTGGACTGGGTGGCAGCAGGCTGGTATTATTTAGGCTGGGGAGGGCCTAAACCAATGGCTCTTCCCACCCTGGTGTTACCAGGCTGCTGTTGCTTGGTTTTTAACCCGGCTGGTTATGGAAATAGGGGGGACCCTATGCGTTTTTAATTATTTATTTATTTAACCCTTTGAGGACCAGGCCCAAAATGACCCAGTGGACCGCGCAAATTTTGATCTTCGTGTTTTCGTTTTCCCCTCCTCCCCTTCTAAGAGCTCTAGCACTCTCAGTTTTCTATCTACAAGCCATGTAAGTGCTTGTTTTTTACAGGAATAGTTGTACTGTGTAATGGCGTCATTCATTTTACCATAACATGTATGATGGAATTCCAAATATATTATTTATGAAGATATAAATAGGTGAAATCGTAAATAAGAATGCAATATGGTAACGTTTGGGGGGTTCCTGTGTCTACGTAATGCACTATATGGTAACAGCGACATGAAACTATTACTCTATAGGTCAGTCCGAACACAACCATATGCAGGTTACACAGATTCTCTAATGTTATATATATTTTTTTAATGAAATCCTTTTTTTTGGCAATTAAATATTAATAAAATGGGCCTATTGTGACGCTTATAACGGTTTTATTTTTTCACCTACGGGGCTGTATGGGGTGTCATTTTTTCCACCATGATCTCTAGTTTTTATTAATACCATATTTGTGAAGATCGGACGTTTTGATCACTTTTTATTGATTTTTTTAATATATAATGTAACATAAAATCGGTAATCTGCGCACTTTTTCCCCTCTTTTCGTGTACGCCGCTAACCGATCACAATGACGCTTGTTATATTTTAATAGATCGGACAATTACGCACGCTACGGTATATTATATGTTTATCTATTTATTTATTTTTATATGTTTTATTTATATAATGGGAAAGGGGGGTGATTTAGACTTTTATTGGGGGAGGGGCTTTGGGGTAGTGTAATAGTGTTTTGAACTTTTTTTTTTTTACACTTTTGAAGTCCCTTTTGGGGACTTCTACATTCACTACTTTGATTTATACACTGATCATTGCTATGCCATAGGCATAGCATTGATCAGTGTTATCGGCGATCTGCTCATTGAGCCTGCCTGTGCAGGCTCAGTGTAGCAGATCGCCGATCGGACCGCGCGGAGGCAGGTAAGAGACCTCCGGCAGTCCGTTTCAACGATCGGGACCCCCGCAGTCACACTGCGGGGGTCCCGATCGGTAAGTGACAGGGGACTCCCCCTGTCACTTACACTTAAACGCCGTGATCGTGGCGTTTAAGGGGTTAATGACACGCGGCAGCGCGATCGCTGCAGCGTGTCATTACCGGTGAGGTCCCGGCTGCTGTTTGCAGCTGGCCCCCACCTGCTATGAAGCGCGCTCCGCTCCGGAGCACGCTTCATAGCGGGAGAAACACCCAGGACGTAAGGTTACATCATGGTTCGTCTGGGGACAGACTTCCATGACGTAACCCTACGTCCAGGGTCGTTTAGGGGTTAAAAAAAAAACGCATAGGGTCCCCCCTATTTTCATAACCAGCTGGGTTAAAAAACAAGCAACAGCAGCCTGCTAACACCATGGTGGGAAGAGCCATTGGTTTAGGCCCTCCCCAGCCTAAATATTACCAGCCTGCTGCCGCCCAGTCCAGGAGCGCCAATTTTGACGCTCCGGGACCACTGGCACCCGGCTCTTCCCAGTACCCCTGGTGGCATTGGGTACTGGGGTAATAATGGGGGGCTTAGTGTTAGCCATTTTATACCGGCTAACACTAGGCCCCAACTTAGTAATGGATTCCGTCTATTAGACGGCTTCCACTACTAAGTCTATAAAGTAAAGAAATAAAGACAAGACACAAGTGAAAACATTTTTTTTATTCAAATAACCCCCCCTACACCCCTCATTGACCATTTTATTGTACAGTAAAGTGCGCCGGTCATCGACGTAGTCCAAACGAATCCAACGGAATCCTCTGCATGCCGGTATCTGAAAAACAAAAAGAAAAAACACAAGCAAAAACAAACAGCAAGTAAGGGGTTAAGTCCCTGGGAGACAGACTGTAACTCCCATGCTTATGCTGGAGGTCACCCAGCTTTCCCAGGGTCCTGTAAGGTTAACCCTTACAGGATGGTGGGAAAGCTGGGTGACCTCCAGCATAGGCATGGGAGTTACAGTCTGGCTCCCAGGGATTTAACCCCCTGGGAACCAGACTATTCTGGCACTGCACCAGCAAGGAAGGGGGTTAAGTGTCCCCTCCCTTGCTGTGGCAGATGCAGTGCGATCTGCATGGGGTGGTGGGGTGATAGCTGGGGCTTACCTGCTGCTTTGTCCATAGTTGCTAACAGTCCCGGAATGTCCCAATAAGCCCCGGCCCCCGCAGCTTCGGCCAATACAGGGGCGGGGCATATTGTCACGGGGCGGGGCTTACTGGACATACCGGGACTGCTACCAACTATGGACAAAGCAGCAGGTAAGTCCCAGCCATAACCCCCCCATCCCCCCACCCCATGGAGATCGCACTGCATCTGCCCCAGCAAGGGAGGGGACACTTAACCCCCTTCCTTGCTGGTGCAGGTGCAGTGCCAGAACAGTCTGGTTCCCAGGGGGTTAAGTCCTTGGGAGCCAGACTTTAACTCCCATGCCTATGCTGGAGGTCACCCAACTTTCCCGGGATCCTGTTAGGGTTAACCTTACAGGATGGTGGGAAAGCTGGGTGACCTCCAGCATAGGCATGGGAGTTACAGTCTGGCTCCCAAGGACTTAAGCCCCTGGGAGCCAGACTGTAACTTCTGTGCAGGGGATTTTAAATTTCCCGCTGAGAAGCAGACCGCTTTCTGCTTCTCGGTGGGAAACCCCATAGGGCAGGGAATCCCTACTTAATTAAGGGATTCCCTGCTCTTGTACTGTAAGGAGGGGTGCGCTATGCACCCCTCCTTACTGTACAGCCACAGAGGGTTAGTAGTGATGCTACTGCATCACTTCTTAACCCTTTAAACTCCATGGACCGGGCCCATGCATTAATATAGCTCCATTAAATAGTTTAACCCCTTAGCGACCCATGACGTATCTAATACGTCATGGCGCCGCGGGGGGTGTTCAGAGCGGGGTCCCGCCTGGACCCCGCTCTGAACGGCGCTGATTCCGGCTGACACGTGCAGCCGGGCAGTGCCTCTGTTAGCCGGCGCGGGTCCCATTGCCGCGCCGGCTAATTAAGCACTTCAATGCAGCTGTCAAACCTGACAGCTGCATTGAAGGGCTTCAGACATCACATCCCTGGTGTCTAGTGGCTCGGATCTCCCCCCGGCGATGCGATCGTGGGGGCGAGATCCGTTCTTCTGGCCGTGCCGGGCCTCAGCGTCGGAATGACGCTGATCCCGGCTCGGCAATAGATTGCTGTGGCCTGCAGCAGGCCATAGCAATCTATGACCGATCTCATGGATCTTTGCTGTGTATATACACAGCATTGATCTCTATGAGAGATCATTGCTAGGTATATACAAGCCCCCCAGGGGGGCTTCTAGTCCATGTAAAAAAAAAAGTAAAAAAGTGTTTTTATTAATAAAAAATCCCCTCCCCTAATAAAAGTCCAAATCACCCCCCTTTTCCCATTTTATAAATATAAATTAATAAATAAATAAATAAACATATTTAGTATTGCCGCGCACGTAATCGCCCGAAATATTAATTAATCACATTCCTGATCTCGCACGGTAAACGGCGTCAGCGCAAAAAAATTCCAAAGTGCAAAATTGCGCATTTTTGGTCGCATCAAATCCAGAAAAAATGTAATAAAAAGCGATCAAAAAGTCGTATATGCGCAATCAAGGTAACGGTAGAAAGAACTCATCATGGCGCAAAAACTGACACCTTACACAGCCCCATAGACCAAAGGATAAAAGCGCTATAAGCCTGGGAATGGAGCGATTTTAAGTGACATATATTTGTTAACAATGGTTTGAATTTTTTACAGGCCATCCGATACAATATAAGTTATACATGTTATATATCATAGTAATCGTAACGACTTGAAGAACATGCATAACAAGTTAGTTTTACCATAGGGCGAACGGCGTAAATGCAAAACTCCCCGAAATCAAAACAAATTCGTTTTTTTTTCAATTTGACAGCGCAAATGATTTTTTTTCGGTTTCACAACATATTTTATGGAAAAATTATGCCTGTAATTGCAAAGTACAATTGGTTTAGCAAAAAATAAGCACTCATATAAGTCTCTAGGTGAAAAAATGCAAGCGCTATGGACTTTTAAACATAAAATGGAAAAAGCAAAAGCGCAAAAACGAAAATTGGCTTGGACCTTAAGGGGTTAATTAATTAATAAAGCAGATATTCGTTCTAATAAAGCTTTTGTCGTTGTACAATAACATTATTAAAATGAATCAATGCTTTTTCAATTAAATATACATATATATTTTTTATTAACAGTATATTTAATTGCAAAAGCATGGATTCCTTTTAATTATGCTATTGAACAAAGAAAATGTTTTTTTTTTAGAACAAAAATTTGTTTTATTAATTAAATATTAACTATTAAAGGGTGCGGCAAATGCCGGCAATTTTTTTTTTCACTATTTTTGTACTTTGTTTTTTTTCCATTTTTTTCATTGTAATAGCAACTTCAACTACACGAACTTATACTCTATCACACTCCCACTATTGTAGCTGTAATTATTCAGCCGTGATTGCAAGGTTCGTTATAGGTTCGGTTCGGATGAAGCCGAACTTCAGGAAAGTTCGCCGGATCGAACCGAACTTTTCAAAAGTTCGCTCATCCCTAATTTGCACAAACAAAGATATAAAGGAATCCAGCTTCATTCCCTTGCACAGCTATGCCTAACTCTGCTGTAAGAACATTGTGTGAAGTGGATTATGCAAAGGGCGGCCATATAGCACACTGAAGGGTAGTGGTGCTAGGGCCCAAGAACCCTAAGCCCTGTCTTCTTGACACTGTTCATGGCTTAGATTAAAGGGGTACTCCAGTGAAAATCTATTTCTTTCGAATCAACTGGTATCAGAAAGTTATATAGGTTTGTAATTTACTTCTGTTAAAAAATCTCAAGTCTTCCCATACTTATCGGCTGCTGTTAGTCCTGCATGAAGTGGTGTTTCCTTTTCAGTCTGACACAGTGCTCTCTGCTGCCACCTCTGACTGTGACAGGAACTGTCCCGAGCAGGAGAGGTTTTCTGTGGGGATTTGCTACTACTGGACAGTTCCTATCTCGGACAGAGATGTCAGCATAGAGCACAGTGTCAGACTGAAAATAAATTAACACTTCCTGCAGGACATACAGCAGTTGATAAGTACCGGAAGACTGGAATTTTTTTTTTATAAAAGCAAATTACAAATCTATATAGATTTCTGATCTGAAAAAGACAAAAACAAAACAAAACTAAAAAAACAAACCCAATGTTAAGGCCCGCAATGAAGAATATAATAAAAATGTTTATTATTTTTGTGCTGACCACTGGAAGACAGTTTTTTTTTTTCTCTTTTGTGTGTCGTACTTGTTATGTTTACCACATATTTTGTACCTAATGCCTTTTGTAATGTTGACTTGTACTCCACTAACGAGTTTACATTTGGATACATTATGTGTCATTACTGCGATGTTCGCTGTACAAATACGTTATCTTATGTTTTGAAAAATTTTTAACATTTTCAATAAAAACTTATTGAACAGGAGAATGAAAACACAGACAGAACCAATAGAGATCAATGCTGTGTATATACACAGCAAAGATCCATCAGATCGGTGATACATTGCTTTGGCCTGCTGCTGGCCAGTGCAATGTATTGCCGAGGTCAGCGTCATTGCGACGCTGAGTCCCGGCCTGGCCAGAAGAACAGATCTCACCCCGCGGGGATATCCGTCTCACTAGACACCAGGGACGTGCGAGCAAAGCCCCTAAATGCAGCTGTCCCGTTTGACAGCTGCATTTAGAGGATTAATTAGCCGGCGTGGCAACGGGACCCATGCCAGCTAATAGAGGCGCTCCCCGGCACATATTAGCCGGGAGCCGTGTGGCCCCGCTCTGAACTGCCGTGGTTCTGGGTGCGGCATGTAGTCCGGGGCCGCGGCTGTTAGCGGGCACGGTCCGATCACTGTGCCCGTTAATTAAGTCTTCAGATGCAGCTGTCAAAGTTGACAGGTGCATCTGGAGACTTACTGCAGCCGATTCCCTGGTGTCTAGTGGGGAGATCACTCCCCCCTGACGTTGTCACGGAGGAGCGTTCTCCGTGTCTGCTGCCGGCTGGGGTCTGCGCCGTAATGGCGCTGATCCCGGCTCGGCATTCTATTGCCTTTGGCTGCAGCAGCCGGAGGCAATAGAACACTGATCGATCTATGCTGTATAACTATACAGCATAGATCTTAATGAGAGATCAGAGTGCTTTTACTAGAAGTCCCCCAGGGGGGCTTCTAGTATATGAGTAAAAAAAAAAAGTGTTGTTATTAATAAAAAGCCCCCTCCCCTAAAATAAGGCAGAATCACCCCCCTTTTCCCATTTTATAAATAAAAATAAATAAATAAATAAATAAATAAACAAAGATGTTTGGTATCGCCGCGTGTGTAATCGCCTAAAAAAATTAATTTATCACATTCCTGATCTCACACGGTAAACAATGTAAACACAAAAAAAAATCCCAAAATGCAAAATTGTGCATTTTTGGTCGCATCAAATCCAGAAAAAGTGTTAAAAAAAGTGATCAAAAAGTCGCATATGTGCAGTCAAGGTACCGATAGAAAAAAAACATCATGGTGCAAAAAATGGCACCTCACACAGCCCCATAGACCAAAGGATAAAAGCGCTATAAGCCTGGGAATAAAGCGATTTTAAGGAACATATATTTGTTAACAATGGTTTAAATTTTTTACAGGCCATCAAATACAATAAAAGTTATACATGTTACATATCGTTGTAATCGTACTAACTTGCTGAACATATATAACATGTCAGTTTTTCCATAGGACACACAGCATAAAAATTAAACACCCCCAAAGAAAAAGAATTGCGTTTTTTTTTTTCAATTTCTTCTCGCATATAATTTTTTTCTGCTTTCGCAGCATATTTTATGCAAAGATTCAGCCTGTCATTGAAAAGTACAATTAGTGATGCAAAAAATAAGGGCTTGTGTGGGTCTTTAGGTGTAAAAATGCAACTTCTATGGCCTTTTAAGCACAAGGAGAAAAAAAAACGAAAATGCAAAAACGAAAATTAGCCCGGTCCAGAAAGGGTTAAAAAGTAGCTGTCACAAAGTAAACTGGACTCGATAGGTGTGCAATCCATGTGGTAACAGAAGTTAAGGTATCCATGGATTCAACCATACTGGCAAATGGATTGCACGCCCATCAGGTCCAGCATACTATTTGACAGGTACACTTTAGGAGATGTCTTCAGATTGAAGTTGTCTCTTTGAAACGCCTTATAAAACCTCATGGTTAGACAAATGAGACTTAGGGTAGCTTCACACACACCTCATCGCAGCAGATTTTCTGCTGCGGATCCGCAGCAGATCCACAGCAGATCCAGTCTTAATGACTGAACACAGCATCAAATCTGCTGCAGATCTGCTGCAGATCTTGTACGTGTAAATGGACCCTTATGGAAATATAACACAAATGTGCTTGCTGCGTTTTGGCTCAAACATGTTGAGATGTTAAGAATCTTATTATATGATTAATTTTGTCCCCTTAGAACGTCATATTTTAGACCTGCCTAAACATATTTTATAAACTTTACAGGCTTTTAGTAGTACATTTCATCTTTAAGATGATTGTCATTTTATATGCAATTTATCTGCATCATAATTTTGCACTTCTTGGACATGTCTAATGTTATGCCAGTGTCCAGGTCATTTAGATGGTCGTTTATATTATATAATTGCTGAGTTCATCTTAGTGGGAAGAAGGGCAGAGGCAAATAGGTTAAACTTGAAGATCGGCAAAGAACATTATAAAATATTTTTCTTGAAGGAAATCTGGCAACTTAAAGGCAATGTTTCCTCAGAAAAGGAACTATTGTTTTAATCAAATTTAGATATTAAAGGAGAACTCCAATGAAACGAAAATATGTGAGGAAGGATGGAAGGTTCGGGAACATAATAAACAAAGTATTCTTACCTATCCTTGTGCCCTGCAGCGCTGCTCCCAGGGCTCAGCTCCTCCAGCTGCAACATTGGAACATGACATTGATTGTCACAATCAGATCTTCAGATCTCTTGTAAGTAAAATTTAACAACAAGTTTCAAGAACACCCGAGAACTTTCCCTGTAATGTACAGCTATTTGACATGTTCAATATATTGTCCATGGTGCTATAAATAATGAAAATCTAATTGCGGCAATTGATAGCTCCTTATTATGTTACTATCACCCCCTGCCTGCCCTTGATTTGTACTTTTTCCTGGAGTCCTCCTTCTCTCTCCAAAGGCAATGGTTATTAAAGGGGTTAACCAGCGCTACAAAATGGCCACTTTCCTTCCAGAGACAACGCCACTCTTGTCTCTAGTTCAGGTGTGGTTTGCAATTTAGCTCCATACACTTTAATGGAACTGAATTACAAAACCCTACCCAAACTGGAGACAAGAGAGGAGTTGTCTTTGGAGCAAAGTGGCCATGTTTTTGTAGCGCTGGATAACCCCTTTAACTCATGTTTTTACAGAATAGTACCTAAGGAATAAGTTGGCATATGAGCAGCTTTACATTAACGCTGTATTAACGCGGTCCTTCCAAAGCAAACAATATTTCCTCTGTGATCACCTGTCATTAAAGTCTTCATAAAGAGAATTATGAATGCTGATATATTTCAGGCATGCATGTAATGCTATTGACAATCAGCAAATGAAAAATGTCATTGTCTGGAAGTATGTCCTATTGTATGTGTGTGTAATCTTTTTAACAACTACAAATACATGGGCGCAAAGTAAAGGAAGACAAGTGTGTCTTCCTTGCAAAGTTTTATGTACATTCTCCAAGATTTGTTTGAAATGATTTAAGAACCATAATAATATTTTAAGCAGTCTTCGCCATATCCCCTGGAGTGTGTGTTGGGTAATGGGCCAAAGCAAATCAATTGGACACTGCCATTTAAAGTTAGGGATTGTAGCCTTTATTCCTAGGTGGACCCCAATGACCCCAATCAATCTATGTCGCTGACTGTTTTAATCATCCGCTCCTCTAATTAACCCATACTTTAAAACTGGGTACTACTTGCATTTTTCCTTAGATCTTCCCTAGGGAATTGCAGGGCTGAAATGGTTAAAAACATTCCAAGCTTGTGACAGATGTTCCAATAAAAATCAGGTTTATTAACTGTTTATTTGCTGATATCTATCACAAAACAGTTTGCAGGGGGTTCCTCCCTGTAATTAATAAAACAACTACCCTTTATGTGGTGCAAATAGCGGAAAATGCCTTGAAATGATCAGTAGAATAAAATGGGGCTTTAAAGATGGTCCTTTGAAGTTTGCAAGCTGACATGCCAAGGTAGGTGAGTTTGTGCATGTGGTCTTTTGATGGATGGCTTAAATGCCCTCTAATTATACAGAAGAAGGCACATGTCATGTACAACTGCAGTGTCACCTCCTAACACTCCTTTGTTTTCTTCCTCACCAAAATGTTCTTACCCCTCACAATGCAGACTCTGCCAGCAGCTTGTAAATCATCATTAATCTTTATGATTGAGATTAAAATCTTACAAGGCACACTGATATCAGCAAGTATGCAAACCGTGTAAACCCAAAAATATAATTCAGAACATTTTTTGGTTTAAGAATTTTTCCAGTAAATGATACATTTTAGGAATTGCTATGTAAATGAATTTACTGACCACTTATTAATATAATCAACGTGTCCATGCAGTCAAAATTTATATAGTTACATGAGGGAAAAGATGTTATGTGAAGTGCCTAGGAGGGTACAGCAACACACATTAAGGGGAAACAAAGCCTCATAAAGGCTGCTAAAACACACGACCAATGCGCAGCAAATCTGTAGCAGATTTGATGATGCAGATTTGATGCTGTGTTGTTATTTTTATTTATTTTATTTTTTTTAGATTTTCAACACTTTATTATCGTATAGCTTAAACATACAAAATATTCTATAAAAACAATGAAGGACATATTTAGTAAATACATATATCTCTTAAACCAAAGAAAAAGGAGGTAGTGGACAAGAAAGACCAGTACCACACCATAATTACTATGTTGTCATCCTATAGTGTTTAAATCATCTCCATAAGTACCATCATCCCAATATATTATTCCACCCTGCAATGGCATTACATCATTCTCGCCCGTGGCCATCGTCCAACCCACCCCCCTCCCCCAATTCTATTTGTTTTATGAGGTGTGGAGTAGCATATATCTATCTTTCTACACTATATCTAGGAGCTACGATCTCCCTGTTGGCTCAGTGCGGACCTCCAAGGGTCTATCGTTTCCTATTACTGCTGCACACCCAGATGTTCTACCCCACTCCAATCTCACTAAGCAGGGAGCCTGGTTGGTTAAACGATGGCCACGGTTTACATTATTAGAATCACATAAAAAAATAGACAACATAGTCGGCTTTACACCTCTCTAACCTTCCCAGTTCACTCCTATTAGGGTCCTTCCAGCATTTCAACAACTGCTTTTATCCTATACCCACCCCCCAACCACAGACGATGCAAAGCAAACAAACAAACAAAAACAGAATAAAGAAAAAAAAAAAACCTCCCTCTCACTCTCTCCCTTTAACACCATCCTCCCATAATCTCTGATGGCCAAGAATTCCATATCTCTTTAAATGCTGTTACTTTTTTCTTTTTTTTGCATCAAGATACTCATATATTTTCACTTTCCCCATTTCCTGTTTCCAATCTTCAAGTGTTGGTTCTTTAGGCGAAATCCATCTATGTAGTATACAGTTTCCAGCAGCAAAGAGGGCTCTGTGAATAATGATTTTTTTTTTTTATTGGATATTCAAGATTAGTTAGATCTCCTAGGATACACAACTTAGGTTGTAAATCAATTTTGACATCAAAAATCTGCTCTATGGTTAAGGCTATTTCCGACCAATACCTGAATAGTTTGGGGCAACGCCAAAATAAATGAAAGGTATCAGCTCTCTCTCCCCCACATCTATAGCATATGTTTTGTTGATATATTCTCATCTTATGCAGCCTAGACGGGGTATAATGTGCTCTATAAATAATAAATAATTGTGAAATCTTATGATTTTGCCTCACACTGCATTTATCTACTGCAGTGAATATTACTTCCCAATCAATCACCTCTCCCATGTCCTCTTGCCACTTATCCTGATATGTTTGGTTCCTATGAGTGGGGTAACTACTTTTCAAAACTCTATAAATTTTCCCTACCTTATTTTTGTGACTATTTATAATTTCATTCACAAATAATTTGTGTTTATACAGTGACAATATCTGTTTATTATCTATATATGAAACAGCGTGTTTAATCTGTGCTAATCTAAAATAACCCGAATAGGGAATCCCGAACTTTCCATGTATTTGTTCCAATGTTTTCAATTTCCCTTCACTACCAACTAATTGTGCAACTTTAGTGATACCATATTTCACCCAAAACAGGTGATCGTGAATTTTTACCAATTCGTTAAGATTGGCGTTGCCCCATAGAGGGGTAAATTCATTACTTCCTTCAGTGTAGGGTCTACCCCTAGTTTTAGCCCATACCTTAGCTTGCATAAATCTAATAGGATCTCTATTCATATCTATTTTCCTCCCAGCTTCCAAGTAATTATTCCAAGTAATTTATTCCAAGTAATAAAGTAAGTCATTCTTGTAATTCATTCCGTGCGGCATCCTAGTATTCAGACGGAATATGAATTCAGCTTCTTTGTGTAGGAGTTTCTTCTTCCAGTCACCTCCTCTCTTGGAGTTGGAAACTTTTTTTTATGCCATAACATATAAGACTGGAAGTGTCTCCGCTGTGTATTTGTGAGAAATGTTTAGAAGCGCCAGAGGTATTTGATCCCAATTCTGCCCTGATGTCTCGTAAATGTTCTCCTATGCGTTTTTTTTCTACACATAACACCTTTTGCCACCACATTAAGTGGTATGGACGCTTTATTGATGATATTTTGATGGTGTGGACGGGAGGAGAACAGTTGATGAAATCCTTTATGAAATACATCAATAACAACCCCAACAATCTCCGCTTCACGGCCAATCTACAACCCACAGAAATGCCCTTCTTGGACATACTCTTAAAAGCACCTATTGTTGGAGCCCCAGTACAAACGTCCTTATATCGAAAAAACACAGCCGGAAACACCATACTGTATGCAACAAGTAATCACCCGGCACATACCCTAAAATCCATCCCAGTAGGGGAACTTACCAGAATAAAACGTGCGTGCTCTGAAGAAAGGGAGTTCAATGTACAATGTGAACAAGCCAGTGAGCGCTTGAAACAGAGAGGCTACAAACAGGGAATCATAAAAAGAGCAAAGAACATAGCCAGTAACAGAAACAGAAATGATTTGCTACCAAATAGAAATTCCAGAATTAATACACGCACCACCACCACCACTGGCGCACCTATAACTTTTTCAACACAATACAGTGCGGAATACGATAAAATCGTTGAAATTTTAAATAAAAACTTACCTTTGTTGAGACAGGATGACACCTTGGCGGAAATCCTGGAGGGAGGACATCGCTGCGTAGCCCGAAGAGGCCGCTCTCTGAAGGACTTATTGTCCCCCAGCATGTATATTACAGAAGATCACACTAAAAACAACAAAACTACAGGTAACTTTAAATGTGGTGTGAACAGATGCCAAACATGCAAATTTCTGGAAACAAAGCAAGACTTCACTGACAGTTCCAACATTACCCATTATAGAGTGCAAGATTTTATTAATTGCAATAGCCATCATCTAGTTTACATCATCGAATGCACTCTATGCGATCTGAAATATGTAGGTTGTACCACCAGACCTTTAAAAAAACGCATAGGAGAACATTTACGAGACATCAGGGCAGAATCGGGATCAAATACCTCTGGCGCTTCTAAACATTTCTCACAAATACACAGCGGAGACACTTCCAGTCTTATATGTTATGGCATAAAGAAAGTTTCCAACTCCAAGAGAGGAGGTGACTGGAAGAAGAAACTCCTACACAAAGAAGCTGAATTCATATTCCGTCTGAATACTAGGATGCCGCACGGAATGAATTACAAGAATGACTTACTTTATTACTACATCTAACCGTATTCAGACATTGCGTCTAAAAGACATGATCAGTCATATGACTTGTAATGGAATGACGTGCTAATGACGGAGTGACGTACAAATTAGAATGTTCATTCGCCACATGAGCACGCTATGACGGTGTTCGTGATTGGCTGTTTTATCCTTTATAAGAAATGCTATTTTGTTTATCTTCATAACCATGATTAAGCGCCATGGCGCGAAACGCGTTGGTTTTAGAGCACTATTTTTAACTAGCATGAAATAAAAGTTATGTTTTATTAACCCACCCCTTTTACACGTTTTGGAGTGCTGGACCGAAAAACCTTTATCTTGCTTCACTTGTGAATCCACGCCCGGCCACGACAGGGATCCGTGCACCCACCCATCCCTCCCACGTCATACAGGGAACCAGCTGTCCGCAATCTCCAGGTGAGCTGATCCGATCTCTCACTACTCTCGTCATTCCTCCCTCGTTTTTATCTAGAGTCAATGTCCCATAAGGTATTATAACTACTTTGTATCCCCAGATAAGAGTGTTACACACCGAAATAATCCTACAAAACATTTTCTTACAGATCCAAACAGGGCTATTGGCTAGTACATATAAAATTTTAGGTAAAATTATCATTTTTACTAAACTTAGTCTTGCTGCCTTCCCCATAGTGAGTCTATTCCAAACTTTTCTTTTCTTTTCTATATTCGCAATAAGAGGTACAAGATTCAACTCAATATAGCGATTGGGATCTTGCGACATAGTAATCCCCAAATATTTAACCCCTTAAGGACCGGGGCAATTTTGATTTTTGCGTTTTTGTTTTTTCCTCCTTGTGCATAAAAGGCCATAGCAGTTGCATTTTTTCACCTAGAAACCCACATGAGCCCTTATTTTTTGCACCACTGATTGTACTTTGCAATGACAGGCTGAATTTTTGCATAAAGCACACTGCAAAAGCAGAAAAAATTCAATGTGTGGTGAAATTGAAAAAAAAACACATTTTGTGTTTTTAGTGGATATGTGTTTTTACGCCGTTCGCCCTGGGGTAAAACTGACTTGTTATATATGTTCCACAAGTCGTTACGATTAAAACGATATGTAACATGTATAACTTTTATTGTATCTGATGGCCTGTAAAAAATTAAAACCATTGTTTACAAATATACGTTCCTTAACCCCTTAAGGACAGAGCCTGAAATGGCCTTAATGACAGAGACAAATTTTATGAATATGACCAGTGTCACTTTATTCATTAATAACTTCGGGATGCTTTTACCTATCCGGCTGATTCTGAGACTGTTTACTCGTGACATATTGTACTTTACATTTCTGGTAAATTGGAGTCGATACTCATAACAAATCTTTATGAAAAAAACCCAAATAATGTGAAAAAATGTGAAAAAATGCATTTTTCCAACTTTGAAACTTTTTTGCTTATACAGAAAGTGGTTATACCACATAAATTATATATTAAATAGCATTTGTAACATGTCTAATTTATGTTGGCAGCATTTATTAAACGATCTTTCATTTTTTTTTAGACAATAGGAAGCTTAAAACATTAGCAGCAAATTTCCAAATTTTCAGTAAAATTTCAAAATTAGATATTTTTAGGGACCTGTTCAGGTTAAGTTAAAGTGTATTTGAGGGGCCTGTATGTTAGAAAGCCCCACAAAGCACCCCATTTCAGAAACTGCACCCCCCACACTCTGCAAAAGCATATCCAGAAAGTGTTTTAACCCTTTAAGGGAGTCACAGAAATAAAAGCCAAGTGTGTAAGAAATTTGAAAAATTTAATTTTCTGTGTAGAGATTTTATTGTAATCCAATATTTTTCATAATTATAAACCTATTACCAGAGAAATGCACCCCAATAATTATTGCCCCGTTTCTGCTGTTTATAGAAATATCCCATATGTGGCCCTATTGCGCTATTTGATGCAACCACAAGCCTCAGATATAAAGGAGCGCCTAGTGAATTTCAATGCCTTCGTTATATTTGGTCATTTTTGACTGTACCACTTCAGGTTGGCAGAGGCTCTGGGGTGCCAAAACCTAAAAAACACCCCTAAAGGGACACCATTTAGAAAACTACACCCCTCAAGGAATGTAACAAGGGGTGCGGTGAGCATTTGGACCCCACAGGTGCTTCACAGATTTTCCGAACAATATGGCGTGAAAAAAGAAAAATTTATTTTTTACACTAAAATGTTGTTCTAGCCTTCAATTTTTCATTTTCATAAAGGGATAAGAGGGAAAAAAAGACACAAAATGTGTAGCGCAGTTTCTCCCGAGTACGGAAATACCCCACATGTGGCGATAAAGTGCCAAGGGGGCGCAGGACGAGCCTCCAAAGAGAAGGAGCGCCAATTGGCTTTTGGAAGCTGAATTTCACTGGAAAGGATTTCAAGGGCCATGTCGCATTTACAGAGCCCTTGTGCTGCCAAGACACTGGAAACCCCCCACAAGTGACCCCATTCTGGAAATTACACCCCTCAAGGAATCTAACATGGGGTGCAGTGAGCATATGGACCCCACTGGTGACGGGCACAAATGTGGAACAATATGACGTGAAAGGGAAAATTTTAATTTTTTCACATTCATGGCACAAATGTGCCCGTCATCAAGGGGTCCATATCCTCAATGCACCCCTTGATAGATTCCCTGAGGGGTGCAGTTTCCAGAATGGGGTCACTTGTGGGGGGTTTCCAGTGTTTTGGCAGCACGAGGGCTCTGTAAATGCGACATGGCGTTCATCATCCATTCTAGCCAAATCCAACCTCCAAAATCCAAATGGCGCTCCTCCCCTTCGGAGGCTTGCCCTGCGCCCACATGGCGCTTTATGTCCACATGTGGGGTATTAACGGACTCAGGGGAAATTGCTCTACACATTTTGTTTTGTTTTTTCCCTCTTTTAACCCCTTGTGAAAATGATAAATTCAAGGCTAAACCAACATTATAGTGTAAAAAATGTAATATTTCATTTTCACGCCACATTGTTCCACATTTGTGCCAGTCACCAGTGGGGTCCATATGCTCACTACACCTCTTGTTACATTCCCTGACGGGTGTAGTTTCCATAATGGGGTCACTTGTGAGGGGTTTCAACTGTCTTGGCAACACAGGGGCCTTTTGAATGCAACATGGCCTCTCGAAATCCATTCCATCCAAATCCAGCCTTCAAAAACCAAATGGCGCTCCTTCCCTTCGGAGGCTTACCCTGCACCCGCATGGCGCTTTATGTCCACATTTGGGGTATTTCCGTACTCAGGAGAAATTGCGCTACACATTTAGTGTTTTTTTTTATCTTTTAGCCCCTTGTAAAAATGAAACAATCATGACAAGATTAATGATTTAGAGTAAAAATTTTACAAAAATTACACTAAATGTTGGTCTATCCTTGGTTTTTTCCATTTCCACAAGGTGTTAAAAAAGAAAATGAACACCAAACGTGTAGGGTAGTTTCCCCTGAGTACGAAAATACCCCACATGTGGGCATAATGTGCCATATGGGCACAGGGCAAGCCACCAAAGGGACAGAGCGCCATTTAGAGGCTGGAATGGTGGATGGAGGCCATGTCGCATTTACAAAGCTCCTGTGCTGCCAGGACAGTAGAAACCCCCCACAAGTGACTCCATTATGGAAACTACACCCCATAAGGAATCTAACAAGGGGTGCAGTGAGGATATGAACCCCACTGGTGATGGGCACTTACGTAGAACATGTGCCGAGAAAATAAAAAATCCCATTTTTTTCATTTTCACGTCCCAAATGTGGCCGTCACCAGGGGGCCATATCCCCGCTGCCCCCCTTGTTAGATTCCTTATGGGGTGTAGTTTCCAGAATGGGGTCACTTGTGGGGGGTTTCTACTGTCCTGGCCGCACAGAGGCTTTGTAATTGCATCATGGCATCCTCTAATGGGAATGGCGGCCATACCTACTTAGCTGGGGAAAAGGGACCATTCTAATTTATTTGGGGGTATTAGGCCAATTATTGGTTTATAAGGTTGAAAATGACAGGATTCCATCAAATTCAACCTGTGTTGACCCAGAGGAAGGCAAAAAACCCTTGTGAGGCAGACGACAGTAGCCTCATCACAGGGGAAAAATTCCTTCCCGACTCCATAATGGCGATCAGAATAATCCCTGGATCAACGTGACCCCTGAAATAGGAATAAGGGACAGAATTTAGATAATGTAGAACTCCGATAACGTGTGGTGCGCCTTGAAGCGATCCAGTATGCAGAGGCCCCACACTCTGCACTTCTTCTGGGGTCTCCTGTTTTCCAGTGTGGGGGACGTCACCTGGAAAATGTTGTCCTGGTGCGATATGGGGTCCCACATATCCAGAAGCGCTGGGTCCGCTCCAAGGCTGCTAAATATTAGGGCTCTATTACTACTTCTGATATGTTCGGATCGTGCCGCAAGCTACAGGGCAGCAAGGGACCGGAAGAGGGGGTGCTGGTATAAAAGTTATCCCCGTACAGGTGGTAACCTTTATCCAGCAGTGGGAAGATCAGTTCCCGGACGATCTTCCCACTTGTTCCGAGGATGGGGGGGGAGGGGGCATCTGGGGGCTGGATTCGGGTGTCCCTTCCTACATACACTCTAAGGGTACGTGCACACTGCGGAATCGCGACAGATAACCCTTTGTGCATTCCGCAGCTGGCACCCACCGGCGGAGTGATGCAGGCGCACGTCTCCACAGGCGCATAGACTCCATTCTATGCACGGATGGATTCCGCTCTCCGTCCAACGTATTCATTCATTTTACGAATACTCAAGGCCATGGATATCTCTATTTGACCTTATATAGGCTGCTAGAGGTTCTAATGCTAAATTAAACAGTAACGGAGAAAGGGGGCATCCCTGGCGCGTACCTCTAAATAATAAAAAAGATTCAGAAAGATGGGAATTGATCACCACCCTTGCCCTAGGATCCCTATATAAAACTTTTACACATTTTATATAATAAGTCCCAAATCCCATCCTCCTGAGAACCCCCCATAAGAATTCCCATTCTATTCTATCAAATGCTTTCATGGCGTCTAAGGTAACAATAGCAATTTCCGTTAACTGTTTACGAATATTACTGTAACTGTTACTGTTATGAATATTATCATAAACTCCTCTACCCTGGATAAAACCAGATTGATCCTTGTGGATAAGAGTATCCATGACCTTGAGCAGACGATTAGCTAATAATTTCGAAAAGATTTTTATATCTGAGTTTATGAGGGATATGGGACGATACGATTGCGGGCTCCGAGGGTCCTTCCCCTCCTTAGGAATTAAAATAATAACTGCCTCTTTCATTGACTCAGGAGGATCACCTGTTTCAATGGAGTGTTCAAAAACTTTCAATAGTTCCTCCGCAATATTCTCCTCAGCCATTTTATAGACTTCTATAGGAAGTCCGTCGGAGCCCGAAGCCCTACCCCCTCCCAAACCCCTAATTGCTCTCCTAACCTCTGATACCGACACAGGACGGTCTAACTCCTCTCTTTGGGTTGGCGTCAGTTGCACAGTCTCTATATCTTTTAGAAAAATATCAATCTCTTGACTGCTATAGGAATTCTCGGAGGAATATAACTTAATATAATAATTCCTAAATATTCCTAGAATATCTTTTGGGTTGGTGATCACCTTTCCCTTTTCCTCTATCACTGTTATCTGTTGTTTGTTTTTGTGTACCTGTACCAATCTGGCCAAGTACCTACCAGGGACATCTCCCTCAATACCACTCTTTGTGCTTATAAACTGATCTCTTAACTCTAATCTTAAGATATTTTCTCTATCCCAATTCTCTCTTTCGCTCATCCATTCATCGCATGCGCTCTGAGTTGGATTATTTCGATATATCTCCTTTCTTTTCCACCTCTTGAAACAATTTAGCCCATTTTTCTTTATTGTGTTTCCTCTTTGCTGAAATCATACTGTATAGCTCGCCTCTTATTGTGGCTTTAAAGGCATCCCATACAATTTTAATATTTGCTGTATTCACATTAATATCAAAATACGCTGTAATCACATCTACCCAGTTGAAATCTATTTGATGGAGCCATATCGGATTTATTCTTATTACTCTCTCAGGGCAAATTACTAGTTTCTGACATGTAAATATTAATGGAAGGTGGTCTGAGTATCCTCTCCGCCCTACTTTAACTTCTCTAGTTATTTCGGAAGCAGAGAGGTTACCCAGCACTAGGTCTATGCGCGACATAGTCTTATGAGTCTTGTTGATACATGTAAATTCCTGAATATCCCCATTCTTAACCCTCCATAAGTCGTACCATCCCAATTCCCCAATAAGCCTCACCAAAGGCGAGGTCCAATCTGCCATGATCTTACCATTTAGCCTATGCCTGTCCTTTGCATAATCCAGAATCTCATTAAAGTCGCCAACCCAATACCTTGGACATGGAGGCATTTTTTGGATTAAATCATCAATCTCCAAAAAAAGTTTCACAGAAAAAGGAGGAGGAAAATAAACCACCGCAAGCACCATTTCTATGTTGTCACAACACATATGAAGTATTATGTAGCGACCATATTTATCAATCTTTTTTCCCAATACTACTAAACTAATGGCATTGTGAATTAGGACAGATACGCCCCTGGAAAATGCTGAGTGAAATGAGTGGAAATGTCAGGACAGTTCAGGGCACACAAGAAAACACTCACACAGACAGGTGAAGCCCTGACACTGTCCCACTCCCACTGCCCCTACCTGCTTGCCACTAGACCACCCTAAATGATGGCGGACAACTAGGTGACGTTCCCTGCACTGCAACAGGGTGAAACATGAGACAAGACAAAAGACAACAACAAAGACAGACAAAACACAATGGCGGATGGTCAGGCAAAAATGGGTCAGAACCAGGAGAATCAAAATATAGATCAGAATCACAGAGCCAAAGAATAGTCAAAAGCAAGCAAGGGTCAGGTATAACAGGAGTTCACAGGAATACACAGGAGCAGAAAGCCAGAGACAGGTACAACAAGTGTAAACCTATACTAGGCATCAGGCTTAGGAAATGACTGAGCTTTATCTGAAAGCAAGTTCCGGTCTCAGAGACGATTGGAGCAGAGAAACCAGATTGCACAGGAGGACCAGGCTGTCAGTCATTATCCAAGGCAAGGTGTTAACTGTATACCTGCTGGAAGAAATCTTCCCAGACAATGAGTAGGGAGTTAACCTAAATCAATATAAATGCCAAGGCAGGATCACACCGTGTTCACACTAATAAAATGATAGAAAATAACTACTGTGCACGTACATTTTGCAGCCATGATCGTAACCGGCGACCAGAGCTTGCGAGCGTAGTTTTACCAGGTACAATCCTGACAGGAAACTTGCCCCTGCCCATCTATAATTAATCAACAATTAAACTGTTGAAAAGTTATCTGCTCAAACGCGAGGCAATACCTCCAAGGTATTCACTAGTTAGAATTCATATAGCCTTTCTCCAGCTCGACACCTCACCGTCCGGTGTTTCACAAATTTTCAGATTATATTTCTCATGTGGAACCTTTCTCACATTCTGTCCATATGGGTGGCTTAACTGCTATGCAGGATATATACTTCACCCAACTATATACAATTCATTCAGGTTTAACACCATGAGGCATTTTCCACATTCTGAACAGAGAAACGGTATAGGTTCCTCTGTCTGTGTATGTGAGTAATCCAGCATATATGCCTGAGTTTTGCAGGCCACCGTATACTTCAATCACTCCCCTCACAAACCACCTCCGTTCGGGGGGTCAATTGGGCCGCAGGGTAGCCACCACAACGTAGGAGCCTGAGAGAAATTCACTGTGATATGGTGTGTGTGAAGCTACCTTAAGGGCCAACAAACCCATACACATAGGTCTAATCTGTTTTCATGTTTATATAGCTTTACTTAACAATATATTCTGACCCCTATATAATTAATAGTTTGGACAATTCCACACGCAGTGATACCAAATATGTTTATTTATTTAGTTTTTACATGTTTGAAGGGATACTTTTTTTTAAAGGAATTATTAAAAACTTTAATGTCACCAATAATCTGTATGATTCAATTGAAAGACAAACTCTAATCATCCCAATCGTTTTCAGGTCTTATTTTGTTGCGCCATTCCAAAACTTTGATCTTCCTCTGGCCAAACTATTGTTTCGTTGAGGTGGAGGTATGCTTTTGATCGTTGATTTATTTTTATTTTTTGCAAAGGCCTGTGCCAAAATAGTTTGCTTTTTGGAACTGTTAATAATTCCCTCCACACTGACTAAATTCCAGTTCCAGCTACTGAAAAACAGTCTCAAAGCATAATGCTGCCTCCACCATGCTTCACTGTGGGTGAGGTTTTCTTTTGGTGATGCGCAGTGTTGGCTTTGCGCTAAACATAACTTTTGGAATTATGGTCAAGAAGCTCAACCTTGGTCTCATCAGAGCATAACACTTTTGTCCCACATGCTTTTGCCATACTTGATGTAGGTTTTGGTAAAAAATAACTGGACTTGAATGTTTTTTTTTAATGTAAGAAAAGATTTTCAACTGCTACACATATGAAGAATACTAGTGTTTAATGTCACATGCAGAACACAATCAGATGGAGCAGTTGAGATACTGGTGGCACCATGGAAGTAAATAGGTGTGCTTTACTATTTATTCCATCCACTGGCATATATCAAAAGGCTTTTGCCCAGACAACACCTTTAATGTTGAGTGCTGGATGCTGATGCTCACACCTGACATTATTCAAAAATTATACAGCACAAAAACCTAGGTTGTCTGTCTGACCGTGCTTAGTGTTAAATATCACAAGTGTCTCACCCAAGTGTCTCACCCCCTTGCACACTGTGCACCTCTACATTAGCCCACTAGTGAGCTGGCCTCCAGTACCTCAGCCGACTAAAGGTTTATTCCCACATCCCGTATTTTATGGGCCCTACTGACGGGAAGCCCTGTAATGGAGTGTTTTCCTACCCGGCATGATGTATCAATATCATGCCGGGAGCAAGGAAACTCTTTGATTCTCTGCAACACTGTAATGACACAGCCGTGCGGCAGATTGGCATTTGCTTACATAAAAATCAGGCCATAAGGCTAAACCTGGCCTGGTCAGGAAGGGAATAACAGACCTCATCAATAGCCTACCTGCCATTCTATCTAGACCTGTGAAAAGGCCTTATGAAAGTCCCTAGCAAGCTATGTCTTGCCACGGATAAACAGCTACCCTGAATTTATACATCTTAGCCAGCTCCTCTTGGTGAGATGTGTACTTCCCAGGATCTCATAGACACAAGGAAGAATTTGTATGAAATACAGTGACCCATAAAAAACTGTAAAAAAAAAAAAAAAGAAGAAGAAAGAAATAATTGCTCCTAACACCAGTATTGCACTTGCTTTAATTTCCTTCACAGTCTGCCGAGTGTCCTATAGCAAAAGGTGTCTCAGCAGCAGTCTATGTCCTCCAAACACCTCAAGGCGCTAGAGAATAGTTCCACAATATGTCTGTTACTGTATTAATAGAAATGCACAAAAGCAGTTTGGCGCATGGTTCCAGCGACATTTTACATCTTCCAGCTTCTTTCTTATCTCTTTAAGTTACCTGTACCGAAAGGCTATGAGGGTGCTCCATCTTGGCTACAGGAGGTGATATGCGGCATTACCACCTCTACTGACCGAGACGTGTAACTGTACGTTCTCCAAGTCTGGTGGCAAGGTCAGCGTGCTGGCGTGTGGAGCGCGGGTCCTTTACAGCCACACTACCCACCCCACCACCCTTCTTCATTCTTGCACGTCAGAGCCATACCTAGGCCTTCATGCCAGCGTCACACAGCCAAACAGCTAGTACATCCAAGTAGCTGGTACCATCCTCATCATCACTCCCAGCCGGCCCCTGTTGCTCCATCGTGACGTGGGTCCCAATAATTTCCCAGGGTCCATGCATGCCATTCAACAGTAATGGTTAGCATGGTGGACGGGTGGGTTTGCAGAGTCGACGGTCGTGCGTCACATCATGCCATTACGTAACCCCCCCCCCCCCCCGCACTTGCTTCAAATATCTGTTTTATTATTGTCTGTTTAATAAAAAAATGCTGCATACAACAATGTTTTTTACATGAACACTAGACAAGGGTTTTGAAACCCTGTAATGGCATTGTTTGTCTATACATTTGGTGGTATTTCTGTTTTGCATAAGAAGTTCAAACTGCTTGTTTTCTTGTGGAATGAGAGTAGTATAGGCACAACATTACTATCTATCTAAAGCAATTCATTATTAGATGGGGGAAGAAGACAGATATGTTTTTAGAGTCTGGCATAGTATAAGTAAATAAATTTACATGACTTATAGTCGTATTACATGGAGCAATTATATGCCAATTAAGGGGGCTTGCTCGCTGGCTGATCAATGTCTTTCAACATGTCAGAAGATAAATAACGGAAAGAGTTCTCAACCAGTGATTGACTATCAGAACAACAATGGTGGGGAGTCATGCCTTATTTTTCTTTTTAGGCAATCATGACCTGATTTCAATTTATCTGGACATGCTTCTAACATGCTTCAAACAATGTCCCACTTATCTATATAATAAAAATGAAAGTCTGTCTGTCTGTCTGTCTGTCCCAAATAGACTTCCAAATGCCTGAACCGTTTGACCCCAAATTTGGCACATAGATACATTGGGTGCCCGGGAAGGTTATTGCGAAGGTTCCGTCCCCGCCAGATGTACAGGAGGGGAGGGGGAGGGGGAAGAGCGGCGCCCCATAGAGATGAATGGGAAAATCTCCACACTGCACACACAGGTGATATAATTAGCTGCATGTCTCCAGCAGTAAAGGATTACTGCTTTCATTTTCATAGGGAGCTGGAATCTAAATGGTTGCTAGGGAAGCTGCCTCACAACATCCACAGAAATAACTGGTAGACCCCCTACTCCATCTATACAGTACATGTATACAGGACCCCCTACTCCATCTATACAGTACATGTATACAGGACCCTCTACTCCATCTATATAGTACATGTATACAGGACCCCCTACTCCATCTATACAGTACATGTACACAGGACCCCCTACTCCAACTATATAGTACATGTATACAGGGCCCCCTACTCCATCTATACAGTACATGTATACAGGACCCCCTACTCCATCTATACAGTACATGTTTACAGGACCCTATACTCCAACTATAGAGTACATGTACACAGGGCCCCCTACTCCATCTATACAGTACATGTATACAGGACCCCCTACTCCAACTATACAGTACATGTATAAAGGACCTCCTACTCCATCTATACAGTACATGTATACAGGGCCCCCTACTCCATTTATACAGTACATGTATACAGGACCCCTACTCCATCTATACAGTATATGTATACAGGACCCCCTACTCCATCTATACAGTATATGTATACAGGACCCCCTACTCCATCTATACAGTACATGTATACAGGGCTTCCTACTCCATCTATACAGGACATGTATACAGGACCCCCTACTCCATCTAAACAGTACATGTATACACGGCAGTATTACCAGCTGCTGCTGCACTAAGCAGTAAACCTAAAGACGCCCCATCCTCACTCACCAATTAGCATCAGGATTGGTAGGCAATAGCTCCAGATGTCACATTTAACACCGCCACACCAAGTCTGAGCAATACCGCCTTACTGTGACTGGATAACACTGTCATACCAGACCTGACCAATACCACCATACTGTGACTGGATAACACTGTAAGCCAGACCTGACCAATACCGCCATACTATGACTGGATAACACCGTCATACCAGACCTGACCAATACTGCCAAACTGTGACTGGGTAACACTACCAGACCTGACCAATACCACCATACAGTGACTGGAAAACACTGTCATACCAGACATGACCAATATCGCCATACTGTAACTGGATAACACCGCTACACCAGGCCTGACCAATACCACCTTACTGTGACTGTATAACACTGTCATTCCACACCTTACCAATACGGCCATACTGTAACTGGATAACACTGCCATACCAGACCTGACCAATACCGCCATACTGTAACTAGATATCACTGCCATACCAGACCTGTTCAATGCCGCCATACTGTGACTGGATAACACTGCCATACCAGACCTGACCAATACCGCCATACTGTGACTGGATAACACCACTATACCAGACCTGACCAATACCGCCACACTGTGACTGGAGAACACCGCCACACCAGACCTGACCAATACCGCCATACTGTGACTGGATAACACCGCCTTACCAGTCCTGACCAATACCGACACACTGTGACTGGATAACACTGCCATACCAGACCTGACCAATACCGCCATACCCCCCTCGAAAAGACACCAGATTTTCTGGCAAGTCTGAACGGTAGGGTACTGCCCCTCTGCAAGGTGCTACCCTACGCACCAGACCATGGGTGCCTAATGGTAAACAAGAACCTGCAGGTATACAGGATACTACAGGTATACAGGACCCCAAAACTATACACTACAGGTATACAGGACCCCAAAACTCTACACTACAGGAATACAGGACCTCCACCAACTATATACTTCAGGTATACAGGACCTCCACCGACTATATACTACAGGTATACAGGACCCCAAACTATACACTACAGGTATACAGGACCCCAGAACTATACACTACAGATATACAGGAACTCCACCAACTATATACTACAGGTATATAGGACCCCAAACTATACACTACAGGTATACAGGACCTCAAAACTATACACTACAGGTATACAGGACCTCCACCAACTATATACTACATGTATACAGCACCTTCACCAACTCTATACTACAGGTATACAGGACCCCAAACTATACACTATAGGTTTACAGGAACCCAAAACTATACACTACAGGTATACAGGACCTCCACAAACTATATACTACAGGTATATAGGACCCCAAACTATACACTACAGGTATACAGGACCTCCACCAACTCTATACTACAGTTATGCAGGACCCTCAAACTATGCACTACAGGTATACAGGACCCCCGATCTATATACTACAGGTATACAACACCTCCACCAATTATACACCACAGGTATCCAGGACCCTCAAACTATAAACTACAGGTATACAAGACCTCCACCAACTATACATTACAGGTATACAGCACCAACTATATACTACAGGTATACAGGACCCCCGAACTATACAGCACAGGTATACAGGACCTTCACCAACTGTACACTGTAGGTATACAGGACCTTCCTCTACTATACACTACAGGTATACAGCCCTCCCCCCAACTACACACTACAGGTATATAGGACCCCCCAACTTTACACTATAGGTATACAGCCCCCCAACTATGCACTACAGATATGCGAAACCCCTAAAAACTATACATTTTGGGTATACAGAACTCCTCCAACTATGCACTACAGGTATACACTAATTCCACTGATTAACTCAGATGAAACAATACCTTTAGCTTGGCCTCCTGTACACCTTAGAACAAATCTAATTAACACACTGACACTTTATACCCGGGCAGCGCCGGGTACATTTTCTAGTTTCATATAGATAGATAGATAGATAGATAGATAGATAGATTGATAGACAGATAGATAGACATGAGAGAGAAACAATGTAATGCTTTTATTTCAATACAATTATTAGAAGCTTCAAGAAATGTCGCACATAATGGTGATTAAATCTACAATGAATAACATTTAAGAAGTTTTAAGCTATTTACAGACATCCACACAATGTTTTGACTTAGTACTCAGTATGTTTTATGTATATAGGTTTCTGCAGCATAAGCCCTCTTTCTTAAGTGCGCTGTTTTGAAGTAGGCATTTTGTGTTCATTTTCCAGTCTTTAGATTGTCAGCCCACAAAGAATGTGCCTCTTAATTTGTCGTGGTACCTGTCACACACATTTTATTCTCTGTAAGTTCAAAGCTTTCTAGATGAATAGAATATCCTTTGGCATTTATGCTGCTGGACAATATGTCGCTGGCCGCTTCCTAATCTGCAGCAGTAGCATAGTTGCACTGAGTCTCTTTGTGTCTGCTTGGAAAATGCCTGTAAATGAATATTAATTTGGCCTGTTTGACTTCAGACTGGATTTGGTTTTGTTTTGGGTCCTGAGAGTACTCCTGGTTGACTTCAGACTTTGTTCTGTTAGTTATAAACTAAGTCTGAAGAATAACGGAAAGGAATTTTTGCTAATCCTGTATTATACAATACTAAATAAGAAAGTCACTTTTTAACTCTCGTCCTGACCTGATCTAAGAGGCAAAGCCAGAGAGGCAGCTGCATTTGAAGGGGATTTTCATCTTGTTTTCAGGGGCCAATTACTGAACTCAAGCTAAATGTAACATGGTTTTCATTCTCTTTGGGTCTTAAGCTTTCCGACAAGACTCCAAAGTCTTCCTCCATTGATCCTAACATATGGCAAATAGGAATAAAAATTTGTCCTTGCTGTTAATAAAATATTTTTTTTTCTCTCCAGAAAAAGGATGTCTAATCTGGTCAGAGGCTTAACAGCTTAATAATTTAAGATCTAATGTACATGTAATAATGTGGGGTCTGTATAGACCAGGGGTGGGCAAATTATCCTTCTCATGGGGCCACATGAGAAATTGAAATGGTTTTCGATGGACTGACCAATATACTTAAAGGACAACTCCCACAAAAAAATATTTTAGCTTATTTAACACACATTACAAAGTTATATAACTTTGTAGTGTGGTTAAATACCCGGTCCCCTTCCCCCACTTTCGGACCCCCGACCCCCCCCCGGAAGTTAAAGAATGTATACATTACCTATTACGATCGTCACGGTCCTCTTCTCCTGGGCGGCATCTGGTGACGACGACGTCAGAGTCGGGGGGCGGTCCGGGTCTTCTTCCTCCTCGGCGTCTTCAAAGAGAGTGAATGGGACGGAATTGGCTGCTGGTGCGCATGGGCACCAGCAGCCTTTTCATTAGCTGGAGCGCATCACATGGCTTCCAGCTTGCTTAGCCCTGATTGGCTGAGGTTGCTGGAAGGCATGTGATGCGCTCCAGCCAATGAAAAGGCTGCTGGTGCGCAAGCGCACTGGCAGCCTTTTCCATCCACAGGACCCGGAAGTCAGAGACATCGCTGGACGACGGACGGCGGTGACGGTGAGGCGGACGGCGGGCGAATGGAGTGGCGATCGTCACCGGAGGGATGGTGAGTATGGTGTCTGTGTGTGTCTGTGTTTTTTTTTTTTTTTTTTTGGGGGGGGGTCCCGTGGGAGTTGTCCTTTAACTCAGTTCTTGTGGAGACAGCGGTACGTGGGGACGGCAGTGAGGAGTGTGTGTTTGTCCATGGGGGACAAACATTACATGCTGCTGATGCTCATTAATTCAGTATCACAGACGCTCTAACTGCAGACACAGACTGCATAGGGCCCCTGTACAAAAAATGTGCCTGCTCCTCCCCCCCTGTGTTTTCCAACCTTTTCTACTTTGTGGCCCCCCTATCAAATAAGGCTCCACAAAATACAAAAATCTTCAGTGATCATAGGTAATGTCTTCTTTGATCTTTTGCGTCACTTTCCCTTTTCCTCTCCATCTGGCCTAGCCTCCATGATGATTTCTTCCAGCTACATTTAATTTCTTCAGAACCTGCCAGACAAACATCTTAGGGTCTGTACCTTTCCTTCAATTTCCTTCCCTTTTTCCTACCTATTGGGTCCCATACAGTAGTAATTCTGCTGTTAGATGTCATGCGCAGTAAAGTGAGTAAGTATTTGAGTTGCCCCTGTTGCCCCCTGCTATTAACGCTTTATAAAAATGTCCTGTAAAATTGTCTATGTTATGAAGTACAATGCCTCATCCTAAATTTTCATCTATATTTTGGACTTCAAAGATAGTTCCCCATTCTCAAAACCCATTACAATCCCCATATACAATTTCAGACTTTTATGTAATGTTTGCTCTATAGACAAAATGTACTAAGCTGAAATTCTGAACAATACATCAAACAGTATAAAGACAGTCGGGAGCCATTCTCATTTCATTGTATGTCTGTTACTATGACCTATGGAACCTGTGATGTTTAACACACCGAATCCCAAGATTCCAAAAAGTACAGATATAGTTGAGATGAGGTAATGTGTGGGTTGTCTTTCATTTCTTTATATACATGCAATAATGTAACGAATGGTGAGATCATTACTAATAGGCCTTATATACCAAAAACACTATGAGAAATAGAGAAAATGAATTACTGTTCAAAGAAAGTGAAAGCCATTTTTGTAATTCTCCTAATTAACTAGCCTGATTTCCTGTCTCTTGCTTTGTTAAAGGGGTTATCCAGCATTAGAAAAACATGGCCACTTTCTTCCAGACACAGCACCACTCTTGTCTCCAGTTCAGGTGTGGTTTGCAATTAAGCTCCATTCACTTCAGTGGAACAGAGTTTCATCAGTATCAACATCAGTTTAAAATCCAGAGGAAAACCAGAGCGAGAAGAACATCAGGAATCCATTGCAACCAAGCAAGAGGTGACAATGTCCCCAAGCATACTCTGCTGAGGTTAATCCCATCATTAGAATTTTCCTGGGGAGTAGGAACGCTGCTGTCTGTGGGGTCTTAATCTCTAAGAAGACATACAAAGTCTTTGCTTCATACATAATTGGGATCAGGCCGATGGATTTGTCTGTAGTAATTGAGCTGTTGTTGGAATGTTGACCAAATAGAAAATGTCATGGGTTAGCCTTCTGTGACTAGGTGCATGTTATGTTTTTGTACTCTTAAGAATCTCCTTCGACTTGACCTTCTTGTGTATAACTACTGTGTATAACATCTATAATAGAAACATTTTGATGAAACATTTTAAAAACATTTTTATTGTTAATAGGAAATGGTTGGCTTTGTGTAAATTTTGGTATCTTTAATACATTATATTAACTCATTAATATAGAAGTAAAATAAAGTTGAAAGAACCTGGAATTGAATAAAATTTTGTATGCATGAATGCAATTGTAGTATAAGTGATTATAACATAGCAGTGATTACAACAGAGCAAAATAATACGTTTATTGAGAAAAAATAACTCTAGTACCATGTGGAGGCTCTAGTTTGCTGTTTGGCCACCACTAGCCTGCATACAAGAGGATATATGATTGACATGGATAAATATGGGTTCTGTGGTACATTTGCCCACAGATGTAACAACTAGGCCTGTAGATCATAACAAGTTCCTAAACTGCCAAAGCTGGCATCCCTAGCTGGTCCTGCTAATGCTCTATTCACAATAAATCTGGCAAACAGGCAGGCCAGGAAACTGTTTCAATTTGGTGGAGGTGTTTTGGGGAAACCATTACTTTGCATGTGCAAGTATTTTCCTGCTGAAATTTTCAGGGTCCACAGCAAGGGAAGGATTAAAGCAAGGCCTTAATTCTCAAGCTTAACCGTCATCAAATACCAAACAGAACCTGGTGGCTTGCTATTAATCTCAGGTAATAGGCTCTGTGACACCAAATAACCTGAAAATAGCTCAGCAGTAATTGGGGTTGGTAATGAAGGTGCCACATGTGTCTGGATGGTAGATAAGGAAATTGTTTGAGCTACTCTACTGCTGAGCCATCCAGAGCCTGTGTTGTTTTTGATTCTCTGAATTCAATGTATTGTAGAGGTATGTCTAACAGCTAAGGATCTCTAACCAAGAGGTACATTAGGCTAGGTTCACACTGCGTTTTTGCAATGCGTTTTTTTCATCCTTTTTTTGCAAAAAATGGATGAAAAAAATGGATGCATTTGTGTGCATCCATTTTGATCTGTTTTTCCATTTACTTCCATTGTAAAAAAAACGGATCAAAATGGATCAGTTTTTTTTTACGGACACAAAAACGTAGCTGACACTACTTTTGTGTCTGTTAAAAAAAACCTGATCCGTTTTGATCCGTTTTTTTACAATGGAAGTCAATGGAAAAACGGATCAAAACGGATGCACACAAATGCATCCGTTTTTCAACCGTTTTTTGCAAAAACCGGATTGCAAAAACGCAGTGTGAACCTAGCCTTACCCCAAAATATCCTCTCAGAATCTTTTCTTAAAAAGCATGCTCATTCTGGTGCAGATTTTTCTTAAAGAGACTGCCACCTCGTAAAAATTCCCCAGAAATTCCTCAGTAAATCTGTAATCTTTTCCTTTCTACCCACTTGCATTAACCAACCCCCCACCCAAAAGGCATAGAGAGGACTACTAAGCTCAGCGATAAAAGGTAGAGGACTAATTTAATTCCCGTGCTTTTGGGCCTATAGCAGGGGAGAAGGTGAATAGAAAGATAAAAATTCACATATTCAGCATATTTTAACCTATTTTCATATTTCTGTAGTTTAGTTTTTTTTATGTGACAGAAACACTATAAGATCCAACCAGGATCTGTGGTTGAACATTATATTGCAACCACAGAATAGGTCATGTGTACGGTAATACCACATTGCAAATATGCAGTCCTCCACAGTTTCCCTGAACAATGATTGTCGGGGGTTTGTCACTGATCACCTTAAACGCTCAGATCACTGTAGATCACGGCGTTTAAGGGGTTATTGAGAGTCGGCTGCGGTGTTGCAGCTGTCTCTTATTACCTGCGGCCCCGGACTTTGATGTGAGTGGGATTGCTATGCTCCTACTGCACGGGGTATCTGCAGTAGGAACGTCTATATACAGATTGCTGACGTGAAGGGGTTAAAGGCTAATTAAAAAAATGATGTGATAAGTAACAGCTTCACTAATGGTCCTTTTACATGGAGCGATAATTCGCTTAATCGATCATTTGATAATTTCAAAGTAACGATTTGTTTTTTAATGCCGATCAGTGTTTAGACGGAGATATAAAGCGTTCGAAAAATCGTTACTACGATTGCTTTAAGATCGCTTAAGGCCATCTTACACACTAGGATGAATCTTTCAAAGACTCTTTAGATGAAGCGATCTGCGATTTATCAGTGAACGACCAGCGATGATTTGAGAAAATGTTGAAAGAGCAAGATGAACGATTTCTCGCTCATAGCTTGATAGTTAGGTGTGTTTACACAAGCCAATTATCCCTCAAATGCGATTGTTATTGCAAAAATTTGAACGATAATAACTCTGTGTAAGATGATCATTAGTGAAGTTCATTAGTAGACTTTCATCGTTTCAACTGTAACACTTCACACTATGGCCAGCCTTTGCTTTGTGCGACCGAGGGGTGACATTGGAATGCAATGCAAAGGTTGAAAGAAGCAGCAGAACTGGTGTATATTTATGAATGTTGGACGAAATGACACAGTGTTATATTAAAAAGAGACCCTTTACTACTGAGGGTATATTACTGATACAAAACATGGCTCCGTACAGGAGCCATCCCTTTGCTAGGTCCTTCCCTCTAGGGATATCTGGCAAGTCCCATGTTTTGAGACTCATTACTTAGGCTCTGCAAACCTTTTTGCATTTTGATGTTTCTCAGGGGGCAATGCATCTAGGATTTCACGAGCCGGCAATGTCTTCTTGGCTGATCTCCCTAAAATCAGTGATCTGTTTGCCACTAGGTCCACCTAGCCAGAATCCTACTACACACTAATGAAGGGCAACACCCTAAAACAGCTGTTTGTGGATGGATACCTGGGTGTGGTATTCCCCTGGTCATATCATCAATCCCTTTGCTAGGTCCTTTTCTGGAGAGATATCTGGCTAGTCACGTGTTTTGAGACTCGTAACTGAGGCTCCGTGGACCTTTTTCCATATTGATGTTTCCCAGGACGCAATGGACGTAGGATTTCACTGTAGCGCTTTAACCAGCAGCCGATAGTCTCTACTTTGGCTGGTGTCCCTGAGATTAGTGATCTGTTTGCCATGTTAATACAAAACAGGATATATGCACATTCACCTGTCTCCTTATCTGTATTGTAAACTGTTGCTCTGGGCACTTAAAAATTTTGTTTACATAGTCTTTTTAAGAGACACAGGGTTCTCTTGTAGCCTGCAGCAGCAAGTGTAGTGCTAGTGTCAGATTCCATTCCAGTTTTTATTCTTTAAAGTGACTGTACCACCAGGCCCAGGCTAAAGCACTGGAGGCGGGCCGATCCACCCTTAGTGGGAAGAAACTCCAGCCCCTCCATGACTTGACTCCATTAAAATCAATGGAACCCTATCATAGAGGGGCTAGGGTTTCTCCCACTAAGGGTGGGTCGGCCCGCCTCCAGTGTTTTAGCCTGGGCCTGGTTGTACAGTCACTTTGAAGGTAGTGCTGTGATGCTGTTATTAGTTCCTCTTTTAAAACACCAATGGTGAGGATCCTTCCTCACAAGAAAGGGAAATGTAGGGAAGGGGATCACAGCTAGGCCGGGTACAGGATCTCAAACAGGGGCGTTGCAAACTGGGGACACACAAACTTGTAGGAGCCAACGTGGCTCAACAGAGCAGCTCAGACGAATTGCCCAAGGGACAGCATAGCGTCTTTTTCAGCATTCTTTTGGGGGACACTCTTTCTAGAAGGTTTGAGAGCGTCGAGGAGCCAGCTTGGTAACTTCTTCCTTGACTGTGCCAGAAGTAACCGTCTGGATCCGAATCTTTTGCAACACACACACTCTTCGGTCATAGTAAAACCTGTAGTAGTAATTGGTGCTCGAGCTGTGGTCACAGCAACATTGTAGGTGACTTGAGGCTGGACTTGGGACACAGTGCTGACCTCTGTGACAGCTGCAGCAGGAGAAACAGCAACAGCTACAGTAGTGGTTTTCCGCCTGACATCTTGTCTGGTTGGTGATGGAGCTTTGGATCTAGTGGTTGTAGCCACAACAACTTGTTCCTCCAGAGCTTTTCTGCGATAATAAGCCTCACAGGTCTCGTTCCAGTCCTGCAATGCATTTGGCTTGTAAGGTTCCTGAACATAAAACTAAGGTCTGGTGATCACGCCAGCCCATTTGAGTCTCTCAAAGGTATAAGGGGTATATTCCACAATCTCACCCTCCTTCAGGTTATGGCGAGTGTCAGGTTAGTAGGCTCTTTTCACAGCCCGACGACTCACATGTATCTGCTCACCAGTGTAGGAGTCTTGTACAGTTCCATATCCCTTTTCCCTGTCAAATGACAGTACAGTGGCTCTTCATCTCCCTAGTGGTTTCTCACCAGGATGGGGTTGGTCATAATGCCTGATCAACTCTCTCTTCAGCTCTGCTGCAATTACTTTCCTGGTAGTAGTGTCACTGGCCCGGGACTCTGCTGGTACCGCTAAAGCCTGTTCTTTCTCTGCTGCCGGATGACAGAAGGGTGGCTGCGGAGGTAGTGGAGGTGGTCCCACATCAGAAGAGTTGCGGCCTAGCATCTCTGCTAGGGCCCGAGTACAGGAGCGTGGCGGTGGAGCTGGAATGGCATCATACTCGGTGTCATCAAAGGTGGTCACTTGCTAGGTCCTGTAGTGTGACACCATTATGGTGGTGGATGACCGAGATACACCCAATCCTTATTATGTTTTCATGTGACGCCAGTGCCAGGACGGCACACAGTGTGATGGCACGCCTGCTTTTAAGGTGTAAGGCCGGTTGTACCCTTTCCCCCTGTGGTCGGTGTCCTGCCAGGTAGCTTCTGGGTCCCTTGCGATAGTGTCACAGATGATGTAGTCACAGGTGGCCAGAGCGGTGTAATGACCCTCCCGGATAGTAGGACCCACCACCCATAGAAAGGGGAAGTGTCCCAAGGTTTTGGTGTATATGCTGTGTTTGTGGTGATGAATAATCACAGACTCTGAGATAACGTTGAGTTGGTTTACTACTTGTAAATGTGCAGTAGATAATACAGTAGATCTTTGGTATACACTTGATAAAAGTTCTAATAAACACTTGCACATAAGACAACCAGATCTGTGAAATAAGTGCGGAGTAGGAGATAACTGTGTTGGTAGAGTTGTGTTGAGGTAGAGTAGGAGAGAAGAGGATGCCGCGAGAGTCTCAACCCATGTAGTAATGTGCTCTTCTGGGATGTTGGAGGATATAGTAGGATACTGGAAAAAGAACAAAAGTAAGTATGTAATAAGGGCAATGGCACACCAAGAATAGGAGAGAAATAAAAAATTCCTTTATTTAACAAACCATTGAAACATACAGGAAAAACACTTGAAAAAAGTTAAAAGCACTTAAAAAACAGAACAAGAGACCATGAACGTAATCATGTTAACAATTCTTAATCAAAGAGGCTGACAAAGGGGGCAATGTGGTCCTTTGGCCAGTCGACATGTATACTCTGGAAGCTCAACGACAATTTAACAATAGACGTTTTTACTCCCCACTCCCTTCAGACCCGACCATGGTCTTTAAGAAAAAATTGGATGCCTTACTTGGCTCTGCGGTGGAGAGAGGCACAATCAAGAAAAAGGAATCCAAGTTTATGACAGTTGAGAAACCTACGTGTCCGACCTTCTACATGTTACCAAAAGTGCACAAAGGCCTGGAAGTCCCAAGAGGTAGGCCCATTGTCTCGGGCATTGGGGGTCTGTGTGAGGGGGCGTGAACTTATATTGACTTCTTTTTACAGCCACTGGTACTTCGATTGCCCTCATATGTTCATGACTCTGCCCATCTGATTGAACAACTGGATGAATTTGAAATCCCTTCTGGAACTATTCTGGTCACATTGGACGTTGAGTCGCTCTATACCAACATAGCACATGAGTTGGGGGTAAGGGCTGTTGCTTCATTCTTTGAAAGTGTTTCTCCTGGAGATGATTTACATCATGACTTTCTGCTGGAGTTATTGTATTTTGTTCTCAATCAGAACTATTTCATCTTTGATGGGGTCTATTACAGACAGGTTTCGGGGACCGCAATGGGCGCACGTTGTGCCCCCTCCTACGCAAACCTATTTTTAATGTGGTGGGAGGGGGCACACGTGTACCCTCACCCCTTGTTCCAGCAGTACGTATTGAAATGGCATTGGTATATTGATGACGTACTGATCCTGTGGACGGGAACTGAGGAGGAATGTCGTACCTTTATTTCGGATCTGAATGACAACACATTTAACATCATACTTACATCAAATTTTTCCGAACGTTCGGTTGACTTTCTGGACCTCAAGTTGGATGTGGTTGGAAATGCTATACAGACCTCACTATTTAGAAAGAGCACAGCAACGAACAGTCTTCTCCATTATGGGAGCTTCCATCCCCGACATCTACGTAATGGAATACCAACCGGACAATTCTTGCGGATCAGACGTAACTGTACGGATTTTCAGACGTTTGAACTAGAGGCGAGAAATCTGACAGAACTACTAAAAACTCGAGGCTACCCCAAGAAGGTCATCTCGAAGGCCTATCAAAGGGCGAAAAGAATGGACAGATCACATCTCTTCCAACCAAAACCACGTGGCCAGGATAATAAGGTGAGGCTCGTTACACCATTTAATAACCAATGGGGCGATTTACATCAGATCCTGCAGAAAAATTGGGGCATTCTACTGACAGAGCCCCGGCTGGCCACACATTTAACAGAGAGACCCACGTTAACAGCCAAGCGAGCCAGAAGTATTGGGGATCGGCTCACACAGAGCCACTTTGTACGACCCAGTATATCTACTGGTAGTGGCATACGCTTGCGGGGATCTTTCCCCTGTAGTAACTGCAGCGTATGCCAGTTTATGACCCCTACTCAGGAATTCATTAATCCAAAGGATCATGGCCATTATGCACTGCAACACTATGTGAACTGTCGCACAAAGAATGTCATATATGTGATCATTTGCTCTTGCTCCCTTCTTTACGTTGGACAGACTTCACAGGAGCTTAGGAAGCGTATACAGCAACATATTTCGAGTATCAGAAGGGGAGCCAGACCCATACTGGATTTTCCAGATCGGACGCCTTTGGCAACACATTGCAGAGATTTCCATGCAGGTAAATGGGATGGCATTAGGGTGGTGGGCTTGGAGAAGGTCTCAATGGGACTCCGGGGAGGCAATATTCATAAATGCCTCCTACGTGCCGAGTCAAAGTGGATTTATAATCTCGGTAGCCTTACACCGCATGGCCTAAATGATTTTTAAAGAGAATCAAGACCTGACCTATGGAGCCTTCCTATCACATCATGCTTACTCATGCTTACTCATCCACCCATCCACAAGAATATTCAGCTCATCGGAATCTTTATGTCCTTTTGAATCCATGGAACTTTAGTCTTACGCGCTTGTCTTGCCCGCTTGTGAGATAATTGTATGTCATTAGATGAACAATATTCCTTTGTAAATACTTTGGTATTATGTAATATTAGTCCATACTTTCCCCATAGGTTATTCCCATTGCGCATTTGTACATATATTTATTATTTTACCAGACCAGTATGCTGACCGGCGGCGGCGATACTCATTCACCATTACTACTCCTTTTCTATTTTTTCATTAAAAAAAAATTACTTTTCGGATTATTGTCTATGTATGGCTTCTTTCTTTACAGTAGGTATGTCTTGACTATATCACACCCAGTCAATGTCTATGACTAGGTCTATGTGCATCATATTACATATATATTTTTTCACTTACGGTTTTTCATTTGCCTATTTATTTTCCTTGGCAATTTATCACGTCATGGCATATGATTTCATGTATATATGCATATATACATACCTTTGTGTGTCATGTTGTTTGTTTTTTGTATGTTACACCTCTATGTTGTTTGTCACAGCACAATGGCACGTTATATTATTGTGATGCTATTTATAAATCACCTAGTAGTATTTATTTATTTTTATTTTATTTATTAGCACTGTTCATGATGTACTTGCATTTTCTAATATTGGTAGACTTTTCTCATTTATAATTGCTTCAGATACTTTATTATAAGCTCTCTATTTCATTGTTTTCATTACTTTTTTATTCTTTTTTATTATTTTTAGGATTGGTTATAGTCATATTCGGACATATCTGCAATGCCTTTGGGCAGCATAAGTTAAAGGGAACCTGTCACCCCCCGTGCCGGGGTGACAGGCTCCCGACCCCCCGTTAGAGCCCCCTATACTTACCTAATCCCGCCGGGTCCCGCTTCTGGAGGTGGTCGGGTGATGAAGATCTCAGCCGCTGCAGCCCGGCGCGCGCGCTGAGAGATGAGTCCAACGCTCATAGAGAATGACGGAGCGCTGGACACTCCTGTCATTCTCTATGGGTGTTGGACTCATCTCTCAGCACGCGCGCCGGGCTGCAGCGGCTGAGATCTTCATCACCCGACCACCTCCAGAAGCGGGACCCGGCGGGATTAGGTAAGTATAGGGGGCTCTAACGGGGGGTCGGGAGCGTGTCACCCCGGCACGGGGGGTGACAGGTTCCCTTTAACTTTTTTCATCAGTAGAAGCACTGGTGGCTCTCAACAGTAGAAGCCCCGGCGGCTTTCCTGTGTCATTTTAGCGCCTGCGCAGTATTACAGGAGTCCTTGTGTCTGTCGGCACATGCACATGTGGTGTGATTGATGCCGTGATGGCCATTTTGGATTTGTATTACTACCGCGCATGCGCATGACTTCATGAACTCTCGTTATGTCTATTACGCTCTTCGTGCATGCGCATTGCGTATGTTCGCACGCCGTGTCGGCCATTTTTGGTGCAACATGTGTGAGTGAGTCCTCCTTCTGTCACGGTCAGCAACAGGTCTGTTGGGTCATTTCCTGCATATTATTAATGTTTTTTTTTTTCATATGTTAATTGATCTATATGTATAAAAGGAGCACTTGTCTACATTGCATTCATCCCTGAGGAAGTCCTGGGAGCAGGACGGAACACGTGGGACATCTGTGGGCCATAGCCATTGGTTATTTGTCTCTCCCCCCCCCCCTCCCCCTCTGTTTTTTACCATCATTGTCCTTAGGTCTCTTGTACCTTATTTTATCTAGGTACTTTTTTTAGGTGCTGCATGTCCTTTGTTTATTATTTTCCCTACTCTTTATTTGCCATCGGCATTGTTTATCCCTGCAAGGATTCCCTGTATGTGTTTATTCCAGGATTGAAGGATATGGTGTTCATTTATACTTAGATATACCAGGGAATCTTAGTACACCTTTTGTAGGGGCTCATATAGGGTGTTGTATTCTCTCATGCATTTGCACTTTGTTTGTATATATATTCATTGATTTGTTACTTAGGTTTTTTCTGGTGTGAGGGGACTAGCTTTTTGCTTCTGGATGGGATATGAGACATTTTTCTGGAGTATATAATTCTCCACTATTGGCCCTGAGCACATGATTACGTTCATGGTCTCTTGTTCTGTTTTTTAAGTGCCTTTAACTTTTTTCAAGTGTTTTTCCTGTATGTTTCAATGGTTTGTTAAATAAAGGAATTTTTTATTTCTCTCCTATTCTTGGTGTGCCATTGCCCTTATTACATACTTACTTTTGTTCTTTTTCCAGTACTTTGTCTGGTATGTGGGCTTTGTGCACCCGTTCTTGTACATGTATTTATATCCATATTGATATTTAGAGCTGTGCATCTCCATTTTTTGTTTGCCATGGATATAGTAGGATACTTGTAGAAGGAGAAGAGGAAGAAGAACACCTGCGCCTGTGTATTGATCTTTACTCTAGTCTTCACACCACTTTATGCCCACTAGCGTTGGCCGAACCGTACTAATGGGTGACACAAGTCCCAGGCCTTGTTACGTTGGCTGAGCGGAATGCTGAGGGTTCCCTGCTGACACCCGTGCTGCGAGGTTATCTGTTGGCTAGTCCTCTCCTAAGAGGTTTGACACTGCATAGTGCTTTGTGTGGGTACTTGAAAGAAAGTTGGCGACAGTGTGCTGTTCTGCGTCCTACCCATGCAGGGCACTGGCTAACACTGCACTACAGGGACCTGGCAGAAGGCCAGGGCCCGGACGAGACTGCTACGGAGAGCCATCCAGCTTGCGTCCTTCCTCCACACTGTTCCAAACAGAAAACTCTTGCTCCTCCCCCACCCAAGGGACCAACCTCCTCCACAGCATGTATAGTGCTCCGTGATTGGGTGAACAGAGTGCAATAGAAGAAAAGAGAGAAGAGGTGATAGGAAAGAAGAAAGCAGAAATTGTACTGGTTCACAGATTCTGGTGCACATAAACACAGTAACCCTTTGCAATACTTCAGCTGTGCAGCTTCCATACATCAATACATAATACAGCGACATCTAGTGGTCAACTCTTAATACTACCTTTACAACAATAAGACCTCAAAAAGTACAGACTTTTGCGAAGCTTGTATATAATAGACACCACACGTACAGATCCAGGCCTACCTCTCAATGAAGACTCGATTAAATGAGTAGTATAAAGCAGACAACCGCCTTTCCCCTAATAAAATCTAAAAAATACTCCAAGGGTAGAAAGTAAAGTAAGGTCCTCTGGCGCATCCAAGATGGCACTAATTAAGGCAATGTTATGGAGCCTCCTTTATGACATAAGCAATTGTCCTCACAGTTCACAGTTGTCATGGTTACTGCAGGTACCTCAAGTGATCTGAAGCATTAACCCTTAATGACCGGAGATGCACTTTACTGCAGATGTCATTAAACACCCTTGTGACCAGAAGCAGCTTAGGGGTGACATGTACAGGTAGTTGTAGATGTAATGTGCCCAAGACCGCCCTGTAACCAAAACATATGATCCCCACACTAAGCTAACAAAGCTGCACACATTGTACAACTGCTCTGTAACTGCTAGTGACTGCACTATGTATGGTAATGCTGCCACAACTAAACATTGCCACTTTGCAGTTCTGCTTGACCTTGTGCTGTTAGTTCTGACCTTACATGAGATGGCAGAAACATGGTGCATAGATAGATACAAGATTGATAGATCCAGAAAAAAGTCACACTTCCAAAAAGTCAAGAAGTAGGGGCTAGCAGAGAAAATCCATTGGCAAGGGATCCCTAAGATATACAACAAGAGCCTGCAGCACGTCAACATATCTTGAAGATGTGATTTATTCCTTAAAAAAGCAGAAGAAAAATAAAGAGAGACAGAGAGAGAGAGAGAGAGATAGAGAGAAAATAAAAGAACCGGAATGTTGGCAGCCTTGGCTTGAAAATTACTTTGGGAGAGAGTTGAAACGTTGTATTTTGCACCTTACTGATGGAATAAACCACTCTTCACCTTATGCCGGTGTGCTGCAGATTTTTGGTGTTTTTCTACATTGGGGATCCTTTGCCAAAGGACTTACTCTGCTAAGCATCCACTGCTTTTCATCTGGATGTGCGCCTTCTACCCTCGATAGATAGATAGAAAAATATTCTGCACTACTCTGCAGCACTTTTCTTAGCTGACTTGATCCTTGGTCTGGCACCTCACACGTTTTTTCTAAGAGTGCTGCCAACCTCAACTACATAGATAGATAGATAGATAGATAGATAGATAGATAGATAGATAGATAGATAGAACAGGACATAGACTAAAAAAGAGATTGTCACCAAAGATCATTGATGCACAAATGTCCAGGTAAAATTAAAGCAATGTTCCTCCTCCCGTTCTAAAACCCATATCGCTTTTTCCACCTACAGGGCTGATTAGAGTGTCATTTCTGTTCTCAAGTTTTTACTGGAATCATATTGGTGTAAGAGAAAAATTTTGATTGTTTTTTACTTCACTTTTCATTTATGCTGTTCACTGTGCAGGAACAATATTGTTATATTTTAACAGATCTGACAATGTAATATGTTTATTTTTTATATTTTTTAAACATTTTTATTTCTATAATGGGAAGGGTATAATATACAGTAAGATATATATATATATATATATATATATATATATATATATATGTATAAATATATATATATAATGTGTTTTAAAACATTTTTTTTACACATTTTATATTGCATAGATGAGTCCCTTAAGAACTTTCCCTTAGGAATATTTGCAATGCTCTGATTGCATATACTGATCAATGCTGTGAAATAGCATAGCTTTCATCAGTATTATCGGCAATCGCCGATCCAACAGGATGGAGGTAAGTTGCTTACCCCTGCCTGTCGGTGGTGATCAGGGTCCTGATCAGTCAGTTACAGGTGCTTGTCCTGTAACTGACTACCTTAAACGCTGCAATCGCTATGCATTGTGGTGTGTAAAGGGGAACTCCAGGTAGAGATAAAAAAATTTTTTTTTTTTCTTTTCATCTCCACACACATACTGTAAATTGATTAAGCATCTTTTATCTTTGAGGTTGAGCCCCACAATAAAGAGTTTATCCAATATTATACATGGGATAAACTTACATGGGTCTATGCCTCTTTTTTTGTCCAGGTGGGATTGGCAGTGCCGTCTCTGACCCTTTGTGCCATTTTACATCATTTAGTTGTTTTACTGCATCATTTTTGTGAAGACACTACAGCACTGCAATGAAACTCCAACATGTGTGAACATAGCCCTAATTTTACTGCAGAATTTTGCACAATGAGTGAATTTGCAGCACCTGCTTACGGCTAGTCAGGGATGGTGAATCACTCAGGGGATTGGGGGATCGAGCCAAGCCTCCTGTGACACCACGCCCTACCCCCTGTCTACAACATCATTCTGTGCTCAGCAAACACACACAATGTGAGACAGAGGCATGCAATCTTTTAAGACCTATTAAGTGTATTGGACATCAATTTGGGACATTTCATGTTTGATTTCAGGACACTCGGGCTTCATTTTTATTTTATTTTGTATTTTTATATATTGTTACGCATCATGCATTTTAAATATTAAATGTTTATCTATTTCGTATAGTACTTACTACCATTGAAGTCTTCTCCCCACCTTTTCTTTCGATTTTCGAACAGGTGCACATTTTTGGAGTCAAGAGTCAACTGCTAGTAGGCAGTTTGTAGTGGTGGAAGGTTACCTTTTTCTTTCTTGTTTTATACAAATCAATTATCGGCCTTACTTGGCCAATCACCGGCCATTCAAAATGATAATCATTTAATGTAGTAGGACATGTTAAAAGGTCATGATCAGCTGACATGCACAATGTTGGCTGATTGTGGCCTTTCAGCAAAGCAAGAGCGTGATTTGTGCAGTGACAGTCTGCTGCTCATCTCTCTGTGCAATAGGAGCAGCGGCAGCCTCAATATGCCGGCCGAATGATCTAAGGATCGTTCAGGCAACCCTTCCTGCTGCTTCTCAGTCTCTGTCTGTGAGTGTAATAGCACAGGCAGGGAGTATGGAACGAGGGGGAAGCGAGCACTGAGCTGACAGGTCAGCGCTCACTTCCCCTGGATTATCGTGTTGTGTAATACAATCTTTATTATACCTTCAAATCAAGTGATCTTATAGCTGATTCTGAATGATACATACAATACTGTAGTAGGATAATTGGGTTTGGGTGTTTGGGTACTTCTGACTTTTTTTTTTTTTGCTAATTTTGGAGAAGCAGCAATGTTATTGCTAAAATTTTGTGCACATTGGGGCTGATTTCCTATTGTGTTCCCTTTAGAAAATTGACAGGTTTTTGTACATTTTCCCTGTCGGTTTGGTATTCCGACATGTTTACTAAACGTGTGCGACACAATTTCTCCAAAAACCCAGACAAACCTATCATTTTTGTCCAAAAACCATCAAGTGGGCGGGCCGTGGGTGTGTTATGGGTTGTAATATGTAGCAAGCAGTCCTGTCCCTTTAAGAGCAGAGCACATGGGACAGGAAACAGGAAGTAGGAGTTAGTTGCTTGCTCAGGGGCTGGAGAGAAGCTGCAGATCTATGTGTGGAGACATGAATAAAGATAGTTGATGTTGGATTTCATCCCTGACTCCTAATACTTCTTGAAGATGTTACAACTGGCGAAGAGGATGGGATGAGAGTTCTGCTGCTGTTAGTACAGGCTGCCATCTGCATAATACAGACACCAAAGAGTGTGCTTATACATACAAGGAATACAAGGAAGATGGCAGACTACATGCATGTGTTCCCAAAATTTGATACAACTGACAGCCATAACCTGGCCCATAACTGGAGAAAATGGATGCACAGGTTTGAGAACTTTCTGGAAGCAATAGACATAACAGATGATAAAAGAAAAAGAGCTTTATTGCTACACTATGCTGGCACAGAGGTATATGACATTTATAGGACCCTACCTGTTGCTGACACTGACACTTATAGCCACTGCGCCAAAGCCCTAACAGATTACTTTAATCCTAAGCAAAACATCAGATATGAGAGATACAAGTTCAGGATTGCTAAACAGCTTCCAGAAGAATCCATGGACACATATGTCACACGCTTAAGGGAACTGGCGCAGGGGTGTGCATTTACTGATGTGAATGATGAAATTATCACACAGATTATTGTATCTTGCACATCGTCCTCCATAAGACGCAAAGCACTGCAGCAGGATTACTCTCTGCACGACCTTCTCAAAATGGCCCGGGCCATAGAAATAGCAGATCAGCAGGCCACTGCAATGGAAAAAGGGGATGACATCCAGGTGCATAATCTCAAGCATAAAACTACTGCAGACACTTCAACCCAGAAACAATGAAAATGCTACCGGTGTGGGAAAGACTTTCCTCATGTAAACAAATGTCCAGCATTAGAACAAACCTGCAGCAAGTGCGGTAAAGAGAACCATTTTGCAGCAGTGTGTAGATCAGTAATACCCAAGTCTCCTTACACTCCAGCTAAACAGGCTAATGTAAAAGTTCTGCATCAGGCTGAAGAGGAGACACCGACCACTAGTGAGGACTATGTATTCATCACTTTTACACCTAAATCTGTGCAGTCTCCAAGTGTTACGATCACAATACTCAATACAGATATTACTTTCACCATTGATACTGGGGCCTCAGTGAATATTGTAGACAGTGATACATATGAGACATTGCAGACAAAGCCGGTCCTGGAAACTGTGCAGACTAAAATCTTCCCATATGGATCTCAGACTCCATTACCTATTGTGGGAAAATTTGAAGCTGAAATAAGCTACAAAGGCAAGATGCAAAAAACAAGTTTTTACATCCTAAAAGGTTCTGGAGGCTGTCTTCTCAGTTACCATACTGCCCTAAATCTGGGTATCATTCAGATCATCCATACAATAACTGATCCTGCTGAGCAGGATGTGAAAACTCTGATTAATGAATGTGCCTCTTTGTTCAGTGGACTTGGAAAACTGAAGGACTTTCAAGTACATCTTCATGTGGATGGAAATGTTCGCCCAGTGGCGCAATCCCACAGGCGCATTCCGTTTCATCTGAGAAAAAGGTGGAAAAGGAACTCCAGTCTTTAGAAGATGATGATATTGTTGAAACTGTCACTGGTCCCACTCCTTGGGTTTCTCCAATTGTTGTGGTTCCAAAACCCAAAAATCCTGACCAGGTGAGACTGTGTGTTGACATGCGCCTGCCAAATGCTGCTATTCAGAGAGAGAGAGACACATCTCTCCCACAATTAATGACATTATTCATTTACTGACTGGAGCAACTTTCTTTTCAAAACTGGACCTTAACAACGGTTACCATCAGCTAGAGCTGAGCCCAGAGTCCAGATACTTAACAACATTTTCTACACATTTAGGCCTAAGACGGTACAAACGGCTGACATTTGGGGTATGTTCAGCTGCAGAGATTTTTCAAGATGCCATAAGAAGTGTAATCCAACATATCCCCAATGCTTTTAACTACAGTGATGACATTTTAGTCTTTGGCAAAACCCAAGCTGAACACAATTGTGCGCTACATGATGTCTTTCAATGCTTAGCATCTCGGGGACTTACTCTGAACAAAGAGAAGTGTGAATTTAACAAAACTTCATTGGAGTTTTATGGTGACATTTTTTCAGCAGCTGGAGTGCAGCCTGATCCAAAAAAGGTACATGCAATAAAAATGGCCTCTGTTCCTCAGAATGTCAGCCAAGTTCGTTCTTTTCTTGGAATGTCCAGTTACTGTGCTAGATATATCCAGAATTTTTCTACCATTAGCGCACCACTTAGAGACCTCACAAAACAAGGCTGTGAATTCAGATGGTCTCCAGAATGTCAAAATTCTTTTGATGCAATCAAAAATGAACTGTGCTCAACAACAACCATGGCTTACTTTGATCCTGCCTTACATACTGAATTGATTGTGGATGCAAGTCCGGTGGGACTGGGAGCCATTCTGACACAATACCTACCCAGTAATCCAGATCCTGCCATCATTGCATATGCTAGCAGAGCATTAACAAATACAGAAAAAAAAATATTCTCAACCTGAAAAAGAGAGCCTGGCAGTTGTCTGGGGCTGTGAGTATTTTCATCTCTTTCTCTATGGAGCGCCTTTCACCATAGTCACTGATCATCAAGCGCTCCTCACCATTTTTGGAAACCCAAGAGCCAAGATGTCAGCAAGGATTGAACGGTGGGGACTGCGCCTTCAAGATTAAAATTACAAAATTGTTCATCGGCCTGGAAAATACAGTAATCCAGCTGATTACATTTCTAGACATCCCTCAGAAGAAGACCAAGGTGTACATCAAGCAACTGAAAGGTATATCAACTTTGTGACAGTTCATGCAGTGCCAAAGGCACTTTCAGCTGATCAATTTGTGACAGCAACAGCAAATGACAAGACACTCTGCTTTAATGCAAATTATCCAGAATGGAAGATGGCATGAGATTCAGAGGACCAAATTTCCAGTTCCTGAAATCAACCTTAAGGAGCTAAAGTCATTCTCCAGTGTCAGAAATGAACTATCAGTGACTGAGGACCACCTAATTCTCAGAGGTACTAAACTGGTGGTTCTGAAGGTCTTGCGTACTAAAGTCATACAGATTGCTCATGAAGGTCATCTGGGAATTGTGGGTACAAAAAAACTTCTCAGATAAAAGGTGTGGTTCCCAAATATGGATCATTTAGTGGAACACCTAATAAAACATTGCACTACATGCCAGCTTATCACTCCTTCATCACACCCAGAGCCCTTACAAATGTCTCCTCTACCCACAAATGTCTGGGAGGAAGTTGCAGTTTATATCTATGGTCCATTACCTAATGGACAATACATCCTGGTGACAATTGATGAATATTCAAGATATCCTACAGTTGCATGTATTTCATCAACCTCAGCAACCGGTGTCTTAACTGAGTTAGATAATATCTTCTCAGCATATGGTATTCCACAGATAGTGAAGACTGATAATGGACCTCCATTTAATGGACATGCATTTGTACAATTTTCTGAATATCTTGGGTTTACTCATAGGAAGATTACCCCTTGCTGGCCACAAGCAAATGGAATTGTGGAAAGATTTATGCGCACCTTAGGCAAGAGAGTCAAAGCAGCCACTCTGGAGCATATACCGCTAAAGCAGGCCTTGTACAAATTCCTGCGCAACTACAGAAGTACGCCACATTCAACAACCAATGCTGCTCCAGCTCAGCTCCTGTTTGGCCGAACTCCTCGCATACGTATTCCGGATGTAGCTACACATGCCCTGCCAGCTGAGTCTACCGTTAGACCAACCGACTTACACAACAAGAACAAAATTAAATGTTATGCAGATAAGAGACGCCATACACAGCCCTCTGCTATTCAGACGGGTGATACAGTGGTTGTTCGTCAAAAGCAAACAATAAGACTTCTCCAGTGTTTGACCCAGCGGGCTATTATGTAATGGCCAAGAAAGGAAGCATGGTCGCAGCTGCGCGAGATGGACACTCCATAACCAGGAATGCCTCACAGTTCAAAGTACTACCAGCCAACAACTTTGATGAACTCTCTGAGACTGATGGAGCTGCTGCTGATAGTGGCAGCTCTCAGCAGGACATAGCCAGCCCATCAGTTAGCAGTGATCCTGACTCTTCTAGAAGGTATCCCACCAGAGAATGAAGAACCCCATCCAGACTCATTGAGGAGATGTAGCCAGGGTCTTGGAATCTGTTCCTGTTTGATCGAACTATATTCAGGACTGCGAATTGTGTTTTTTTTTTATAAGTTGTATTGTTGTTTTTGGTATATACTTTACCTTAACTGTACACATGTAATGTTAAAAAAAACAAAAAAAAAAAACAAGGGGGTGATGTAATATGTAGCAAGCAGTCCTGTCCCTTTAAGAGCAGAGCACATGGGACAGGAACCAGGAAGTAGGAGTTAGTTGCTTGCTCAGGGGCTGGAGAGAAGCTGCAGATCTATGTGTGGAGACATGAATAAAGATAGTTGATGTTGGATTTCATCCCTGACTCCTAATACTTCTTGAAGATGTTACATGGGTATACCCTTTAAAACAACATTTAAAAACCAGCCACTTCTAGAGTGGCAGGATGGTAGGATTTTAGTTTTGTCCTGTGGAAAAACCTTCCAGAGGAAATACGCTACAAAAAAGAATTTAAGCAAAAAAAAAAAAACAGATACAACCGACAGCACAAAAGCTTAAAATTGATGGATTGTTAGTAAATAAGCCTCATTGTGTCATAAGAGGCCTAAAATTTGCCCACAAGTTGTCATTTCACTTTTAACGCCATAAACTCTGAAAGCATCTCTGTTACAAATAACAGATTAAAAGCAGTCTGATAAAATATAGATGGGTCACATGGCCCCAATATGCCAGGGTTAATTCGTTGGAGTATAGTTTATTTCAGTCTGGAGAAAAATATAAGTACCTCAACATCTTATGAACAGATCTGCATCTATTTGTATGTAGACCAACTTTATTCATGAGATACATTTTCCACCACTAAATGTCTACAGTGAAGTTCATGACAAATTTAGCAACAGAAGGAAAAGTGGCTTAGACTGACCAATGTATAACAATATATCCAGAGACATGATGTCATTGAACTTTTTAAAAAGGTGTTTTAGCTGGAAAACACGTTCTGCTCTACGTTGGGCTTTACATATTTTATAATCATGATTTTTTTCGCTCTCGCCATGCAGCATACTAGAAGTTAAAACCCCTATTGGCAAAATTGCAAAAATCCCCCACTTCAGTTTCCATATGAAAATTCCAATTTCTATTTAGTAATCACCTCTGCAATATGAACTACTGTTAGATGTTTCCAACATCTAAAAGCTGTGAGAATAATGCAGTCTTATTTCTTGATATATTTTGACTGTTCATATTTCAGCTTATACCGCTTTTGCCAGAACCTTTCTGTCTTAACCAAATCCACGACTCCAGTCCTTACATTCGTCCAGTTTGTCCATTCAAATTCCCATTTCTCCCTTGTTTTTCACTGATTCCCAAATTCATCTTTGCTTTCATAATTTTATACATTTTTCCTGTGATATCTCTCATTAAGCCATGTTCACACATTGTACAACACCAGCCATTCTGTAACCCGGCCGGGTCACAGAACAGCCGATGTTACTGAAGATCATCCCAGCCGATACTGTAGTGCTGTGCCGGATAATCTTCATGTCTGATGAATTGGGGTACAGGTGCATCCATGTGCACTTGCATCTCAATTCACCGCTGTACACAATTAAGCGTGTGGCCGGAGCTGCACGTTCCATTATGTGAACTGACATATTCTGTGCGTCCGCTATTCAATTAACCCCTTAGTGACCGCCATGCTGCCTTTTCACGGCGGTCGCATCGGAATAACTTAGTGCCCGGCGGCGGCAGCAGTGCGGGGGATCAGCTGTCAGTGTGACAGCTGACCCCTCTCCCCCCCCGAAACTGTCCGGAGCAGAGAATTCTCAGCTCCGGGCAGTTAAACCTGTTGAATGCCGCTGTCAAAGCATGACAGCGGCATCTAACGGGTTCCAGTCGGCGCCGTGGATCACTTACACGATCGCGATGTCTCGCGGCACCGTCCGGTATCCCGATGTCTCTATGGTGATCCCGGGGTCCTAATGAACGCCCCCGGGGTCACCATGGAGATGCCTCATGCTGACAGGGGTGGTCATGCTGAATGCCTGTCAGCATGAGGCATGATACAATACACTGCAGTACATTAGGTACTGCAGTGTATTGTATCAGTGATCTAAGTATTTTACACTAGTGTAAAAGTTAAAAAAAAGTTAAAAAAAAAAAGTGCACCAAACACAACACAATCCCCCACCCCACCAATAATAAAAATGCATTACATTCCCCGTACACAATAAAACATGACATAAAAGTGATCAAAAACACAAATCCTATACATATTTGGTATTGTTACATCCGTAACGACCCAATCTATGAAACTATATCAATATTTATACCGCACGACACACGCTGTAAAAATAAATAAAAAACAAGTACCAGAATAGCTGTATTTTATCAATCCGCTTTAGAAAATATGTCATAAAAGAGATCAAAAAGTCATATACATATAAAACTTGGTATCAATAGAAACTACAGCTCTTCTCGCAAAAAATAAGCCCAAAACGAGCTCCGTTGCGCAAAAGAACGCTATGGATCTTGCAATGTGGCGACAGTTTTTGTGGGTTTTTGCTAGGAAAATAGTTTCTATTGCGCCAAAGTGGTATTAGTTAAAAAAAAAAACAACACAAATGTGGTATCGCCGTAACTGTAGTGACCCAGAGAATACATGTATTATGTTATTAGTGACCGCCGATACGGATTTTTACGGCGATCACTAATGGGCTCTATTCTGCTGCCATCAGCTCTTTATGGCGATGATGCAGAAAAGTGCAGCAGCACCGGTAAGGCCTGCAGCCCCCTCCTCTCAGCTATCGGAGGTAGCTGAGGGGTTGGGGCACAGTGTGGGCTCAGTCCCAGCCAGTCCCTATATACCGCTGATCGCTTGTTCCAAATGGTGCCGGCACTTTTTTACCCCTGTCACCAAAGTCAAGTCCCCCGGATTACCTGTAACCACCCCAGATTACCCGTAACATCCCAGATTACTCATAGCCACCCCAGTTTACCCATCACAATCCCAGATTGCCTGTCACCACCCCAGATTGCTTTTAACCACCCCAGATTGCCTGTAACCACCCCAGATTGCCTGTAACCACCCCAGACTGCCCGTAACCACCCCACATTGCCCGTAACCACCCAGATTGCCCGTAACCCCCCCAGATTGCCTGTAACCACTCCAGATTGCCTGTAATCCCCCAGATTGCCCGTAACCCCCCAGATTGCCCGTAATCCCCCCAGATTGCCCGTAAGCCCCCAGATTGCCTGTAACCCCCCAGATTGCCCGTCACCTTCCCAGATAGCCAGTGAACACAACCAGATTACCCGTTACCACCCCAGATAGCCAGTGAATACCACCAGATTGCCCGTTACCACCCCAAAAAGCCAGTGAACACCCCCAGATTGCCCATCACCACCCCAAATAGCCAGTAAACACCACCAGATTGCCCGTAACCACCCCATATAGCTAGTAAACACCCCCAGATTGCTCGTAACCACCCCAGATTGCCCATAACCACCCCAGATTGGCACAGACTGCTCGTAACCACCCCACATTGGCCATAAACACACCAGATAGCCAGTAAACACCCCGAGATTGTCCATTACCACCCCAGATAGCCAGTTAACACCCAAATATTGGCTGTAACTAAAATTACACTCCTTTTCTTCTGAGCCCGGCTGTGTGCCCATACAGTCGTTGATACCCACATATGGGGTACCATTGTACTCAGGGGAACCTTCGTTACAAATGTTGGGGTGCATTTTTTCCCCTGTTCCTAGTGAAATTGAGAAATGTCACATGTAAACAAACATGTTATCGGAAACTTTTTTTTTTTTTTTTTTTTCATTTTTACGGTCTAGTTTTGAATACTTTCCTCCAATGCCTGTGGGGTCAAAATGCTCACCACACCCCATGATGAATTCTTTGAGGGATGCACTTTCCTAAATGGGATGACTTTTTTTTGGGGGGGGGTTCTATTCTGCAGACACTACAGGGGCATTGCAAACGTACCTGGTGCTCAGAAACTTTATCAGAAAAATCATGCACTGAAAATGCTAATCGGCGCCCCCTTCCTTCTAAGGCCTTCTGAGGCCAGTGGTTTATGCCCATGTATGGGGTACTATTGTACTCAGGAGAACCTGCGTTACAAATGTTGGGGTGCTTTTCCTCCCCAGTTCCTCGTGAAATTGAGAAATTTCAAACTAAACAAACATGTTATTGGAAAAATTCTATTTTTTCATTTTTACTGTCTTCTTTTGATTACTTTCCTCTAATACTTGTGGGGTCAAAATGGTCACCACACCTCAAGATGTATTCTTTGAGGGGCTTACTTTCCAAAATGGGGTGACTTTTGGGGCTGTTCTCTTCTGCTGACACTACAGGGGCGCTGCAAACGCACCTGGTGCTCAGAAACTTCTTCAGCAAAATCTGAACTGGAAATGCTAATAGGCGCTCCTTCCCTTCTGAGCCCCGCTGTGTGCCCATACAGTGGTTTATGCCCACATATGGGGTACCGTTCTACTCAGGAGAACCTGCGTTATATATATTGGGGTGAATTTTTTCCCCCTCTTCCTCGTGAAATTGATAAATTTTAAACTAAACTAACAAATTATTGGAAAAATTCAATTCTTTCATTTTTACTGTCTTATTTTGAATACATTCCCCTAATACCTGTGGGGTCAAAATGTTCACCACACCCCAAGATGTATTCTTTGAGGGGCTTACTTTCCAAAATGGGGTGACTTTTGGGGCTGTTCTATTCTGCTGACACTACAGGGGCGCTGCAAACGCACCTGGTGCTCAGAAACTTCTTCAGCAAAATCTGAACTGGAAATGCTAATGTCAGGAGCGGACAAACACAACCAGATAGTGGGCCCTGATCTGAACCCACCCACTGTCCCTGCCTAATTGCCTCAGTCGACCCTAGGCGGTCGCGGACAACCACAAAGATGTTCCCTGCTCTGAGTACGTGGAACACAAAACACGACAGACGGACAAAACACAATAGAGAGTAGTGAACAAGCTGAGTCAAACCACACGGGCAACGTGGTACAAAATCGCCATACAAACAATAGTCACAGGTCAGGCGGGAGGTCAGGAACACGAGTAAGCAAGCAGGAGGTATTAGGACAGGAAACGCAGGAATAGACAGGGGAGAGCTGGGACCAGGGGTTACCTAATAGCCAGCGATTTCATACTGGCAATGCTTAGACTTTATACTGGACCAGGAGCCCGGACCAAAGGCTGATTGGTCCGGCCTCCTGAATCCAGTCTCACTGCAGCTGGTGCACTGCAGGCTGAGCGGCCGGGCGACCTGTCACTCAGCCTGAGTGCAAGACACAGCAGCTGCGTGCCGGCCGGCCGGCTGACAGTCACGTGAGACCACGGCGTTCTCCCGAGCCGACCACCGGAGCCGAGCTGAAAGGAGACGCCGCTGGAGCCAGGTAAGGTGAGTTCCTGACAGCTAATAGGCACTCCTTCCGTTCTGAGCCCTGCTGTGTGCCCATACAGTGGTTTATGCCCACATATGGGATACTGTTCTACTCAGGAGAACCTGCGTTATATATATTGGGGTAAGTTTTCTCCCCTGTTCCTCGTGAAATTGAGAAATTTTAAACTAAACAAACATATTATTGGAAATATTCAATTTTTTCATTTTTACTGTTTTCTTTTGAATACATTCCACTAATACCAGTGGGGTCAAAATGTTCACCACACCCCAAGATGTATTCTTTGACGGGTGCACTTTCCTAAATGGGGTGACTTTTGGGGGGGTTCTATTCTACTGACACTACAGGGGCACTGCAAACGCACCTGGTGCTCAGAAACTTCTTCAGCAAAATCTGAACTGGAAATGCTAATAATCGCTCCTTCCCTTCTGAGCCCTGCTGTGTGCCCATACAGTGGTTTATGCCCACATATGGGGTCCCGTTGTACTCAGGAGAACCTGCGTTACAATATTTGGGGTGCATTTTCTCTCATGTTTATTATGAAAATGAGATACTTTAATCTTAACAAATATATTATTGGAACATTTCTATTTTCCATTTTTTTCCAGCCTAATTGTGAATAGTTTCCTCCAGCCCCTGTAGGGTCAAAATGCTCATTATACCCCTTGACTAATTCTTTAAGGTGTCTAGTTTCCAAAATGGGGTCACTTATGGGGTTTTCCAGTATACAAGCCTCCTAAATCAACTTAAAAAAAAGAACTGGTCCCTAAAAAAAAATCAGTTTTAGAAACTTGCTGATACATTTCTAAGCCCCGTAACACCCTAAAAAAGTGAAATATGTTTACGAAATGAAATCAGAATAAAGAGGACATATTGATAATGTGACTTACTAACTAATTTTTGTCATGTGACTTTTTTTTTTTAGAAGCAAAGAATTTAAAAGTTTGTAAAGTGCAATTTTTTCAAAATTTTCATGATATTTTGATGTTTTTCACAAAAAAACACACAAGACAGTGACCAAATTTTGCCACTAATATAAAGTACCATATGTGACAAAAAACAATCTCAGCATACGTTAACCCTAAGAGGACCCTGCCAATTTCAATTTTTGCGTTTTCGTTTTTCCCTCCTTGTGCTTAAAAGGCCATAGCACTTCCGTATTTTCACCTAGAAACCCACATGAGCCCTTATTTTTTGCGCCACTAATTGTATTTTGCAATGACAGGCTGAATTTTTGCATAAAGTACATTGAAAAACCAGAAAAAAATTCAAAGTGTGGTGAAATTGAAAAAAAAAAAAAACACATTTCTTTTATTTGTTTTTTTTTTAGTTTTTACGCCGTTCGCCCTGGGGTAAAACTGACTTGTTATATATGTTACTCAAGTCATTACAATTACAACGATATGTAACATGTATAACTTTCATTGTATCTGATGGCCTGTAAAAAATTCAAACCATTGTTAACAAATATATGTTCCTAAAAATCGCTCCATTCCAGGCTTATAACGCTTTTATTCTTTAGTCTATGGGGCTGTGTCAGGTGTTATTTTTTGCGCCATAATGTGTTCTTTCTATTGGTACCTTGATTGCGCATATGTGACTGCTTTTTATTACAGTTTTTCTGGATTTGATGCGACCAAAAATGCGCAATTTTGCACTTTGGGATTTTTGGGCGCTTACGCTATTTACCGTGTGAGATCATGAATGTGATAATTATTAGTTTGGACGATTACGCATGCGGCGATAGCAAACATGTTTATTTATTTATTTGTTTATTTTTATTTATAACATGGGAAAAGGGCGGTGATTCTGACTTTTATTAGGGGAGGGGGCTTTTTATTATTAATGACACTTTTATTTTAACTTTTACACTTATACTAGAAGCCCCCCTGGGGGCCTTCTAGTATAAGTGCACTGATCTCTCATTGAGATCTGTGCTGCATAGATATAGCAATCGAGTGCCGAGCCGGGGTCAGCGCCATTACGGCACTGACCCTGGAAGGGGTAAGATGTGTGGATCGCTCCTCCAGGACAACGTCCCGGAGGAGCGATCCTCCCCACTAGACACCAGGGAACGGCTGCATTCGGTAATCGGATGCAGCTGTCAACTTTGACAGCTACATCCGATTACTGTATTAGCGGGCACAGCGATCGGACCATGCCCGCTAATACCTGCGGTCCCGGGCTATTAGCGGCACCCGGCCCCGCTCTGAACGCGGTAAGGTGGCGTCGCCTAAGGGTTAAAGCATCACTGAGCTATAAGCGCATAAAGCGAGACAGGTCAGATTTTGAAAAATGAGCCTGGTCATTAAGGCCCAAATAGGCTTGGTCCCTAAGAGGTTAATAGCGGTCGCACAAAACTCACATGTGCGTTTTTTGTGAGGCTGTTTGGAATACCAGTCGGAGCGTATACTATGATTCCATTCATCACGATACAATGTATGTTTTGTATAAATCACGTCCATTGTTGCAAATTGTTGTGTGAACATGGCCTTACATTTCTTTGTGATTTGTGGTTTGATATGCATGAAGAACTTGTAAATATCTGAAATATTCACTATCCTTTAACCCATATTCTCTACTTAACACATCATATACAATCAAACAGGTGCCCTATTTTTGTGATTCCTATTCTAGCCTAGAACCAACACTCTTGCATCGTATTAAACTGTTCAAGTTTAAATAATAGTTACAGTTGTATCTGTACCAAGTTATGAAAATGTGCCAACTTATGTGATATGTTATGAAACTGTTCATCAAAAAAGATCTGAATTGCTGTCCACTTGTGTTCTACTGTTGCATTACAATTAGGGCTACACAACTCCCTAGGGCTGCATCCAACTTCTTAAGCCTATACGCCTCTATTAGATTACAGTGGTTAGTCTATACGATGTGTACACTGCCAGCCAATTTCCCATTAACTTCAATTGAGTACATTATTACCTCATTAGTACCTCAAAATTATGGGTGTATTTTACCTTTATTTTACAGTGTGAGAACATAGCCATACAGTTCTGCTTTTCATCAATTTAATCTATTTAGTAACTTTTTACTATACACGCATAACAGCTGCCTGTGATATATATTGGTTTCCCACCATTTGTTGCTATGGTAAAACCTAATTATCTTTTGTTACAGAAATACTGGATAACAATGCTGTTGTACATATCATACATTTTTTGCCTTGTTTCTCCTATTGTTATGTGTGAGTCTGCAATGAGTTAAAGTTTGTAAAAGTACTTAAAGCCATGTATCACTGCCTTGACCTACCTGAAAACTATTGTTCTCAGCAAGTGGAGGCTGGCTTTGTCTCTTGCAAATTGACACAGCTGCACACTCTGCAAACAGATTCGGATGTCCAGCTCTTTGGCCTGATTTTTGGAGTAATGCGATAAAGAATTTGCTTCTAAATCCTAAGATGCACATAGTAATAGAGTTGGAGCAATTGTTATAATATGTTGTAACAAAACAGTCCCCAAACAAAATCTTCTATTTGGAATTTGAGAAGATATTCTTTAAATCTGTATGTTAAGCAAATATCAACTAGGAGAGTGGGGGAGAAGATTGCTAGTTCTAACAACTTCTGGTATTATTTAAATAAACCAATACACATAGTTCATAGTAGATGTTAGAGTATTCCAGAGAAAAAGAAATATTTATGTCAGCTGGCGACAGAAAGTCATACAGATTTAGATATTAATTTGTAAAATAAAAAATTCAAGTACTTTTTAGCTGCTCTATGCCCTGGAAGAAGTTGTGTAGTTCTTTCTAGTCTGACACAGCACCTCTGTCTATGTCAGGAGGAAGGAGAAGCTGTCCAGAATAGAGGCAAAACCACAAAACACAAATTTTAGTGACTGGATTGCCATTTTCTCATCATTCGGATCAGGCTACCTTCTTCCATTGCTCAGTGGTTCATTTGTAATATTTGTATGCCCTTTAAATGTTCTTTTATACACAACCTATCCGCAGCGGATTTCTCGCTGCCAATTCACAGCTAAATGCGCTGTGGATACTTGCCCATGCATTTCATACTCGCAGCTGGATTGTCAGCTTGCTGCAGGTATGTTAAATTCAGCACTGTTAACCTCCGTGGCCCCGGAGCCTCCCAGCGGTCAGCCAATCAGTGCACTGTGGCAGGGCAGCGCACTGATTGGCTGACCACCGGGAGATGCCGGGAGAAATCGGCTGCGGATACGTTGTGTGTGAAGACACCCTAATTGATCAAAAGTGGTCAGCATGGACACTCTGACTAGTGTAATGCTATGCACACCCAAATGCACCAAGCTGTTATGCATTATTTGTCATGTCACCTATCATAGCCAGCAGCAACTGGGGTGTCCAACCACGGGTGTTGCTATTAGTTACACCCTTCGTAAAGGCCTGTACTTTTTGTGTGTAAGTGGTGATGTAGTTAAAGTGTTAAAGTTTTGCCACAAGATGTTGCTATTGTAAGTATGTGTAGTTAGTTGTTGCACAGCTGTAGGATTGAAAGGGTTATTGTTTGTTTACATGTCACATGGATCTGTAGACCAATAAGAGTACTTTCTTCTATTCTATGATTTCTCACTTTACTTCTCCTATATGTACTCTTCACCCATTCACAGCACACCTTACAGGGGCTGTAGATAGGAAGTCACATGGGTAGAGGAAGTGTAGAGGTCTTTTTAGTTGGACTTTGTAGAGGAAGGACACAAGCCAGAACGCTCTCTACAGCGGTCCAGTTGGGCCCAGGCCCTCTGCCAGGTCCCCAATCTGAGTGTGCAGTCTAGAATCAGACATAGGCACATTTAGCTCACCTCTTCCTCTCAAGTAACTCCACTCGACACTATGCAGTGTTAAATCCTTCACTAGAGAGGACAAGTCAGAGATCATCTCAACCCACGCCGTGGACAAGGTGAGTCACAGTTCAGAACAGTATCCACAAAGAAAAGTAAGGAACTGATCCATATAGAGCAAAGTTGCTAGAAGAATATGAACTCTATCTCGCAGTTTGGGTGTAAGCAGGGAACCCTCAGCATTCCACTCATCCCAGGTAACAAGGTCTGGGGCCTATGTGACCCACCAGGACGGGTCCCCCGATACTGGTAGGGCAATAGGTGGTGCAAAGACCAAAGAGTCAAAACACGGGCACAAGTATTCTCTCTCTTTCAAGTATTCCTTTATTTCTATCTCCGACATCCCAGCAGAGCACAGTACTACTTGGGTTGGCACTCTCACAACATCCTCCTCTCTGCTTTTCTGATTCTTCTTTATACGTCTCAGCATGAAACCCAGTCGGCACGACTGTACTACCCTCTATATTCTCACTACAGTGTCTTATTAAGTAGAAAGTCCCATGTCAATGCAAAGCTGTGTGATCTGCTGCATTCAAGTATCTTCAGAGTAAAACAGATTTTATTTATGATGAAACTCTGTGATTTCTCGTCAAGCACTAACACAGGACACACACACTCCTTGGGTCATCTCCCCTTTCTGTGGATGGCAGTGCCAATAGTCCGGGTGGGTCACTATTCCACTCCGGACCACCGTGACAATAGCCCAAGGGACCATGCAGCAACCCGGAAGGTCACTGTCCACAGGGGAACAAGGTGTAACCGGCCCTTTAAAATAAAAGCAGGTGTGCCACCATACCTGTGTGCCTAACCGGCACTGGCATCACGACATAACATCATTGGGCCCAGCTACATCTCAGCCAACCACCATAGAGCTGGCGTCACGCTTTACCATCTGGCAAGTGTCTGGCCGTACCTCTACGGGGGTCACCACATAATAATTTCAGAGATTTCAGCTACAACAAAAATTCTATTGGCCGTATAGATGGCCTTCTCTCCCAATACACAACATTAAGCTTTAGGCGTCCGTGACCCTGTCAGGAGTCCACTAGTTGTCCTTTTTTGGACCACTTTAGAAAAGTAGAATCCACTTACTATTGGGGACACCAAATAGTAACTGCCATTTGGTTATGCTCTGTCCCCATCACCTAGCCATCAAACTTTGATCCTGGCTAATGTCTCTGAGATGTCAACACAAGTTCAAGAAGTGGCTGTTCACTTGCTGCTAATATAGCCCACCCATGGACAGGTGCCATTGTCAAGATAATTAATATTATTCACGTCACCTATTTCAATGTTATGGCTGATCTGTGTGTATCTACAATATACTCTCTTATAAAAAAACAAACAAACATATGGAAAAACAACTGCACTTAAATATAGTTCAGCGACTGAATCTCGATGTATGACAACCAAATGTAAACGGTATATAAGTCTAGTCTAATACATGGATGCAATACTTAATTGCAGATCAATATGATCCACAGCAGTTGCATTGTAAGATTTTTGTCTGTGAAATAGTTTAGTGGTTTCTTATAAATTGTATTTCCCACCATGATGGCTTACCCTTTAACAAATAAAGAGGAGTGTGATCATACATACTCAGCTCAGTTAACTCGGCCCTTTCAAGCCCTTTCATCACTGATGTGGTAAAGCTCAAAGCAACAGGTGCAGGGGTTCAAATTCGGCCTCAATATCACTCCTTCTCTGCAAGGTACTAAGATCAAAGGACTTAGCCATGAGCAAGGCTGGCTTGTCACACCAACGCTGCTCGTCTGTGGTTCAAAAGAAGCAACCTGAAGCTCGAATAATAGATTAATCTTCCTGGTGCAGATGCTTTAACCTATACTTTGTGTGCAATGGAAATATAGAGAAGATGTTACGATAAAAGTAAACAAGTGATGTCCGATGCAGGTTCAAAAAGCATTGGCTAATATCCAGTCAATTTACTGTGAAGGTTATGAAATTAGGTTGGCATGTAAATTTACTTCCCCAGAAGAACTAGCAACTATTAGACACCTGTGGATTGTCAAAACCCTCGCTGTTATAGATGGAGAATTTGTAGATTTCAGTTGAAAAATACCAATTGCCCAGAGGTCTGTGACTGCCTGTGCAGATGGCAAAATTAAGACAAGTCTCTCCATTCATTATGCCTCTACATCCTTTTCTTACTTACAGGAAACATCTTGCATATACATTGCTTTTGCTGGTATATAAAAGAAAGCACGTCTGTTAAAATGTAAATATGTAGTATCCTTGCGCCTTTCAGAGCAACTTACTAAGTGTGTTCAACAGACATTACTAAGAAAATGGCATTCCTCTCCATCGCCTAACAAACGCATTCTGCCAGCAGTGAATTAGTACATCTCACCAATACGGCATTTCCAAGGAGCTCCATAAACACTCATTTCTTGTGGCTTCATTTATTGTCCACTGTGACAGATGTTATCACTAAAATAGAGGAGTGTGTGAATGTTGAATGGAAGCCGGGCAATTACATGTATTTGCATCTCCAGCAAATCCACTAACAAGCTTCCAATTTGCATTGCAAATGTATGAACAAAGGATCCTATGTGATGTTTGTCTAGTATTTTCTATCATTTATTGAAACAACATGCAGCATCTTTAGACATCTTTGTCTGTTCCAGCAAATGTCAGGCCAAAGAAGGATGAGGTTTGCTGTCAGCATTTACAAATACCTTGTCTTATTATAATTTGTATGCTTGTTTCCTGAGAAGATAGTGGTGTCCTTTATTAGTCTGTTCTCTAATGTGATGGTACCTTAAGGGTGTGTTCACACGTACAGAATCCGCAGAAGATTTCACGCAGCGAGTTTGCAGCAAAATCCACTGCGGATCCATGTAGTGTAAAGGTCTATGCAGTTTCATATCCACATCAGAATTTTCATTCCACTGCGGATATGTAACCCGGCCCCTTTAACCCCCCGCCGCTCGCAGCCCCACACCCGGAGCATACATTACCTGCTTGCCGCCGCGGCTGTGTGAGGCTCTCGGCTCCACTCACACACAGCCACGGTGCCAAGCACGTAATGTATGCTCCAGGCCTGGGGCCGGGGGCTGCGGGCAGTGGGGGGTTAAAGGGGCCAGGTTACATATCCACAGTGGAATGAAAATTCCGCTGCGGATATATAACCACATATACCTTCACACTACATGTATCCGCAGCGGATTTAGCTGCAAACTCGCAGTGTCAAATCCGCTGTGGATCCTATACGTGTGAACGCACCCTAAAGTGGAGCCATATAATAAATGTAGTTTAGCTGTTATTGGTGACCCAGAGATCTGGCTTATTTGCTATTACAGGCCCATAAGCTGTATTGATGTTTTCCAGAAAGTCCTTAGGCTGCATCCACCTTCTCCAGACAGTTCGAGGGGTTCAAAATGCTGATTGCTGGGGCTAGTGTGAACCCCAAGTTTTAGCAGGTTCACTCATCTTTAGAGAGGAATATCACTTGTGCAGTTATTCTGGGTCAGGGAAGGACATACCATATGTGCAACCTCAGCCTTTTTACAGGGACCCAGAAGATAAGGGAGCCCACTGTCAGGGGCGTAACTAGGATTTATGGGGCCCCATAGCAAAAAAAACTGTATGGAGGCCTCGGGTCACAATAGAGACCCTCTCTGCCATGCAATGTGTTGTGAGACGCTACCATGCCACTGTCTCCCCTTCGTGTCTGATGTCAGCATCTCCCTTTTGTGTACCGTGCCACCATCTCCACCCGGGCACACAAAGCAGCTGCTTCGCCTTGCTCTATGGTAGCATTGCCACTGTCCACTGTCAGCTTTAAAGCAGATTATTACTTTTAGGCCCCATTCACACTGCGGAATTGTCGACGAATTGACATGTCAATTTTTTGAGTAGAGAGGCGTGGAGAGCGGAGGCGTACAAGCCCTCCCATTCAAACTGATAGAAGGCAGGATTACGCGCAGGGGGGTTACACATGGAATCTCCCCACTGATTCCGTAGTGTGAACGGGCCCTTGGAAAATTTAATTTAGCCTCCCAGTTACCTGTGGGTTCTTCATGAGGCATAGTAGGTTCTCTATGTGCTGAGTTATTTGAGAGCTAAAGGCTCATACACTATTGTTGAGCAGCAGCATTATGACGTATTTATCGGTCATAAGTTTGTAGATTTGTTTGTCATCAAACACCCTAGATAACAGCCTTGTCCATTTATAAGTTTTCTGGGATAAAAGTTAGCGGCATCCATCACCATTAACACTATTTTCATAGAAACCATCCCAAAATGGTAAAAGAAAAATAGAACTTTTTTAACTTTTTTATGCAGACCATGAAACTGGTAACTTTCAATACAGACTACTATAAAAGATTATTCAGAAAATGTACATTAATTGTTCTTTTTTACAAGATGAAAGGCAGGATACTTGTCATTAACCACTGTTCCCGCAAACCAAGTCAAGTGTAATGTATCTTTCTTCTTGTGCATATTTTCTATCAGGCATTGTCTCTCCACCTTCTCACCCAATAAAACCATTGGTTCTTCTATGCAAGGCATTTCTTTCTATGATCTTTTAGGCTTTTACAGCATTTTACAAGAACATACAGTACAAAGCCATCTGTAGATTGAAAATGTAGGACAAGATAAATAGTCGGTCTATGACAATGAACGCCATGTTAATGATTTGATAACAGGCTCAACAAAATAGCCCACATAAAGCTACAGGAGATCTTCACTGGCTCTACAAGGCAATAAATTTGTATTAACTCAGTAACTACAGCAATTAAAGGATAGTTTGGGAGTAGTTAAGAGACACAAAGGGACATTATTATACTTAGAAATGGGTGCAGTAAAAAAGGAATTCATTCCATTTAGCTAATGAGCAGCTGGGCAGCCATGTAAATAGAGCTGCTTCCCCTAAGAAGTGTTTTATATCTCTCATAGAGAGATGACAGAAGATGTGCACGTTAGGTGAAGACTAACCAGGTCTATTAGGTCTTCTGTTGAGATGTAAATGAGGCACAGTTGTGTTTTGGTTTGTTTATCGGCTAGTTAAAAGAGCATCATTTCAATTCCTATGAATGGAATAAACACAGGCCAATGAGTTCTAATAGACAAGCTTCACTTTCAACAGTTTATTTGAAGCACACAGTAAGGTGAAAAGTGCATACATTATAGACAGGCAGTGTAAGCAGCCGGGCGGCTTTGTATTGCAGTGTGGGATTTACCAGTTTTTGTTCACATTTAAATATACAACCAGTATAAATATATGGCATACATAAAGCAATATGATGCAACTGACCCGTATGGCTTCAAGTGGAAGCTACAATTTCTCAGCTAGTCAGATTCCCCCAAACTGTTTATTAATATACTGTAAGTAAATACAATGGGAGAGATGTATCAAAGGGTTTATCTCACCCCCAATGTGTCCATTCTTCATGAGTTTCTACTCATAACAGCTGGTATTTGGATAGAAAGAAGACACAAATTTTTGGTATGAAGTCAGAAGATGGAAATGGTTTTCATGCAGGCTCGTGAAGTTCTTGCAAAACAGTATAAAGTGATAGGGTAAGTGGATTACTTTTAGTATAGGGCAAGATGGGCAGCAGAAAAAGGGACATGGTCAAAAGACAAGTTAGGCCAATACCAAGAGCCACTGGACAGACAAACAGCAGACAATTGGAATAGTCTTTAAAGAGGACATGTGGTCAGTCCAAAAGAATTAAAGGAAATGTGTCATCTACAAAATCTGCAGACACAGTTTCACGACAATCAGGCTTAGTACTTGTGTAATGCTCCTACATGACTTCATCTGACATGGCTGAGTCTCAGAAGAAGAGGACTGCAGCAGCAAGCCAACAGAGAAAAAGCTGACAAAGCAACAGATGAGAGGGGACAACAAACCAACATGGAAATGCAGGTGGGCAATTTCTTTCTAAAACTCAATGCTGTCTGGCTGATTTTCATCCAAACAAGTCAATATTGCCTTATAGGGCCTCATCACCTGATTGGGTTGTTTTAAGCTGTCATAAAATTGAATGTCAATCAAACAGGGACTGGCATGAGAGGGGTAGTGAGGAGTTGTTACAGGCCTCAGCACTTGAGTAGCATGGGAACATCTCTATGACTCTTGCAGCTGACAACTTATTTTTTTCCCCTTTATTCAATTTGTATATTATAAAATGAACAGCGTCAGATAAAAAATATTCTTCCATTCTTTTATTACAGGGAATTGAGAAGAGAACTATACAAAAACTATCAATCTTCTGTAGAATAATAGGCTTGAAACCAGGTTTTTTTTTTTTACCTATCCTAGATACAGTATTTCCCCTAACATAATTGCTTGAGGAGAAGTAGGAATCTCTATACCAGTTCTACATGATTTCATCATCTAGCTCATTCCAGAACTTTCACACATCTCATGTAAAAATGTTACCTCTGATATCCCACATCTACAACAGCTAAAGGTCAGACAGCAACCCATACAAAATAACCCTCTGGGAATAATAAAATCTATGAATATGTTTAAAGAGTCACTGTCGTGAATTTTTATTTTATTTTTTTGCAAAAATCAATAGTCCAGGCGATTTTAAGAAACTTTGTATTTGGGTTTATTAGCCAAATATGCCATTATCTATTTAAAAAGACTTCTCCTCTCCTTTCTGTCATCCATTGCAAAAAATCAGGAAATTGTGACTTGTTGCATCAGCCACAACCCTGTCTATTCTATAGAGAGGGGAGGAGGGAGGAGGGAGAAGGGAGTTAGCCGGCAGCAGAAAGCTGAGAACAATGGATTACACAATATGGAGGTGGGTGACACTGTATTCAGAGGTCAAAGAGGTCATTGCTGACTGTCAGAGAAGATAGAGGGTGATGTTGCTGTAGATTAACTCTTTGTTATCATGTTTTGGTGTTTTATTTCCCTCTCTCTATAGGAGAACAATGAAGACAGGGGAGCTTCAAACTGCTTTTTCATGGTAAAAAATAATTTTTTGGCTAATAAACCCAATTACAAAGTTTCTTAAAATCGCCTGGACTATTGATTTCTGCAAAAAAAAAAAATTCACATTGTTTCCCCACTCTCCCATCATACTTATCTCAATCTCCCATCAGTTTCACAGGGGAACTTTATCAGCATTGCACAGCTCAAGAGGAAGTTGGGAACAGACAACACTACACCTTAATTGGAGTCACCTGTGGTAAATTCAGTTGACTGGACAGGATTTGGAAACATACACCCTGTCTGTATAAGTTCTTCCAGCTAACAATACATATCAGAGCAAAAAACAAGCCATGAAGAGGAAAAAAGCTGCCTGTAGTGCCAAAAGATAGGATGGGGGACAAAATCATTTCTGCTTCACTAAAGGTTTCTAAGAGTATAGTCGCTACCAAAACTCTCAAATGAGCTCCAAAGATGGTGGATGCAGATGGTATTACCTACTAGAAAGTTAACAAACTTCCGCACTCAACCAATCTAGCCCTTATGGTACAGTGCTCCTTCCCCCACACACACAATAGCCTATCTGCAGTCTTTGCTACATCCCATGGCACTATACCTAATTTAAAGAGACTCTGTACCCACAATCTTACCCCCCTAAACCACTTGTACCTTCAGATAGCTGCTTTTAATCCAAGATCTGTCCTGGGGTCCGTTCGGCAGGTGATGCAGTTATTGTCTTAAAAACAACTTTTAAACTTGCAGCCCAGTGTCAAACTGGTGTGGCCTAGAGTGTGTATGCATTAGGTTGGCATCGCTTCTCCGCCCCTCCTCCCCACCCTCTTCATCATTAGGAATGCTCCAGGCAGGTATTCTCTGCTACATGTGCACGTCAGCTCTGCTACATCATCGCCTAGTATGGAATACATACTGGGGTGATGCAGGGCAGTTTTAACAGCTGCTGCTGCCCTAGGCACTAAACCACCTGAAGACGCCCCTTCTTGGGGGGCATGGGGGAGAGTGGTTTCAGCCACATGCATCTCTCTACATGTAGAAACATTGTCTAAATCACGGTTCATGGTTCATGGTTTTGAACGGCTTAAAACATAAATTAATTTCATTTGCATACTGTGGAATTCTCACTGCAGGATTGGTAGGTAATAGCTCCAGGCATTAATTTTAACATAACCCCCAAATCTCGAGCTTGATCCACAGGAGTTATGCACGGAAGCAGTGCCCGTCTTACCAGGGGTGGGTAACAACGCTACTACAGGCTACTGTGACAAGTGCCCAAGTGACCCTCACCCACCTAGCTGCCACAACATCGCCAGAGCTACCCTGACTCCCGCTTGCTGCACTTACCCAACTTATTGCTGAGCCTGTGAAGGGTGGCTTCCAGTTCTGATGAGTACAGGTGCTCTTTCTGCGCTGCCCAGTCATCAAATTGGTGTTTGGCATGGACCCTTGCGTAGGGTTAGGGATCTGCAAGAAAGCTGTGTAACACTGGCGTAAGTTATCACTGGCCTTCGTATACTGTTCTACAGCTTTCTTTTCTTTTAGCTTGCAACTGCATAGGCTATTATGTTGCCTCTCAGCATGGCCTTTGCCGTATCCCAAAAAAAGGTAATGTTATCCCTATGTTCAATATTGTCAGTCATGTAACTAAGCCACCAACGCTTAAGGAGAGATACAAAGTTGCCATCAGAGCTTAAAGCCGAAGGGAAGCGCCAAAGAATCTCTCTCTTCCCTTGGGGAAAGATTCAGAAAGGGCTATGGTGATCGGAGCATGGTCAGAGACTCGTTGCTCTATAGAGGTGTGTGTAAGTTTTTGATATAGGGTCTGGGAGACAAAAAGGTAGTCTATTTGGGACCAAGTAGCTTGTGGTGCAGAATAAAAAGGTTAAGATCGTTCTACAATATTGTACGATCTCTAGGTTTTGATCAACCTGGCACTCTGCACAAGGGGTGGCAGCACTCTATCCCTAGCTGGACATTAGCATGTGCCCGAGGTGGTAGGGCCGCCAGACCTATCTTCTAAGGGGTGTAGCATGGAGTTAAAGTCACCCTCCACTACTTTAAAAAAAATTGCATCAGCAAATTGTGACACTTTCAGAGAAGAAAAGAAAGAGCTATTGTTTCCATTTAGGGCATAAACATTGTCTAAGCTCAGCGTGCCACTAGGGGATTCTATTCTAAGTCAGATGGTGATGAAGTAATTCCTCTTTATTACAATCAGATTGTACAGCAGAATATGTAAGGTTTATATGGAGCAGCATTATTACCCCCACTTTCCTGTCTGCCGATGGCGAACCGACCTACAGTTTTTTCATCCTATTAAAGTCCTGATGGCTCCTGAAGCAGGAAGGGTCTGAGGCTGACTCAAGAAGTGCGCATTTTGCTTCCTCCTCCGGTGGCGTATAAGTCTGCAGACTCCCATCGCTGTAGAGGATCTTCAAAGTGGCAGGGTATTGGAGGAGGAATTTAATCACTTGCTTATACAGAACAGAGCAGACTGCACTAAATGCTATGCGCTTCTTTTTGGTATTAGCTGAGTAGTTAGCAAATCAAATCACCTTCACCCCTCGGCTCTGAAGGCTCTGAGGATATCCTCTTTATCATTGAAGTCCAGGTATCTCTATTGCATCTGGCCCTTAATTTTTTTTTTTAATTCTCTCGATAAATCCAGCGATGTAAATCCGGGGAAATTTAAAATAAGTGCAGATGAAAAAGGCGTCTATTGCATCTGGCCCTTTTTTTTAATTTTTTTTAGCAATCTTAGCAAAGTTAAAGGGTTTGAAGAATGTATTGTATTATACAGTACATATACTATACATTTCTACAAGTCTAAAAAAGTAAATGTATATAGCTGTTTATAAGACCTAGGAGAGGTTTTAGTACCTCCAGTAAAATTCAGGCCGGGGTGGTCAGTGAAAAAAGTGCAGGTTCCTTCCCTAGAGCGCCCTATAACTTCAAACAGTTGAGGCCCTGGAGCAGCCATGAGCAATTATAGTGGCATGTTAGGGAACGTGAGTATCCTTTTATCTACAGCTTCAGGAAATGGACATCAGAAGTAGGATTAGGAAAAGGTTATGTATCCTCAGATTGAACTGAAGCTGCACTAGAAGGGGTTATTTTTATGAGCAAAATTAGTATTTACTGATATGGCTTTATAAAGTTTTTCTCTTTATATGAAGTTTTCTTTCATGTTTTTAAAGCCAGATTATTACAGGATCCAGCAAGAACAAACATACAAACAAAACTTTATTATGAGTCGGACAGCACACATAAAATATGAATGTCAATAGGGGCTTGTATTTTTTCATCTGTTAGTTTCAATATAAAAATTATATTATCAATTCTAAAGAACACAGATATCATATTACTATGTATGTTTTGGAATAAAAATTTCATCAATGCAAAAGATCTAGAGAGATTCTTACAGACTATGTATTGCTACAGCCTGGGTTGATGCTTCGAAAGGCATGCCTGCCAGTGATATCATCATTAATGTCTTTAGAGGGGAGAAGGTTATATGACCCTTAGCCTTTGCTCTGGACACTCTCTAGCGGAGCATATCCCTTGGGCCACCATAATCAATCAAATCATAATTGAAGGGTTAGACATAATGTAGGATTTGGTGTAAATCTTACAATACAGCCCTTGAGATAAAGTAGTAATGTTCATTTTGCAGAGTTACTTTTAGTTTGCGCTTGCATTTTGTTATTGGGACATGATTATAATATGCTTTAGTTAAAGAGGTTCTACAACAGATCTTTATGCTCTGAATTATCTTTTCTTTTTTTTAGTTTAATTTACAATGTTGTTTACCTTTTTAATGTTTATTACTGAATGATAATATGATTATTGTAGGGTTTGGATGGTTCACATGTTTAAATGTAATAGGCTTTTTTTTCTCAAGTCATCAGATGTTGCGTTAGTTGTCATATATATGACATATACATATATATGAGATATATCACACAAACAATGCATAAAAAGCAATGGGAAATTCTTTTTAGATGCAATAAAGCTAAGTAAAAATCTACAGTAATATACTGTATGTTCTTGGGTATAGACAACATTATAAAAATACCTCATTCCTATGTTGCCGTTTGCTTTTTGTCTGGAATTCAACCAGTAATTTCTATATATTGTATTGTGTTACCATTACCATTGGTGTAATAGGTCATGTTAAAAGGCAATGATTAGCCTTCATGCACAATTTTGATTGATCACGACCAATAAAAACGATAATGATATCAGTGGTCTGCTGTACACTGTTTGGTGTAATAGGTGTATAGGTGTAATAGGTGCTTCTAATACAGCCCTAAAATCAACTCAGCAACTGCATAACACTTTTGCCATACTGAAAAAGAAATGTGCATGCAAATGGAGAAATCTGTACAGATTCAAGCTTCTACAAGATTCAAGCATCTACGATGAAGAAAGTCTTTGAACATTCTCATAGCACTCATCAGACTTTTACCATAGGTGGCTGGACAATCCAAGCTTACCATTGCAGGTTGACTTGTGCACCTATTACATTACTAATAAGGTGCGATAATAGTCTCACCTAATGCTGCGTTTACATGAAGCGATTATTCGCCCAATCGATCGTTTAAAGATTTTGAAGCAACAATTTGGTTTTTATAACGATCAGCATTAAGACGAAAAAATTATTAGAAAAATCCTTTAAAAATTTGTAAGAAAAATTGTTATTGCGATTCAGTGGTCCTCTGGTTAGATTCATATATGTATATATGTTTATTTTACATGTTGCGTCAACTATGCAAAACTGCAAAGAGAAAATATTACCAGATCAGCTGATGTTTTCAGCCCTGTAAATTGAAATGTCTTTTGGTTAGGTGCCCTAGTGGAGCTGTCTGCAGACTGACCATATGAAGCTAAAAATGACAAACTTCCTCCTATCAGCAACATTAATGAGAGCTGTTTAGATGAACTCTCCTGGCTGCTAATAAAATGATTTTGCATGTGTAGGAAGCAGGATGTGTAAAGCCCTGGAGTTTGATCTTATTTCAGACATCAAACAGAGCAGCATTGTGATGGGTGTGGAGCTGGCTGGAATACTAGATGGAATTGCCGTGGTTACGCAGCTGGACCGGAATAAGGCAGGGCTGGAAGTGAGCTTGTTATGTTTTTACAACTATACAAACCCATGTGCCATTCTTTATGGACAGTGTGGACTGTGGTCTGTGGACTTTTTCACTAGCTGATGCAAATATTGTATACTATTACTGGTTGCTTGTGTATGGTTTCTAAGTTTATTGCAGAATACTTTTCAGGAAATACATACAGCTAAACACTGGTATTAGATGCATTAGCTCACAGAACAAACACCTCACACAGGCATTTATATGAAACCATGGATTGCAAGCAAATTTTCCCATAGGAAATTATTGAAATTCAGATAATTGGTTCCACAACCCAAATAAGGAAAGTAAGATGCTGTATCAATAAAGAACACTGTATCAATAAAGAAGGGGTTAATCACTTATCTCTCCCTCCACATACAACTCCCCTGCAAACTTGCTGGTGCTTGTACCTGCTGGTACTAGTGTCGATAGCCTGGAGCAGCTGTCAGTGATGGGGTTAATTCAGGGGTCAGAGGGAAGCAGCGGTGACACAGACGGGCACCAGATTAGAGCCAGAACAGAGACTGATCAGCGGTAGAGTTGATCAGGTAGCAGTGGGTTAAAATGAGAGAACTTTCTAGCTAGTACAGTATTAGGATAGGGACACAGGGGGCTTGTGTGTGTGTATATATATATATATATATATATATATATATATATATATATATACAGTACAGACCAAAAGTTTGGACACACCTTCTAATTCAAAGAGTTTTCTGTATTTTCATGACTATGAAAATTGTAGATTCACACTGAAGGCATCAAAACTATGAATTAACACATGTGGAATTATATACTTAACAAAAAAGTGTGAAACAACTGAAAATATGTCTTATATTCTTGGTTCTTCAAAGTAGCCATCTTTCGCTTTGATTCCTGCTTTGCACAATCTTGGCATTCTCTTGATGAGCTTCATGAGGTAGTCACCGGAAATGGTTTTCACTTCACAGGTATGCCCTGTCAGGTTTAATAAGTGGGACTTCTTGCCTTTTAAATGGGGTTGGAACCATTAGTTGTGTTGTGCAGAAGTCAGGTGGATACACGGCTGATAGTCTTACTGAATAGACTGTTAGAATTTGTATTATGACATGAAAAAAGCAGCTAAGTAAAGAAAAATGAGTGGCCATCATTACTTTAAGAAATTAAGGTCAGTCAGTCCGAAAAATTGGGAAAACTTTGAAAGTGTCCCCAAGTGCAGTTGTAAAAACCATCAAGTGCTACAAAAGAAACTAGCTGACATGAGGACCGCCCCAGGAAAGGAAGACCAAGAGTCAGCTTTGCTGTGGAGGAGAGGTTCATCCAAGTCATCAGCCTCAGAAATTGCAGGTTAACAGCAGCTCAGATTAGAAACCAGGTCAATGCCACACAGAGTTCTAACAGCAGACACATCTCTACCACAACTAGTATGAGGAGACTTCATGGTAAAATAGCTGCAAGGAAACCACTGCTAAGGACAGGCAACAAGCAGAAGACACTTGTTTGGGCTAAAGAAAACACGGAATGGACATTAGACCAGTGGAAATCTGTGCTTCGGTCTGATGAGTCAAAATTTGAGATCTTTGGTTCCAACCACTGTGTCTTTGTGCGACGCAGAAAAGGTGAACGGATGGACTCTACATGCCTGGTTCCCACTGTGAAGCATGGAGGAGGAGGTGTGATGGTGTGGGGGTGTTTTGCTGATGACACTGTTGGGGATTTATTTAAAATTGAAGGCATACTGAACAAGCATGGCTACCACAGCATCTTGCAGCGGCATGCTATTCCATACGGTTTGCGTTTAGTTGGACCATCATTTATTTTTTAACAGGACAATGACCCAAAACACCTCTCCAGGCTTTGTAAGGGCTACATGACAAAGAAGGAGAGTGATGGGGTGCTACGCCTCCACAGTCACCAGACCCAGTGTCGGACTGGGGTACCTGGGGCCCGCCAGAGGAAATGATCCTTGGGGCCCACCAAAGAAGACTCGGTAAAAAGCGACATACTGACCCGGCCCTATCTTGGATTCATCTGGATCTGTGATAACTCCCTTGTGAATGACATGTTTTCAGTCGAACTATAACTCTCAGAATACCCTACAATTATGAAGCTTTAATGAAGGGTTATGTTGGGAGTTGTAGTTTCAGACAGAACAAACCTTTAATAATTGATTGTTGTGCAGAAGCTTCAGGTGGCCGTAATCTGTTACAACCATCAGCCCTAAAGGTCCAGCACTATATGTTTCTACAGTGGCAGCTAATATGTACTACAACTCCAAGCATATCTTGAGGGATGCAGACTATCAGTAAATGCTGGGAGTTGGAGTGCTTGCATCTGTTGTACCTGGAGGATTCTTTGTGTATTGTATACTGGAGGCTTTGTGGGAGATCAGAATACAGAGTTATGTGGGGGCTCAGTGTGTGGAAGTGACCCCAGAACAGCACTAAGATATATATTATTACCATACTGTACCTCTCAACATACCATCACACTGTTACTGACCAAATGATCCATCATCATACTACTACCCCCTTCATCCTCCTGCACCTCGATCATCATACTACTACCTCCTTCATCCTCCTGCTCCTCCATCATTATACTACTACCCCTCTCATCCTCCTGCACCTCCATCATCATACTATTACCTCCTTCATCATCCTCCTGCACCTCCATCATCATAGTACTACCCCTCTCATCCTCCTGCTCCTCCATAATCATACTACTACCCCTCTCATCCTCCTGCTCCTCCATCATCATACTACTACCTCCTTCATCATACTACTACCCATCTCATCCTCCTGCTCCTCCATCATCATACTACTACCTCCTTCATCATCCTCCTGCACCTCCAAGATCATACTTCTACCCATTCATCTTTCTGCCCCTCCATCATCATACTACGCCCTTTATCATCATACCACTACCCCCTTCATCCTCCTGCCCCTCCATATTACTACCCATCCATCATCCTCCTACCCCATCATACTACTACCCCCTTCATCCTCCTGCCCTTCCATCATCATAGTAGTACCCCCTCATCCTCCTGCCCTTCCATCATCATAGTAGTACCCCCTCATCCTCCTGTCCTTCCATCATCATAGTAGTACCCCTCTCATCCTCCTGCTCCTCCATCATATTACTACCCATCCATCATCCTCCTACCCCATCATACTACTACCCCCTTCATCCTCCTGCCCCTCCATCATCATAGTAGTACCCCCTCACCCTCCTGCCCTTCCATCATCATAGTAGTACCCCCTCATCCTTTTGCCCTTCCATCATCATAGTAGTACCGCTCTCATCCTCCTACCCCATCATACTACTACCCCCTTCATCCTCCTGCCCCACCATCATATTACTACCCCTCCATCATCCTCCTACCCCATCATACTACTACCCCCTTCATCCTCCTGCCCTTCCATCATCATAGTAGTACCCCCCTCATCCTCCTGCCCTTCCATCATCATAGTAGTACCCCCCTCATCCTCCTGTCCTTCCATCGCCATAGTAGTACCCCTCTCATCCTCCTGCTCCTCCATCATATTACTACCCATCCATCATCCTCCTACCCCATCATACTACTACCCCCCTCATCCTCCTGCCCTTCCATCATCATAGTAGTACCCCCTCATCCTCCTGTCCTTCCATCATCATAGTAGTACCCCTCTCATCCTCCTGCTCCTCCATCATATTACTACCCATCCATCATCCTCCTACCCCATCATACTACTACCCCCTTCATCCCCCTGCCCCTCCATCATCATAGTAGTACCCCCTCACCCTCCTGCCGTTCCATCATCATAGTAGTACCCCCTCATCCTCCTGTCCTTCCATCATCATAGTAGTACCCCTCTCATCCTCCTGCTCCTACATCATATTACTACCCATCCATCATCCTCCTACCCCATCATACTACTACCCCCTTCATCCTCCTGCCCCTCCATCATCATAGTAGTACCCCCTCACCCTCCTGACCTTCCATCATCATAGTAGTACCCCCTCATCCTTTTGCCCTTCCATCATCATAGTAGTACCCCCCTCATCCTCCTACCCCATCATACTACTACCCCCTTCATCCTCCTGCCCCACCATCATATTACTACCCCTCCATCATCCTCCTACCCCATCATACTACTACCCCCTTCATCCTCCTGCCCTTCCATCATCATAGTAGTACCCCCCTCATCCTCCTGCCCTTCCATCATCATAGTAGTACCCCCTCATCCTCCTGTCCTTCCATCGCCATAGTAGTACCCCTCTCATCCTCCTGCTCCTCCATCATATTACTACCCATCCATCATCCTCCTACCCCATCATACTACTACCCCCCTCATCCTCCTGCCCTTCCATCATCATAGTAGTACCCCCTCATCCTCCTGTCCTTCCATCATCATAGTAGTACCCCTCTCATCCTCCTGCTCCTCCATCATATTACTACCCATCCATCATCCTCCTACCACATCATACTACTACCCCCTTCATCCCCCTGCCCCTCCATCATCATAGTAGTACCCCCTCACCCTCCTGCCCTTCCATCATCATAGTAGTACCCCCTCATCCTTTTGCCCTTCCATCATCATAGTAGTACCCCTCTCATCCTCCTGCTCCTCCATCATATTACTACCCATCCATCATCCTCCTACCCCATCATACTACTACCCCCTTCATCCTCCTGCCCCTCCATCATCATAGTAGTACCTCCTCATCCTCCTGCCCTTCCATCATCATAGTAGTACCCCCTCATCCTTTTGCCCTTCCGTCATCATAGTAGTACCCCCTCATCCTTTTGCCCCTCATCAGCAAACCAGTACCTCCCTCATCATTCTCCAGCCACTCCATCTGTATTTAAAACAAAAAACAGATATACTTACCTCACCTGTAAGGTTCCTCTTGTGCCCCAGCGACTCCTCTCCCCACCCTGCTTGAGTGAGAACGAAAGCCGAAGGGGGCAGGGCTTCCTGCAGTGGGGGCGGAGCTTCCCAGGACTATCCAGGACATGATTTTGCCGGGGCTGTCCCCTCAGAGTCGGGCAGATCCGGCAAAACCATGTATTTATCCTGCTGCAGCTGGGGCCCACTGAGGACAGGCATCATCATCATATAGCTGTCTGGGGGCCCCAGCTGCTGGACAGGCAGTGGGAGTGGGGGAGGGGCCCATCGGAGGATCCTCCGATCCTCTGGTGGCCCAGTCTGACACTGACCAGACCTGAACCCAATCGAGATGGTTTGGGGTGAGCTGGACCACAGAGTGAAGGCAAACGGGCCAACAAGTGCTAAGCATCTCTGGGAAATCCTTCAAGACTGTTGGAAGACCATTTCAGGAGACTACCTCTTGAAGCTCATCAAGAGAATTCCAAGAGTGTGCAAAGCGGAAATCAAAGCAAAAGGTGGCTACTTTGAAGAACCAAGAATATGAGACATATTTTCAGTTGTTTCACACTTTTTAGTATATAATTCCACATGTGTTAATTCCTAGTTTTGATGCCTTCAGTGTGAATCTACAATTTTCATAGTAATGAAAATACAGAAAAATCTTTGAATGAGAAGGTGTGTCCAAACTTTTGGTCTGTACTGTATATATATATATATATATATATATATATATATACTGTATATTAGCATAAAGATATTTTGTTCATTTCAATGAATTCTGACAGATCTCAATTATCTTAATCATCTTAATGCCTTGACATCCCCTCCACAAAATGTTTGCTTCAATCTTAATGACATTAACAGTAAATGGCAGTTAACTGAAGGATGTGGTAAACCCTTCAGCTGCTATGTTGGGCATTTCTTACTATATTTATTGTGTGTTGGATAGAGACTACGTAGTAAAAGAAAAATACAGAATTTTGTATGAAAAATGACTTGTTAAATAAATTGTAATGAGTCGGGCCACGCGCTTGGCTCCCGACTCTGCTAGAGCATGTGGCTGGCTGGTTGCTAGGGGAGCATAGGCATACTTAACTATCACGCCACAGCCGGGGCCGCACCACTCCTCAAGTGGGCGTTCAGCTGCTTTAGATTGTGATTATGCTAAAAGGAAGATGTAGCTGCCAGTTAGCTTTAGTTTTAGGCCGGAGATTAAAGTCCCAGGCCCCAACCAGGCCTGGGGGCTGGGAATTCACCTCCCATATAAGCCTGTCCAGTTCCCTCCCTCCTTGCCTGTGATAGAACCTCATAACCTGAGTTCCCTCTTGACCTAGCATTTGTTCTTGCATTATTCTACTGGCATTTTGACTTTCTGGCTTTTGACTTCTGCCTTCTGTTTTTGATATGTTTTTGTGCTGCACTGCCCATTTGTTATTAACCTGCACCCCTGACCTTGCTTCATTGTGTTTTTGTCTGTCTTGTCTTTGTTCAGTGTTCACTTATATAGGGAAGGGACTTTCGATCCGTTGTCCGCTGCTGCCTAGGGCAGTTGTAACGACTGGAGTTGTGGATCCGTTGTACCACCAATAGCAATGACGTAAGCCGCACCAGGGAGAAGAGTCTAAGGGGCCATTGGTCTTCACCATGACCCGCCACTGGATGGATTTGCTGCGGCAGGCGACTCCCAGGTGGCTGCCACTGGCTTGGCTTGCTAGTGATGGCAGACAAGGGGGAGCTGGAGACTGGTAGATAGACAGGCTGGAGCTCAGCAGGACTCTCAGCTGGAAGCGAGACAGCAGTCAGATAGCTAGAACCAGGAATGGCTGAAACCAATGAGCAGAAAACATGGGAAGGAAACACAGAGTGCTTTATTTATGGGGCAAATAATTAGTGCACTAACCAATTAGGGATGTACTGTCCCTATAAATCTGTGACAGCCAGCACGCGCACCCTAGGAGGCGGGGACGCGGCCCAGCCAGGACAGCGGGGCGCAGGACTGCACATGAGCTCCAGTGTCTGTGGAAGACCGCCGGGAGAGAGAGTAGGTGCTCGGAGGCCCGGAGCGTGAGACGACACCGCAGCCCTAACAGCAGTTGAGGCAATTAGGCAGGATCAGTGGGGCAGGTGCCAGCATCAGGGAAGCACCTGTCCTTTGTCGTCCAGATCACCCTATATTTTGTTATACTATTTGTAGAATAAAATATTCAAAGATTCCTTTCTCAAGAAGTTATCCTCTTTCCTCATAATAGTTACATAATTTGTGTAGGCCACTTTTGAACCCATTTATTGAGTTCACCATGACCACTACCTTGAGCAGATTTGTCTGCTGCAAGGCTGCAAACGAGCGCCAATCAGTGAGATCAGCGCTCGCTTGCAGTGCCTTTACATGACAAATTGAGCAGCTGGGCTACATGAACAATCCATGTGTCATTCACGCAGCCCTTGAAACTGATAGCACAGATATCTATATCATAAAAATCAAAGTCTGTCTGTCTGTCTGTCCTTCTTTCTGTCTGTCCTCTATAGACTTCCAAACGCCTGAACAGTTTGACCCCAAATTTGGCACACAGATACATTGGGTGCCCGGGAAGGTTATTGCGAAGGTCCCGTCCCCGCCAGATGTACAGGAGGGGAGGGGGAGGGGAAAGAGAGGCGCTATATCAATACCGCTATACTGTGCTGGATAACACTGTCATACCAGACCTGACCAATACCGCCATACTGTGACTGGATAACACTGCCATACCAGACCTGACCAATACCGCCATACTGTGGCTGGATAACACTGTCATACCAGACCTGACCAATACCGGCAAACTGTGACTGGGTAACACCGCCACACCAGACTTGACCAATACCACCATGCTGTGACTGGATAACACCATCATATCAGACCTGACCAATACTGCCATACTGTGACTGGATAACACCGCTATACCAGACCTGACCAATACCACCATACCGTGACTGGATAACACCGCCACACCAGACCTGACCAATACCGCCATACTGTGACTGGATAACACTGCCATACCAGACATGACCAATACCGACACACTGTGACTGAATAACACTGCCATACGGGTAAATACAACCCTGCAGGTATACAGGACACTACAGGTATACAGGACCCCAAAACTATACACTACAGGTGCACGGGACCTCCACAAAACTATATACTACAGGTATACAGGACCCCAAAACTATATACTACAGGTATACAGGACCTCCACCAACTATATACTACAGGTATACAGGACCTCCACCAACTATATACTACAGGTATACAAGACCCCAAACTATACACTACAGGTATACAGGACCCCAAAACTATACACTACAGGTATACAGGACCTTAAAACTATACACTACAGGTATACAGGACCTACACCAACTCTATAATACAGGTATACAGCACCTTCACCAACTCTATACTACAAGTATACAGGACCCCAAATATACTACAGTATACAGGAACTCCACCAGCTATATACTACAGGTATATAGGACCCCAAACTATACACTACAGGTATACAGGACCTCCACCAACTCTATACTATAGTTATACAGGACCCTCAAACTATTTACTACAGGTATACAGGACCCCCGAACTATATACTACAGGTATACAAGACCTCCACCAATTATACACTACAGGTATCCAGGACCCTCAAACTATAAACTACAGGTATACAAGACCTCCACCAACTATACATTACAGGTATAAAGCACTAACTATATACTACAGGTATACAGGACCCCCGAACTATACAGTACAGGTATACAGGACCTTCACCAACTGTACACTGCAGGTATACAGGACCTCCCTCAACTATACACTACAGGTATACAGCCCCCCATATACACACTACAGGTATACAGCCCCCCCCAACTATACACTATAGGTATACAGCCCCCCCAACTATGCACTACAGATATGCGAGACCCCTAAAAACTATACATTGTGGGTATATAGAACCCCTCCAACTATGCACTACAGGTATACACTAACTCCACTGATTAACTCAGATGAAACAATACCTTTAGCTTGGCCTCCTGGGCACCTTAGAACAAATCTAATTAACACACTGACACTTTATACCCGGGCAGCGCCGGGTACATTTTCTAGTATATATATATTTATATATATATATCTGTGCTGTCAGTTTCCAGATCACAAGTAGTGTTTACTTACTATCTGTGCTGCTTGTGGTTTCACATTTGGCTCTCAGGTACTCCGACCGCAGGCTGTATCTTTAGGCCCCACTTCCTTCTGCTGTCAATCATTCCAGAGGAAGTGGGACCTTAAGTTACAGCAGCGGCTGAGGACGGGAGAGCCAGATGCCGAATCAGAAGCAGCGCAGATGGTAAGTATACACCGCTGGTTGTGATCTGGAAACTGACAGCACAGATATTTGCATCAGTTTCTGTTTTTCATTATCAGCCACACATAACCCTGTTTAAACAGGAAGATTTGTAGCCGATAACAATAAATTTTTAAGCAGGCTGAAAAAACACAATCATGTTAGTGTTGACATGAAGTTAGTTTCATTTAGTTTCACTGACATACTCCAATATAGCATTTATTTTTGAATACTGGCAGCACATTTGCTGTGTGCCAGTTAGGGATGGTCCGAACCCGCCGAGGTTCGGGTTCGGCTGAACCCGAACGCTCGGCATCGGATTCCCGCTGTCTGCCCGCTCCGTGCAGCGGGCGGATACAGCGGAAGGACCGCCTGGAAAACTGGGATACAGCCTATGGCTATGGCTGTATCCCAGTTTTCCAGGCGTTCCTCCCGCTGGATCCGCCCGCTGCACGGAGCGGGCAGACAGCGGTAATCATTGCGGATGGTTCGGGTTCGGACCATCCCTAGTGCCAGTGCTTAAAGACCCTGTCACTATAAAGTCTTTATTAGGAATAATGGTCTTTTTATTATTTTTACTTTACTCCCTTAGAACTTGGGGTGAGTGTGACATGTATTGTAGAGTTAAAGGAATTATCCAACATAGGCACTCTCTTAAAGCGACAGCGTGGCTTTTTTCTCCAGTTTGGGTGGAGTTTTGCAAGCTTAATTGCAAACCACACCTGAACTGGAGTCTCTGGAAAAAAATGGCCAAGAAGAATGTAATCTGCTGATATGTCCCTATAGCGCTTACGGCACCGAGGATTAAGGTAAGTTTCTTCATCCTTTGTGCCATTTACGTTAAATTAACAGTTTCCTATGCTAATGAGCCATTTTGGTGCACTGCATCCCCAGTGCACCAAAATGGCTCATTAGCATAGGAAACTGTTAATTTAGCTGTCTATTGGGAAGGCCTTTACTACTGTATATAGGGCTGCTGCACATGGGGGAGGGTGCTTTATTATATGGGTCTGCTGTACATGGGGAGGCTTTTATTATATGGGGCTGGTGACCATGATTAAGGGTTTGCACCCTGAAACTCGTTGGTGTTCTGGGATTTATGTTTTATGGATATCAATGTCTACTTGATAAAATAAGGATTCAAGATGCAAATTATATCTACTTTGAAGCTAGAGGCAATCCTTCTTTTGTTTAGCTGTCTATTGTTGCTGAGAATGGCCCAAATTCGCTGGCTAGTCCCATCCCAGACTAGCCAGCGAATTTGGGCCATTCTCAGCAACAATAGACAGCTAAACAAAGAAGGATTGCCTCTAGCTTCAAAGTAGATAGAATTTGCATCTTTTTTTTTTTCCAAACAAAATTTTTATTGAAAAGGTCAGCAAGTATAAAGCATGTAATAAGTAGGAACACGCAGGTCCCAGACATGATGAAATTCAGCAAAAACATTGAAGATGACCTTATTTTAGTGTTTTGTGCTGTATTGGTATTATTACAGAAGCTTAAAATACCTGGAGACCTAATATGCTCCAATTATTCTATGCTGAGGCGACCATAAGAAGTAAAATCATAAACTAAAAAACTATAAGACAAAAACAGAAGAGAATTGGTAACAGTGAAAGTACCACAGGTCACTACAGTTCTTGTTGCATTTATATGACTACATAGAATACAGAAGGTAAGGAATTACTAGCAGGCTCTCAACATAATGTGACATATAGTCTAAGTAGGTGTGTGAGTCAGCAAATATTTTTTGTAGAAAGCTTTCCAAGGTTCCCATATACTGGTGAATTTTTCGTGAGTGCCGGACTCCCAGCTACATAACTCCTCGAGTCGAGCTATCTGCTGGACCTTCTCGATCCATTCGTTAATGGTGGGCGGAGTTTCCTCCCTCCAGTGGATGGGAATGAGGAGTTTGCTGCAGTTAGCAATAGGGTTGGAAAGTGGTTTTTGGCTGGAGAAAATGTAGGGCTAGGGACCCAAAGGAGAATAAGTAGAGGGTCTAAAGGAACATTACTGCCACATATTAAATCTATATGTTGAATGATTGCTTCCCAAAAATATTTTAGCTTTGGGCAAGAAAGCCAGATATGAGAGAGTGTACCTGTACCTTTGCATCTTGAATCCTTATTTTATCAAGTAGACATTGATATCCATAAAACATTAATCCCAGAACACCAATGAGTTTCAGGGTGCAACCCATTAATCATGGTCAGCAGCCCCATATAATAAAAGCCTCCCCATGTACAGCAGACCCATATAATAAAGCACCCTCCCCATGTGCAGCAGCCCTATATAGTAAAGGCCTTCCCATGTGCAAGAGCCTCATATAGTAAAGGCCTCCCCATGTGCAGCAGCCCCTTATAGTAAAAGCCTTCCCATGTGTAGGAGCCTCATGTGGTAAAGGCCTCCCCATGTGCAGCAGCCCCATATAATAATGGCCCCCTTCCCATGTGCAGCATCCTCATACAGTAAAGGCCCACTTTCCATGTGCAGAAGGCCCATATAGTAAAGGCCCTCTTACATAACCCAGCGTTTCTCTCTCCTCCTGGAGCTTCTGGTGCTGACAGCCTGCTGCCTGCACTGGAAGTTGCCTGCTGCAGCTCAGTGGAGACATGCCTGCATGCCCCTGGAGGTACAGGGCGGCCCGCTTGTGACCACAGGCATTATGTTGGGGAGTCAATGGATTCTTGCGCTGTCAATTTAATTATAAACATATCATTACACGTGCTTATAGTTAAAGGGGTCGGTAGAGCACCCAGTGGTTGCAAACTTTATTTCATTGTTGCCGCATTTACACTAGAAGATTACATTTGACTGTTTTAACCATTTATTGCGTGATAGTTGACCTGTGTAAAAGGCCCTTAGGACTGCATGTTTTTTTTTTTTTTTAAAGACACGTAATGACAGGTACACTTTAGATAGAAAAACATATACAGTATATGCATCAGACGATATATAATGATCCTTGTTAGCACAGCTGCAGATCTGAAATTGGATCTCAGTTTGCAGTTATACCCTTCTACCTGTATAAAGTTGTAGTTGTGGCTTATACATTTTACAGTTATAAATTTATTGTTAGTGTCTAGATATCACAGTATCTCAGACAGTAAAAAGAACTAATGCTTTGTATGAGAGTCCTTGTTAAGGTCACTTTCTGTCCTTTCAGTTTGACCTATCTCCAGTTTAGACAATGGAAGGAATCACTATGTAATGAAGGTCTCATGTGAGGCCCAGGTGAAGGAAGAGCTGGTCTTTTCTTAACCGAAGATGTTTGTCCACCTGTCTCTTCCATCAATCCATACACAAAGGAAATTGTATTTAGCGTGGCCTTCATCATACACCACAATCCTCTACTGTTTGCGCTTGTGATGCGGCATCTATTACCGTCAAATGCTTATCACAATGATGGAAAGCCTACTTATTTAGCATTGCTTGCATCAAAAGCAAACACCATGGTTAATCAACTGAAGACAACTATTAAACAACCATTTTTATTGAATTATTGCAGCACCATGAATGCTACAAAGTCAAAAAGTGACACTTAAAAAGCCTCTACAAATACAAAAAAATGTCTGATTATATAAAACCCTTTCTCTTTTTTATCTCACTTATTAGGGATGTATACAGGCAATCTATATTGGTTTATCATATGTGTCTTGCAGATGCAGGTGCACTGATGTGATAATAAAGCTCATACTAGGATTATGTATTTTCTTATGCCGTATATGTATAACTGTTCACTGACTGAGATCTGAGACTTTATTTTGAGTATTCTATCAGCCTTTGGGGTACATTTAATTCTGCAATTACAGATCAGAAAATTAAAAATTCCATTCCTGCCTTGAGTTCGCTAAACCCTGTGGCCATATGTATGGAATGTAACCTTGGGTGACTTGTTGTCTATTATGATATCATGTCTAGCAGTCATGTGACCACATTAGCCACAATGCTCTATCATTACTTCACTAGCTGTTGTAGTTATGTACGATAAGCAACTGATTGTTTTAAAGAATGTATTTACAGGTGATGTTCTTTACACAGTGTTTTTTTTTTTTTTTTTACACAATTATTTAGAGATCTTTGCAAAAAGTTACTGAGTCAGCATATGTGAATACATCATATAGGCAATTCAGTTGGCTTAGGTTACCACAATATGGAACAAACTGGAAAAATTGTAATTAGAGTATTTTTCTGGGCCCTTCATTTTTATTTGAATAAACTAAATATATAAAATCACCTAAGCGTCTTTAGGAGGTGAACCCAGACTACTGGCACTATGAGTCATATGATGTCTCCAATTAACTTGAGGAGGGGTCAATTTAGGGCTCCATGTGGGACTTTCTTAATAATTTATGCCCACCTGCTAGGCTGTGAAGGATGAAGTCATTCCGGGTTCACATAATAAGTGAAGTTTTCATCTGATGACATCACTTCTTACTCAATAAAAAGCACAAAAGCTATAATCTTTAGCACTGTTTGTCATCATTCTCTGGTGAAGTCGACACTTTTAGGATAAGCTTTTTAACCTATCTAGAGTTAGGCAAAGTAAGACGGATAAGTGAATGCATATATCCAAAAAATATCTACACATACATATAAAAGTTTAAATGTTTTTCGTATAAGAACAAATAACTCCCATTCCACAATGCTAGGTATGACTTTTCCTCCACAAATAACTGCTAGAGATTATTAGTGTAAAAATATTTCCATTTAAACACAAATCCTATATATTGGTTGAGAAATTGAACACGATATTACAAAATGAATAATATAATTATAATATATGAAATATAACAATATATGGCTGGGTTCACACTATGTATATTTCAGTCAGTATTGTGGTCCTCATATTGCAATCAAAACCAGGAGTGGATTAAAAACACAGAAAGGATCTGTTCACACAATGTTGAAATTGAGTGGATGACCTCCATTTAATGGCAAATATTTGCTGTTATTTTAAAACAACGGCTGTTATATTGAAATAATGGCAGTTATTTACTGTTATATGGCGGCCATCCACTCAATTTCAACATTGTGCGAACAGATCCTTTCTGTGTTTTTAATCCACTCCTGGTTTTGGTTGCAATATGAGGACCACAATACTGACTGAAATATAAGTAGTGTGAACCCAGCCTTCTAAAAGTGTATAAGTGATACAAAATGACTATTTAACATACATTGCATTATTCTTAAATACATGTCACCCCAAAGTGGTTCCTCCAGAATACCTACCCTGAAAACCTGATTTCTTTTCCATACACATTTTGAAGCAATTACAGCAGAGACATAAAGTAACTCTTCAAGGGGTTAGGTAAATAATTCTCTCCGCAGGTAGGTGAAAACTGGAGCATTAGAAAATTAGCATCCAGCCATCACTTTTATTAAAACAGAGCCTGTGACCCTGCTGCGTCTGAGTGAACCCATGGCTCTTACTACTGAGGGATAAATTTAAGTGCAGACTTTGGTTTCCCCCAATGCCAAATAAAAAAAAAAAAAACACACACACACACAAAAGGGCTCCTCTTAGTGCACTGTAACTCCCAATAAGTTACCATGGATAAATTCCCAGAATTCTCGGTGACCTCCTGCTGATTTCCCTTATGAGCTAGTGTCCTGGAATCTCTCTTTATTAGGTGTCTAGAGAAGTTAGGCTGTGCTGATGCCAGCAGCCCCACACTGAGGCGTTTATTAGTTTTTGTACGTTTTCTGTCTGGGTGCTCTACACTGCATCAAACTTTCCACAGCTGTTACAGTCTGTGAAGGAGAGCACTGCTCTCTTCTTTTATATTTGGGGTAGCAGAATTGCCTACTAACCATTTCATTGACATCTGAAGTTTAAACTTGTTTCCTGCCGTTTATTATTGCTGCTGTGAGTTTCATTCAGCAATCATTTAGAATAAAACAAATCTGTCAACTTTTGAAGGTTTATAACAAAATGTATACTGTTACATAAAGAACTGACCAAGAACTCATCTATACAGCTCTCAGCTTGTTTGGGACCTACAATTTGCTTGGAGTGAAAATTTCTTAAAGGGGTTGTTCACCAATGTTTTTTTCTTTCAAATCAACTGGTTCCAGAAGGTGCCAGAGATTTGTTATTTACTTCCATTAAAAAATCTCAAATCTTTCAATATTTATCAGGTGGTGTATTCTTTCCAGTCTGAAGAGCAGGTGAGGTTTTCTATGGGGATTTGCTACTGCTCTGGACAGTTCCTGACATGGACAGAGATGGCAGCAGGGAGCACTCTGTTAGACTGGAGAGGATGCACCACTTATTGCAGGACATACAGCAGCTGATAAGTACTGGAAGACTTAAGATTTTTTAATAGAAGTAAATTACAAATCTCTGGCACTTTTTGGCACCAGTTACAGTAATTTGAAAGAAAAAAAAAGGGTGAACAACTACTTTAAAAGGAAACACAAGGTCATATGTTACCTTCATCCTCAGAGCTGTTTTCGTGAATTTTGTATTAGATTTAGACTAAAGCAGATCCCTGCTCTAGTCTGCCTGCCAAGCTTTATGCGCAGGGCTGATTCACAGCCTCCTAGCAGAACCATAAAGGCATCTGAAGAATCAGGGTAACTCTGTAGAAAACTGAATCCAAAAGAAAAAAGAGAATGGAGAGGGCACTCACCATAAAATTCTTCTTTATTCAGTCCAAAAACATAAAAACAGGCAGAGTGTGTAGCAGTCGGTGGGGATGCCTAATAATCACAGGAGGGGTGTATCAGACACTCCTTCACTCCCTCCCCTGCGTCCATAAGAAACTTACCGGCGCAGGTGCAAGGGGCGTAACAGCATAGATTAAAAAAATATATATATATATATATTAAAACCAAGTTACAGTGAAGTTTCCAGATTACTGCAACAATGAAGAGAGAGAACAGCAGAAAGAAAAAATAATATCAGTTTCACAAAAAGATACTTAAATCAATCCGTTCATTAAGTCCACATCCACTTTGTGCGTTCGTTTTTAAAATAATCTTGGCTTCTTTTTGTAAGAGTTTTTTGTTTGTGTCCACACCATCACTATGAAAGACACGTTGCAAGCCCATGAACTTAAGATGTTTAATATCACCTCCATGAATTTCATTCATATGTTCAATAAGTTTCGGTACACCTTTTTTTGTTTTAAGGGAACGAACATGTTCATAGAATCTTCTGTTTAGTGGGCGAATTATCTTCCCGATGTAAAATAACCCACAACTACAGGTAAGTGCATACACTACATTCCTTGTTTTACAACAAATTAAATCTGAGACCTGGAACATCACGCCACCCAACTGTATTGTTTTACCAGCAAGAAAATAGCTACACCAATTGCAGTTTCCACATTTCATATTCCCTATAACGGGCGAGTTAGTGAGCCAGGATTTATCTACCACTCTTTTAGGTTCTTTAAATTTACTACTAACTAGAGAATCTTTAAGATTTTTACATTGGCGAAAAGAGATTAATGGTTGTGAGGAGAAATATTTGGTAAGGATAGGATCTTGAGTGATCAGAAACCAGTTATTTTTAATAATAGAGCGTATGGAATCAGCCATAGGACTAAATTTAAAGGAAAAAGCAAATTGTGTGATATCAGAAGATCTATATATGGAGCTAGTACTTTTTTTCCTCTTTTGGAGAAGTGCAGTACGTGAAGCTCTAAAAGCTTTATCACAGGCGATTTCCAGATCTTTTATAGGATAACCTCTAGCCACAAGACACGAGACCAGTTCATCGGCCTGTGTGAGGTAGGTGCTGTCAGTACTATTAATGCGTCTAATACGTAAGAATTGTCCATAAGGGACCGCTTTCTTAGTGTGCATGAGATGGTAGCTCTGATAGTAAAGAAAGGCATTAGTAGACGTGGGTTTTCTGAAACAGGTGGTGTGAATAGTACCATTAGACAGGGATACCAGTATCAAGAAACTCTATTTGATGAGGGTCGGTTTTATATGTGAAAGTCATGTTCATAGAATTAGAATTTAAATACTGTACGAAATCATGAAAAGTGTCAGCAGTACCTTCCCACAAAACAAAAACGTCATCCACAAATCTAAAATAACCTTTGATAGCCAAATGAAAAGGATTAGAAACACTGTAAATCATATTTTTCTCCAATAAAGCAAGATAAAGGTTAGCGAGGGTACATGCGACGGGCGTACCCATCGCAGTACCCTCGTTTTGAATAAACCAATCATCCCTGAAAGTAAAAGCATTATTTTCCAAAATTAAAGTGAGTGCCTCACACACAAAATCAATGAACTCGGGAGATCTGTCAGAGAGAGAAAGCAATTCCCGTATGGCTTCTACACCCCCCACATGAGGGATCCTAGTATATAGGCTTTCAATAAAAAGGTCTTGAATGGCTAACAGAAACTCATTAGTGTCCTTGACCAAAGAAGGCACATTAGGGAGAAGAGGTCTCAATAACCAGTCCACATATTTCGAGAGCGGCTCGGTGACTCGGAGCCAACTCCTGAAACAATGGAACGGCCAGGAGGAGGGAGAATGGCTTTTTGAATTTTAGGAATGTAATACCATATGGGTGGCCTAGGTAAGAGTGGCAATAATTTTTCAGCCTTATTTTTGGACAAAATACCTTTTTCCATGCTGGTTCTAAGGAATGTTTGTAAACGGGATTTAATTTTGTTCGTGGGCTTCTCCTTCAGTTTGGTCTAAGTCCTATTATCATTAAGTTGACGCATGGCTTCATTTAAATAATCAGTGGTCCATCATAAATCAGTGTTTTTCCGCTTTTATCGGCTTTTTTGACTGTAATGTCATCCCGGCTTTTTAACCATATTAAACCTGCAATTTCTTGAGGGGACAAGTTAGGCTTGTCTGTGGGATATATAAGGGCTCTGACATCCTCAAGAACTTTATTTCTAAAGAGGTCAACATTACTACCTATTGGGATTGGGGGTGAAAACGTAGACGGAATTCCACCTGTAAAAAAACTTTTAGTTGTCTCATCAATCATAGAAAAAGCATTTCTACCATCCCCTAAATCTAGCAAAGTTTCAAGTACTGTTACTTCATTCTCAGTAGAAACACCTGCCAAAGAAAAACCCAAAGCATTAGATGACATAGCTATATCTCCCTCAGGAATAGCTGCAACTTGACCAGACGCAGCTGGTTACAAACTGACCATCAAAATAAACTTAATGTACATCATCTTGCTGATTGCACAAAAACACAATCCCGGTGTGTGTATTAATCCCCCGCACTGTATATATTACTATATGTAACTTAAATGTACATACTTTCTGAGTTAATATTTTTCATCTTTCTAATTTTTTTTCCCTGTACATTGCACCACTATTAGTTTAATACAAATAAAAGTTAAGTTTTAATCATTGGGTTAGTCTCCTATGACAAGTACAGAGACTTCTAACCTGTTGTTAGTCTCCCTTTTAGGCTATGTTCAAAATGTACAGACAACGGCTGTTGTTTGGCACTTAAAAACAATGGCTATTGTCTTGAATGTCAAACAACGGCCATTGTTTTGGTCATTTTGTGGCATTTTGCACTTTTTTTTACTGGATGTGGCATATTTTTCTGCTGTGTTTCAAAAACTTGAAAAAAAGCTAGAAAAATTGCATGTTTTATTTAAATTAGTAAATGTTACAAAAATATTTGCAAATCTTTCTGTTTATTTCATGTATGTCAAAATGCAGGAAACAATTTTAATTTGGAAATTATTTAAAAAGGATATTAATTCTTTAATTTGTAACCATTCACAGTTATAGTTTCAAAATCAGCATTAAAACAAATGTTTAAGAATGCTTAAAGTATTGAGTTTTTTTGAATATACACTTATGTTATCTCATGGATAAATAATTTTTTGGCAATTTTTACGAATATCGGTGGAGATGTATCAAACTAGTGTAGAGTAGAACTGGCTCAGTTGCCCCTAGCAATGAATGAGATTCTACTTCTCTTTCCTTACAGATTCTTTGGAAAATGAAAAGTGGAATCTGATTGGTTGCTAGGGGCAACTAAGACAATTCTATTTTGCACCAGTTTGATAAATCTCCCCCATCATCCTCATGAATATCAAGGAAACTTGTCATTACTTTCATGAACCTAAGTCACCAGAGCTGTCCTTGGTAGCTTCTTCCTACTCTATCAGCCTCGAATGATAGATCTCTCCACGTTTCAGTATAGGGAAAGATATATCAATCAAAACTGGAATTGCAGGCACAAGCCACTGAAGACCCCTCTGAGGAATCATCATCTATATCATAAAAATGAAAGTCTGTCTGTCCTCTATAGACTTCCAAACGCCTGAACCGTTTGACCCCAAATTTGGCACACAGATACATTGGGTGCCCGGGAAGGTTATTGCGAAGGTCCCGTCCCCACCAGATGTACAGGAGGGGGAGGGGAAAGAGAGGCGCCCCATAGAGATGAATGGGAAAATCTCCTCACTGCAAACACAGGTGATATAATTAGCTGCAGCAGACACGGCAGTTGGAGCCTTAGCAACCAATAGGATTACTGCTTTCATTTTCACAGGGAGCAATGGTTGCTAGGGAAGCTGCCTCACAACATCCACAGTAATAACTGGTAGACCCCCTACTCCATCTATACAGTACATGTATATAAAGGACCCCCTACTCCATCTATACAGGTATACAGGACCCCCTACTCTATCCATACAGTACATGTATATACAGGACTCCCTACTCCATCTATTCAGTACATGTATATACAGGACCCCCTACTCCATCTATACAGTACATGTATATACAGGGCACTACAGGTATACCAAACTGTGACTGGGTAACACTGCCACACCAGACCTGACCAATACCGCCATACTGTGACTGGATAACACCTCCATACCAGACCTGACCAATACCGCCATACTGTGACTGGATAACACCTCCATACCAGACCTGACCAATACCGCCATACTGTGACTGGATAACGCCTCCATACCAGACCTGACCAATACCGCCATACTGTGACTGGATAACACTGCCACACCAGACCTGACCAATACCGCCATACTGTGACTAGATAACACTTCCACACCAGACCTGACCAATACCGCCATACTGTGACTGGATAACACTGTCATACCAGACCTGACCAATACCGCCATACTGTGACTGGATAACACTGTCATATCAGACCTGACCAATACCGCCATACTGTGAATGGATAACACCGCCACACCAGACCTGACCAATACCGCTATACTGTGCATGATAACACTGTCATAGCAGACCTGACCAATACCACCATACTGTGACTGGATAACACTGCCATACCAGACCTGACCAATACCGCCATACTGTGCTGGATAACACTGTCATACCAGACCTGACCAATACCGCCATACTGTGCTGGATAACACTGTCATACCAGACCTGACCAATACCGCCATACTGTGACTGGATAACACTGACATACCAGACCTGACCAATACCGGCAAACTGTGACTGGGTAACACCGCCACACCAGACCTGACCAATACCGCCATACTGTGACTGAATAACATTATCATATCAGACCTGACCAATACTGCCATACTGTGACTGGATAACACCGCTATACCAGACCTGACCAATACCACCATACCGTGACTGGATAACACCGCCACACCAGACCTGACCAATACCACCATACCGTGACTGGATAACACCGCCACACCAGACCTGACCAATACCGCCATACTGTGACTGGATAACACCGCCATACCAGACATGACCAATACTGACACAGTGTGACTGAATAACACTGCCATACGGGTAAATACAACCCTGCAGGTATACAGGACACTACAGGTATACAGGACCCCAAAACTATACACTACAGGTGCACGGGACCTCCACAAAACTATATACTACAGGTATACAGGACCCCAAAACTATACACTACAGGTATACAGGACCTCCACCAACTATATACTACAGGTATACAGGACCCCAAACTTTACACTAAAGGTATACAAGACACCAAAACTATACATTACAGGTATACAGGAACTCCACCAACTATATAATACAGGTATACAGCACCTTCACCAACTCTATACTACAAGTATACAGGACCCCAAATATACTACAGGTATACAGGAACTCCACCAGCTATATACTACAGGAATATAGGACCCCAAAGTATACACTACAGGTATACAGGACCACCACCAACTCGATACTATAGTTATACAGGACATTCAAACTATTTACTACAGGTATACAGGACCCATGAACTATATACTACAGGAATACAAGACCTCCACCAATTATACACTACAGGTATCCAGGACCCTCAAACTATAAACTACATGTATACAAGACCTCCACCAACTATACATTACAGGTATACAGCACCAACTATATACTACAGGTATACAGGACCCCCGAACTATACATTATAGGTATACAGGACCTTCACCAACTGTACACTGCAGGTATACAGGACCTCCCTCAACTATACACTACAGGTATACAGCCGCCCCCAACTACACACTACAGGTATACAGGACCCCCCCCAACTATACACTATAGGTATACAGTCCCTCCCAACTATGCACTACAGATATGCGAGACCCCTAAAAACTATACATTGTGGGTATACAGAACCCCTCCAACTATGCACTACAGGTATACACTAATTCCACTGATTAACTCAGATGAAACAATACCTTTAGCTTGGCCTCCTGGGCACCTTAGAACAAATCTAATTAACACACTGACACTTTATACCCGGGCAGCGCCGGGTACATTTTCTAGTCTATATCATAAAAATGAAAGTCTGTCTGTCTGTCCCAAATAGACTTCCAAACGCCTGAACCGTTTGACCCCAAATTTGGCACACAGATACATTGGGTGCCCAATAGGATTACTGCTTTCATTTTCACAGGGAGCAATGGTTGCTAGGGAAGCTGCCTCACAACACCCACAGAAATAAGTGGTAGACCCCCTACTCCATCTATACAGTACATGTATACAGGACCTCCTACTCCATCCATACAGTACATGTAAACAGGACCCCCTACTCCATCTATACAGTACATGTATACAGGACCCCCTACTCCATCTATACAGTACATGCATATACAGGGCACTACAGGTATACCAAACTGTGACTGGATAACACACCGCCACACCAGACCTGACCAATACCGCCATACTGTGCATGATAACACCACTATACCAGACCTGACCAATACCACCATACTATGACTGGATAACACTGTCATACCAGACCTGACCAATACCGCCATACTGTGACTGGATAACACTGTCATACCAGACCTGACCAATACCGCCATACTGTGACTGGAAAACACTGTCATACCAGACCTGACCAATACCGCCATACTGTGACTGGATAACACTGTCATACCAGACCTGACCAATACCGCCATACTGGGACTGGATAACACTGCCATACCATACCTGTTCAATACCGCCATACTCTGACTGGATAAAACCACCATACCAGACTTGACCAATACGGCCAAACTGTGACTGGGTAACACCGCCACACCAGACCTGACCAAAACAGCCATACTGTGACTGGATAACACTGCCATACCAGACCTGACCAATACCACCATACTGTGACTGGATAACACCATCATATCAGACCTGACAAATACCGCCATACTGTGACTGGATAACACCGCCACACCAGACCTGACCAATACTATCATACTGTGACTGGGTAACACTGTCATAACGCACCTGACCAATACCACCATACTATGACTGGAAAAAACTGCTATACCAGACCTGACCAATACCGCCATACTGTAACTAGATAACACTGTCTTACCAGACCTGACCAATACCGCCATACTATGACTGGATAACACTGCCATACCAGACCTGACCAATACCGCCATAGTGTGACTGGATAACACTGCCATACCAGACCTGACCAATACCGCCATACTGTGATTGGATAACACCACTATACCAGACCTGACCAATACCGCCACACTGTGACTGGAGAACACTGCCACACCAGACCTGACCAATACTGCCATACTGTGACTGGATAACAACTCCATACCAGACCTGACCAATACCGACACACTGTGACTGAATAACACTGCCATACCAGACCTGACCAATACCGCCATACTGTGACTGGATAACACCGCTATACCAGACCTGACCAATACCGCCATACCCCCCTCGAAAAGACACCAGATTTTCTGGCAAGTCTGAACGGGAGGGTACTGCCCCTCTGCAAGGTGCTACCCTACGCACCAGACCATGGGTGCCTAATGGTAAATACGACCCTGCAGGTATACAGGACACTAAAGGTATACAGGACCCCAAACTTTACACTACAGGTATACAGAACTCCAAAACTATACACTACAGGTATACAGGACCTCCACCAACTATATACTTCAGGTATACAGGACCTCCACCAACTATGTACTACAGGTATACAGGACCCCAAACTATACACTACAGGTATACAGGACCCCAAAACTATACTCTACAGGTATACAGGAACTCCACCAACTATATACTACAGGTATATAGGACCCCAAACTATACACTACAGGTATACAGGACCTCAAAACTATACACTACAGGTATACAAGACCTCCACCAACTCTATACTACAGGTATACAACACCTTCACCTACTCTATACTACAGGTACACTGGACCCCAAAGCTATATACTACAGGTATACATGAACTCCACCAACTATATACTACAGGTATATAGGACCCCAAACTATACACTACAGGTATACAGGACCTCCACCAACTCTACACTACAGTTATACAGGACCCTAAAACTATTCACTACAGGTATACAGGACCCCCGAACTATATACTACAGGTATACAAGACCTCCACCAATTATACACTACAGGTATCCAGGACCCTCAAACTATAAACTACAGGTATACAAAACCTCCACTAACTATACATTACAGGTATACAGCACCAACTATATACTCTGGGCCGGCCTTTGGGGTGTGCGACCTGTGCGCTTGCACAGGGCGCCTCACTCCCGGCCAGCTAGGGGGCGCTCCCGCAGAGAGCTGCACTGCACAGATCCCAGCCTCGGGTCTCTGTGCCAGAAGCTGCAGTGAGTGTCCTCCACCACAGGGGGGCAGTGTGTGGCAGCAGGCCGGGGGCGGCACCATGTCTCTCTCATCCTCCTGTGAGGAGGCAGGAGGAGGGGATCAGCGCTCCATACACACAGCCTGGGCTCCTAACAACGGACCACTGTGCCCAGCACTGCACAGCTCAGCACCAGGTACACCATCCGCAGTGGGGGGAGGAGCCTCAGGACGGCAGAGGGCGCTCTTACAGTCAT